>NC_081313.1:102372205-102675235 GCF_026419965.1 Kogia breviceps | reverse complement strand
TCAAGAAGAACAGAGGAATAAGAATCCTCAAATAACTACTTGTTCCATTAGATTTGGGGGACTTGGGAAGCAATTTCAATATTGTATTTTTTTCAGGCAAGGCTACTTAAATAAAATATACAAGATCTTTCGGATGGTAGTTCAGTTTGCTGGATGAAAGATCCACTGGTAGTTATGAGGTTACCGTCTAGACTCACAAAAAGTATCCAACTTTGACTCAGAAAGAGTATTTTTATATAGAAAGATAAAGCTGAGCTGTTAGGCATTGGAATTCCCCAGCCATTCACAAATGGACTGCATTACTTGAGGCTATGGTTCTATGTCCCTGCTGGGATGACTTCATTCCAGCTGCTGGGGTGTCCAGCTGAACCCTACTTTTTACAACAAAGTTGTGGTACGGTATGTTTGGTAGACTGGCTGGATTGCATGAATTTGTTTTTAGCGATTTTGTCCTACTCCTTGATGTTATTCAGTAGGATACATGGGTTACACAAGGAACTGGATAAGATCGTAGTTATAGTTCCAAAGGGCTTTGGAGGTTTCACAGCTTTTATCTATTTATTTGGAACTAGAGTATGCTGCTGTGTTAATAACATCCTGATAGGTTGAACAATTGAGGAAATCTTTATTTTAAAGCAAGTGCTTGTTTCTTCTCTCTGCTCTTGATTAGTTGCCAAGGGATAAAATCTTCATTCTAGCGAATATCTTATTTCCCCTTGTTATGGGCTGAAGCATGCTCCCCCCACCCCAATAATTCATATATTGAAGTCCTAACCCCTGTTGCATCAAAATGTGACTGTATGGAGATAGAGCCTTTCTTTAAAGAGGTGATTCAGTTAAAACAAGGCTGTTAGGATGGACCTTAATCTAATAAGATTGGTGTCCTTATAAAAAGAGAAAATATGGACACACAGAGACACACTAAAGATCTGTCCATGCAGAGGAAAGGCCATGTGAAGAGGCAGCAAGAGTTTGCACATCTGTAAGCCAAGGAGAATGGCCTCAGAGGAAACCAACCCTGCTAGCACCTGGATCTTGGGCTTCCAACCTCTTGCTCTATAAGAAAATAAATTTCTATTGTTTAAGCCACCCAGTCTGTGGTATTTTATGATGGCAGCCCTAGCAAATTGACACATCTTTCTTGGATGGTATGGGCTACATTTTGTTTGATTGTACAAAATCTCCATTAAAATTAAAATCTGAATTGGTTACTGAAGAGTAATCCATACAGTTCACCACACCTTACAAATAGCCATCAATGTTAGTTTGATAAATGAGAAAACTGCTTCTGTGATGCTAATCTTCAAATGTACCTTTATTTTATTGGCTACAAATCCCTTCTAATTTTCTTCTTGGCAGTCTTATATTCAAGAGGATTTATAAAGCTATTTTATTTTGAATTTTAAAAATGAAGCATGTGTATAAATTTTATTTTTCCTTAATTGACTCTTGATAAACCCATGCAAATATGGTCACCTTATCTTTGACAAAGGAGGCAAGAATATACAATGAAGAAAAGACAACCTCTTCAATAAGCGGTGCTGGGAAATCTAGACAGCTACATGTAAAAGAATGAAATTACAACACTCCATAATACTATATAAAAAAATAAACACAAAATGGATTAAAGACCTAAATGTAAGGCCAGACACTATAAAACTCTTAGAGGAAAACATCGGCAGAACACTCTATGACCTAAATCACAGCAAGATCCTTTTTGACCCACTTCCTACAGTAATGGAAATAAAAACAAAAATAAACAAATGGGACCTAATGAAACTTAAAAGCTTTTGCAAAGCAAAGGAAACCATAAACAAGACGAAAAGACAACCCTCAAAATGGGAGAAAATATTTGCAAACAAAGCAACTGACAAAGGATTAATATACAAGCAGCTCATGTAGCTCAATATCAAAAAAAACAAACAACCCAATCCAAAAGTGGGCAGAAGACCTAAATAGATATTTCTCCAAAGAAGACATACAGATGGCCAACAAATACATGAAAAGATGCTCAACATCACTAATCATTAGAGAAATGCAAATCAAAACCACAGTGAGGTATAATCTCACACCAGTCAAAATGTTCAGCATCAAAAAAATCTACAAACAATAAATGCTGGAGAGGGTGTAGAGAAAAGGGAACCCTCCTGCACTGTTGGTGGGAATGTAAATTGATACAGCCACTATGGAGAACAGTATGGAGGTTCCTTAAAAAACTACAAATAGAACTACCATACGACCCAGCAATCCCACTACTGGGCATATACCCTTAGAACACCATAATTCAAAAGGAGTCATGTACCACGATGTTCATTGCAGCTCTATTTACAATAGCCAGGACATGGAAGCAACCTAAGTGTCCATCGACAGATGAATGGATAAGGAAGATGTGGCACATATATGCAATGGAATATCACTCAGCCATAAAAAGAAATGAAATCGAGTTATTCGTAGTGAGGTAGATGGATCTAGAGTCTGTCATACAGAGTGAAGTAAGTCAGAAAGATAAAAACAAATACCGTATGCTAACACATATATATGGAATCTAAAAAAGTGGTACTGATGAACCTAGTGGCAGGGCAGGAATAAAGATGCAGACATAAAGAATGGATTTGAGGACACAAGGGAAGAAGGGGAAGCTCGGGTGAAGTGAGAGAGTAGCACTGACATATATATGCTACCAAATGTAAAATAGATAGCTAGTGGGAAGCAGGTGCATAGCACGGGGAGATCAGCTCTGTGCTTTGTGACCACCTAGAGTGGTGGGATAGGGAGGGTCGGAGGGAGGCCCAAGAGGGAGGGCATATGGGGATATATGTATACATATAGCTGATTCACTTTGTTTGTTGTACAGCAGAAACTACTACAACATTGTAAAGCAATTACACTCCAATAAAGATGTGAAAAAAAATGTCAAAAACACTCTTAATATACAGATGGAATTTACTCCATTAAACTGAAAAGGTTAATCACTAGAGATGTAATAATAATACTGATCCTGTTTTAATTTATAATTTTGATATTATGTTTATCATGGATTTTTGGCATTAATTCTGCTCTTAAGAATATTTCATTAACTATTTTTTTTGGTTACTGAGTTTTTTGTGTCTCTTAAATTTTGCTCCTGAGCGCCTCACTTGCCTCACCCCAGCCCTACTTCTGAATATGTAGACACAAGGATGTTTCCAGTCATATCCAGCCACTTCTTTTCTGTTTCCGCAGCCCATGCGTTCATTTCCCTGGACTTTCCCCCAGAATTTAGCCAAAGCATGGTTTAAAGATTAACTCTAAAAGCTAGGAAACATGTGGGTGTTAGTTCACCATCTACAATGTTCCAAGAGATCTTTAAGTCATTTCATTTGTAGTTCTTGTAAAGAAGGAGATTATTGGCTGAACTTTTGACAGTTTCATAAGTGGGAAAAATCCAAGATTAGCGTTATGATAAAGATGGCATCAAAAGGGAAAAGGAGACTCTCCAGGGATAGGGGGTGGGTGGGGCAGGGAAGAGGTAAAATGAAAATGAAAAAGCACTAACGGAGAAAATCACTGTAAACTTGAGAACTAAGCAGACACAGAATTCCTTCCTGTTCTAATTGTTGAGAAATGCTATGTAAATTATGGGAATAGCAATTGTTGTCAAGGGTGTGGAGTAACAGGAACCCTCATATTCTGCAGGTGGGAGTATAAATAGGGAAACACCTCTTTGATGAGAATTTTGGCAACGTATATTAAGGTTTGAATTACACATGACCTGTGATTCAGAAATTCCACTCCTATGTACGTAGCCCAAAGTAATTCTTGCACTTGTGAACAGAGAGATATATAGAAATGTTCAATATAGCATTTATTGTAATAGCAACAAGATAAGAAATAACCCAAATGCTACCCTTGGGGGATAGATAATTAATTATGGTATAGTCATAGAAGGAAAATGTACAATAGGTAAAAATGAATAAATTAAATATAACTGTATGGATAAGGATAAATCTCAAGAACAAAGCTGAAAATATTGGTGAAGATGTGCAGAAATTGGAACGATTGTGCAATGCTGGCAGGAATGTCAAATGGTACAGCTGCTGTGGAAGACAGTATGGTGATTCCTCCAAAAATTAAATGTGATGGTTAATCTGATGTATCAACTTGACTAAGCCAAAAGATGCCCAGATAGCTGTAAAACATTATTTCTGGGTGTGTATGTAAGGTTATTTCTGGAAGAGATTAGCATTTGAATTGGTAGACTGAGGAAAGAAGATGCCTCTCACCAACGTGGGTGGGTATCATCCAATCTGTTGAAGGCTGAATAGAAGAAAGAGTTGGAGGAAGGGAGAATTTGCTTTATTTGAGCTGGCACATTATTCTTTTCTTTTCTTCAAACATTAGCATTCCTAGCTCTCGGACCTTTGGACTCAGACTGGGACTCACATCACTGGCCCCTGATTTTCGGGTTTTGAGCCTCAGAGTAAATTACACCATTGGCTTTCCTGGTTCTCCAGGTTGCAGATGGAAGACCATGGGACTTCTTGGCTTCTACAGTCATGTGAGCCAGTTCCTATAATAAAGCTCCTCTTATATATTTGCCTATGGATATATCCTTTTGGTTCTGTTTATCTGGAGAAGTCTGACTGATACATTATACATAGAATTACCTTATGATCCAGATCAAGTAATTCTACTTTTGGTTATATACCCAAAAGAAATGAAAGCAGAGACTTGAACAGATATTTGTTCACATATTAGCAGCATTATTCACAATAGTCAAAAGATGGAGGCAGCCCAAGTGTCCATCCACAGATTAATGGATAAACGATATGTGGTATATACATATAATGGAGTATTGCTCAGTCTTAAAAAGGAAGGGATTCTGACACATGCAACAGTGTGATGAACCTTGAAGATGTTATCCTAAATGAAATAAGCTAGTCACAAAAGGACAAATACTGTATGATTTCACTTATATGCTGTTCCTAAGGTAATCAAATTCATAGAGACAGAGAGTAGAATATGGTTGCCAGGGTTTGTGAGGAAGATTGGAATAGAGAGTTATTGTTTAATGGGTACAGAGAATTAGTTTGGAAAGATGAGAAAGTTTTGGAGATGGATGGTGGTGATATATGTATAATGATGTGAATGTACTTCATGACTCTGAACTGTACACTTAGAAGTAGTTAAGGGCTTCCCTGGTGGTGCAGTGGTTGAGAGTCCGCCTGCCTATGCAGGGGACGCGGGTTTGTGCCCTGGTCAGGGAAGATCCCACATGCTGCGGAGCGGCTGGGCCCGTGGGCCATGGCCGCTGGGCCTGCGCGTCCGGAGCCTGTGCTCCACGACGGGAAAGGCCGCAGTGGTGAGAGGGCAGTGTATTGAAAAAAAAAAAAAGAAGTAGTTAAAATGGTAAATTTTTTCTTAGGTTTATTTTGCTGCAATAAAAGAGAAAAGCTGAGTAAAAACTTCAGGTTATAGAAGGAGGATAAATTGGAGACAATTTGTATAAACTTTATGAATACAAAAGACAGTACTACATATTGGATACCTACAGATGTAGCAAAAATACAAAAACATCACTGTGAAGAACACATGCCACTTTTAGGAGAGTGATTCATTTGGCAAAGAGAGGAGGGAATAGGGATGATGGGAGGACAAAACTTCCACCTTATTACTAACATTCTCTTTCTAAGAAAAAAGGTAAAGTAATAATCGACATGTATGCAATAATATGTGTATGGATAACTAATAACCTGCTGTATATAAAATAAATAAAATTCAAAAATTCATTAAAAAAAATAACCGTGAAAGGAATACACTTGTTAAATCAGAATGGTGGTGACATGGCCTGGGTTTGGTTCTTTAATTTATTATACTATACTAGATATTTGAAATATTTCATTATTTAAAGCAAAAAGAAAATACTTAGAGTCAACAAAGGTGTTTCATCCTTGGCTATCCCATCATCTGACACATGAGTGAGAAAACAGGACCTCCTTTAGGTCAGATGGATACAGGCCACCAGGTGGGTTTTAGATGGATCAAGAACCCAGGGAAACTCAAAAGAGCTGGTTTTCTCCTATCTTTGGTGCTGGGAAGTGCAACCTGTTTCTTTGATTTCAAGGAGTAAGTAGTTGGTGCTACAGAGGTCATATGAAAGGGGATGGTTATAGACAGTTTTTCTCACACTCACCATAGATAATGTGCCTCTCAAGGGCCATTTGACTTGGTTAATTCATGTTGATTAGTGTATCATTGAATATCGTGCTTCCTCTAAAGGACTAGACAATATCAACAGTTGTTTCTGCATTTCCAATAATAATATTAAGTTTCATTCACTATTCATGCATTCATTCATATAGTATGAATGCCTATTAAGTAAAAAGCATTTTCATAAACATGCTGTGGGCTTCCCAGAGACAAGTGAAAGCTAATACACAAGTGTCAGGCTCTTAAGTGAAATTGCTGGGTTTAGTATCCCAGGATTGAGAGGATATTTAACCTCTTTAATCCTCAGTTTCTTTATCTGTAAAATGGGAATAATACTTGCACCTATTTCACAGTGAAGATTAAATGAATATGTATGTAAAACACCATGACTGCCAAATTGTTAAGTACTTGGTAAATGTTAGCTATGTTATTTTAGTCCTTTAGGCTTACTCTGCCCATAACAAACTATGATTCGAATGAAGGTCTCCTGCTTTAAGAAATTTTTTGAAGACTTTCCTGACGGTTTTCATTATGTGTGTAGCTTGTCGAGTTGGGAAATTTTTTATAGGTATTTACACATGCACTCCCTTAATACGTTCTAGGTATCTTGTGGAATTTTCATATGGATCTGTGTGGTCACAGTACACTCTGGACCCCATCTTATTTCATTAGTGACAAGTAATTAGGTTGAAAAGTTTCCATTTTTCCTGATGTTGCTAACCCTGCCATCTTGGTGTAGAGTTGAATGACGATGGGCTTCCAGGCAGCTAAATTATATTTCAGGGTCTAGGTTTGCAAATTGTGTTGAAAGATTTTCAGCATCAAAGACTAATGTTTAATAACATTCCTTAGATGTTTCTGTAACTGACATAAAGCATAAACCATGGTGGCTGCACTACGCTATAGTCATCTGGCTCTCTGATTATAGCATTACACCATTCAAAACAACAAAAGCAGCAGCAGCAACTGTTAGTATTATTTGGAGTAGTTGTGTGGTGTTAGCTAAAAGCACAGGTAAAAGAAGCAGAGACAAAGGCATTAAAAACTGTGCTTCCTCCGTTTGTTTAACTGTATTGAGTCTCATTTTCCTCACTAGTAAAATAAAGATAACAATGTCAGCTTCATAGGGTTGCAATGACATAATGCATGTATATGCCTAGCATATAGCAATTATTCAATATATAATATTATTGAGGTGCCATTGCTTGCATCCTTCTTGAAAATGCTCATACTTTGACCTTTGTCATCTTGAAGTTGATTCTTCTATTTCCAATATGGAGAAGGAACACGTTCAGATGCTAAACAGAAACTCCTTTACTGGCTTTAAAATGGCAGGAAGAATGCTCTCTAATTCTCAGATTTAATCATTCTTCATGGCTCTGACTATAGTGATAGCCTCTTGAAAAGTTAAGTCAAAGTCCAGTACGTTTTTTTTGTTTTTTGTTTTTTTTTTGTCGTACGCGGGCCTCTCACTGTTGTGGCCCCTCCCGTTGCAGAGCACAGGCTCCGGACGCGCAGGCTCAGCGGCCATGGCTCACGGGCCCAGCCGCTCCGCGGCATGTGGGATCCTCCTGGACCGGGGCACGAACCCGTGTGCCCTGCATCGGCAGGCGGATTCTCAACCACTGCGCCACCAGGGAAGCCAGTCCAGTACGTTTTTTTTTTTTTTTTTTTTTCCGGTATACGGGCCTCTCACTGCTGTGGCCTCTCCCTTTGCGGAGCACAGGCTCCGGACGCGCAGGCTCAGTGGCCATGGCTCACGGGCCCAGCCGCTCCGCGGCACGTGGGATCTTCCCGGATCGGGGCACGAACCCGTGTCCCCTGCATCGGCAGGCGGATTCTCAACCACTGCGCCACCAGGGAAGCCCCAGTACGTTTTTATACTTGAGTTTATGGGATTCTCTTTTTATCCTCAGTAGAGTAAGCTGTATTAAAAAATGTATGCTGGAGCATTCCAATGAGTACGTGTGTGATCTGAAATGAGAGAGGTTTCTAGGGAAGAACATAAAGTACAAGAAGGCAGAAGTTCTGGGTTGTATTTCTGTGCTATTTCTCAGATAATATTGCTTGACCCTGAAAAAAATAACTCTTCCCTGGGTTTCAGCTTTCTCATGAGTCAAATGGAGATGACAGTACCCATTAGCCGTTACACATTTCTGCTTATTAAAAAAAGGGTGCTATCAGGATTAATGAGATGATATTTGTAAACAGCTTTGAGCTCTTTGGGAGGCAGATGTTCTATAAATACGAATTATTAATAAAGTATTTATACTGATGATTGCAGGGAGTGTTAACAGTTCTGGAGTAAAGAAGTCATCAATTATTTGGCACATTCAGTGGGAGGGAAAGTATGGCTGTGGAACAGAGATTCTTGACAGGCTTATAGAATTCTTTGAAACTGTACTATGAAATTAGAATGACATCAAATGCAGTGATACCAAGAAGTGGTTTTAGTTAGGATCTTTCAGGTTACAAGATTGGGAAAATAGCTTAGGGTATCTCCAGATTAGTGATTTATGGTAAAGGATACCTGAAGAACAGGGAACATGAGATGATATTCTACAGCTGAAAAGTCAGACCCCAAAAAAGTAGAACATCACTCATCCTGCTGGGAAAAAAAGAGCTCTTGACATCTGGGAGGACAGCTGTGTCCTTCTACTTTATCTGTTCTGCTCTGCGCATTACTGAGTATCTCTCTCTCTCCTTCAAATGTAACAGTAACAGTATTATGTTTTTATTCCTTTTATCATTTCTGTCTCTTTTTACTCACCTTTTTACTTCATGGTTTCTTTTGATTTATGGCTTCTACAGCCTCATAATTTTTGCTTACTGACTTTCTCTATGTGGCTCTTGTCTTTTGCTTTTCTCTTTCGTCGGTGGCCCTCTCTCATATCCTGGACTTTAACACCCTGAGAGGGAGGATACAAGCAGTCTAGTCAGACTGATTAGTCACTAATGGGTATAAGAAGTATCTACTGGGGAAAGTTCTCGTGCTAGGCTGCTTTGCAGGCCTACTCATGCTCATTATTTGGGGGAGGGGGAGTTCTTTTTGCATTAGACACTAATTGTTATTACAGTGAGTTGTGAACAGAGTTGCAGGGAACATTACATAAGGAATGGAAGCCAATGGAAAGAAATAGGCTTTGACCCCCCCCTCCCGGTTAAGAAGGGACTTGAGGGCATGGCGGTCTCAATGCTACATAGACTGTCTACTCACAAATGATAGTGAAAGAAGTGAGGAATAAAACTTAGGGTCCTGATATTTATTTCTATAAACATTTTAGGTTGTTTATATGCCATTTTTTCTGAATTTTTTCAGAAAAGAAGAGAGAATATATCAGCTTGGGAGTATTGCTTCATTTGTGGCAAATGTTTGCTATTTTAAAAAATTTTGCTTATGGCATCTTTCACCATAAAAATTTTTTAAATTCTGTATTTAAATCTCTTTTTAATGGTCTCTGGACTTTGTGTCTTGATTATAAAATATTTCCTTCACCAAAATTATAAAAATATCTTCCAGTAATGTTTTCAGTACTTTATATTTCCCTCTGTTGTTATTTTTACTTCTAGATCTTTAGTCCCTCTTATTAAAGTGACAGAAGCATAATAATATGAGAAAACTTCAGTGTACTACTCTTGGTCTTTGAGAGATCACAAAAGAATAAAGATACAGAGGCTTTAAATGGTGTCAGTAATGACATTATTGATTTTTCAGCAATACTTAAAACTTTATGTCCAAAAAATAAGGAATATAATTTTTTTCTTCCAGTCCTCCTGAAGTATTGATAGTTATAAAAACTGACCATGCAGCTGGCCACAGGGAAACTCCCATTATATTCTCCAAGAGGTTAACCTTCCTCCTTCATGATAATTCAATTACTTTATTAAGCAACTTTTGGGTGAAAGAGCTGATGGGAATGGAAAGTGAAGACTATTTCCAGACAAACAAATATGAAACACTACTTATAAAATTCTGGGGTATAACCAAATCTCTACTTTGCAAAAACTCATAGCATTAAGGGCATTTTTTATTAAACAAGATGAAAATAAATAAACTAGGCATTGATTCAAGAAATAAGAAAAACAACAGCACCAAGTTGAAGCCAAGAGCATTAAGAGAGAGAAACAAAGGAAAGGGTAATAGTGAATAGTAAACAGAAATACTTTTTTCTCTCTCTCTTTTTTTTTTTTTTTTTTTTTTTTTTTTGCGGTACGCGGGCCTCTCACTGTTGTGGCCTCTCCCGTTGCGGAGCACAGGCTCCGGACGCGCAGGCCTGGCGGCCATGGCTCACGGGCTTAGTTGCTCCGCGGCATGTGGGATCTTCCCGGACCAGGGCACGAACCCGTGTCTCCTGCATCGGCAGGCGGATTCTCAACCACTGCGCCACCAGGGAAGCCCCCCAAAATACTTTTTTAAAAGATTAAAATAATTAATTAGAAAAGAGGAAAAATACAGATTTGAAGAGTAAATCTAAGAACTTTGGAAAGCCTAATAATGGAACCAAACTGATGTCCAGGCTAATTAAAAGGAGAGGAAGAGAGAAATATGTAATATAAGAAAAACCATAGACATAGTGGAAACATCATGATTGTGCTTTGATAAGCTTAAAATTCTTGAATTAAATGATGTCCTGAGAAAATATGAACAACCAAAATTGACGTAAGGGAAGTTGAAAACCTGAACAGATAAATTATGAGGACATAGTAATTAGAAGAGAATGGCAGTAGCATAGGAAATAGTAAGATAGAGCAATGGAAAAAATTTTTTAAATCAGAAATAGACCAAAATATATAATTAACTATAACAAATAATAAGGGGGGAGGGGGGGCAGGGAGGTGGCTCAAATAAATTGAGGGAAGAGGATTATTCAATGAAGTTTGCTGGATAATTGTCATCATTTGGAAATCAATCAATATCCTTACTTCATAACTTACAACAAAATAATTTCCTATTACATTAAAATTTTATATGTTAAAAGAAAAAGGAATTGTAGAAAAACACAGGTAAATATTTATATAATCTTGAGAGGAAAGGGCTGTTTAATCTGAATCCAAGGACAAAAACCACAAAGGGAAAATGCTATTGGAGTTAACCAAGTATGAATTTAAAAATTTTGTCTTCAGAAGTACTGAAAACTATCAACTCATTAAAAAAAAACAAACTTGGGAGAATATTTGCAACATATATCATAGAAAAAGTGTTGGTGTTCTTAACATATAACAAGTTTCTACAAATTAATAAGAAAAAGATGAATGCCCTAAAGGAAAAATGGGCTAAAAAAAATTTTAAGGCAGATTTCTAGAAAGGATACTTAGCTGGCTTATGAAAGAAATGATCAGCCTCCCAGATAATTAAGGAATGTAAAGTCAAAAATGTTTACATTTTATACCTTTCCATTGCAAAGATGAAAAAAAGAATGGAAAAAGTGAACTCCCACACTTTGTTGGTAATTGTTATTAATTAAAGTACAAACTTTGTGAGAAGCAATATGACAAAATTTACTAGTAATTCGTCATTCAAGTACTTTTAAGAAAAAAGTCCCAGACCCAAGAAAGTCCCTGAAAATCCTCATCCCAGCTCAGAAACAACAGTTTCAACAGTTTTTAATCCTTTATTTCTCCGTGGTAACTGTACCTGGAGACAGGGAAGCTGATAATTTTACTTTCCTGAAGGCCTTCAGAATAAATCTTTATTCTATACTTGGTAGATGTGTTACTAAAAAATTGTATGCACACAGAATATATTCCCTTGGAATTCCATTTTACTTAGAAATCTAGCATGAATGTGATTTTTATATTGCACTTCCATTAGTAATGGCTCCTAATAGTTCATCTTTTAGTTTGCACTTTCCCATAGCTGTTTTTGGTTTGACTTATTGAATATTCATATATTCAATATATTATATGAATATTCAAGTATACTTTGCAGAATGTCTCTGGCTTGTTGCCTGGTACAATGACTCATTGTTTTCAATACCCAAACTTCACAGAACTTATGTATTTCTTAATAAAATACTTCTTAACCCATGTTTGTTTAAAAATGTTATTTATAAACCTAAAACTTAGCAAAACATATTGAATTAAATGATGTGCTGGAATGGTCTCAAATTCTATTCCAAATTCAATTGTTAGGACATCACAATCTTGTGTAGAGTATTTAGAAAGTGTGCTAAATTACAGCACACCAACAACTTCTGGCTGACAACATTAATTTTTTGGTGATCAGAAAGCAGTTTTTTTAGAATGCTATATCCTAACATGATAATTTGTTGCTTATGTATACAGGCAATTTGCTGTATTTTAATTACCTTTTAGGTCATTAGTAGGGGGCTTTGTATCAAGGTATGATGGATTATAATTTTTTTCCATCAAAAAATAAAAGGAAATATGCTCCTGATCAGCATTTTTAGGTAGGAAAAATGTCTTTTGTTTTTCTAGAACTACTTGTGTTAAGCAAGAGATGCTTATATTTACTTAATGTTGGTTTTCTGCCAGCTGAAAGTATGGCATTTAACATTCAGGCCATGCTTATTTTCTTTATTTCATTTGCAAAATGATGATAATATCAACCTCTTCAAAGGATAGAGCACATCAGAATTATAAATAAATGCCTTAATAAAAAGGTGTAGAGATGCCTTCTGGTTTTATTTAATCAGTTAGCGGACATTTGGGGCTATGCAAAACGTCCACAAGTCATTTGGTCCATGCCAAAAGGTCCTTGATATTTGGTCCTGTCCAAAACCATTTGGCACAGACCAAATATGCTTGTGGATGTTTGGACAGGACTAAATGTCAAGAATCTTTTGGCATGGACCAAATGTCGTATGAACATTTTGGACAGGACGAACCAAATGTTCTGCAAGGATTTCATTGGATGTGTTATACTGGTAGCCTCCATTCTTGCAGATTGAAATACTCTGGCAGGAGGAACATTATAGCAAGAAAGTGGAATAACTAGTCATGAAAATAATAACAAAACACCACTTATTCATCAACTATCAAATGGCAAGATATTATTACAGAGGGTTATTATTTACCAATGTGGAGAGGTTAGAGTATGGAAGAACTTGAATGAGCCCATTACTATTCTGGAGAAAAAATATATATAAAAGGTACATTCTAGGTGGAGACCAGGGAGTTTTAAGGGCAGTGAAACTATTCTGTATGATACTATAAGGGTATGTGCATGTCATTATACATTTATTAAAACCCATGAAACATATAACAACAGGTTTGAATCCTAAAGTAAAGTAGGATTGATAATGAACTTTGGATTATAATGAACTTTGAAGATAATGATGTATCAGTGTAAGTTCATCGACTGTAACAAACATACTCTGGTGTGGGATGTTGATGGGGAGGGAGATTGTGCCTGTGTAAGGGGAGGGGTACATAGGAACTCTCTGTACTGTCCACTCAGTTGTGCTGTAAATCTAAAACTACTCTAAAAAAATAAAGTTTATGTATTTTTTTAAAGACCTATTAAAGAGGCTAACTCTCTGAGCCATATGATATGAAAATTTTTTTCTTCATTCCCTGTTTTCAACTACTTTGTCAAATCTCCCTTGTCAAACCCATATATTAACATTAGTAAGTCTGGATCAGCCTGAAACTTGACTTAAATCTCTTCTCTCTTCCCTTTAGAACAGGTATAGCCTGGGACCCTGACAGCTTGAGTAGGTGGGAGGGGGTGGGGATGGGAGATGGTCTTGCCTGGAGACATCTTCCTGCCTCTTCAAGGCCTAGTTCCTCTTTGGATTGGGGCAAAGAGAAGGGAGAGATAAGAGACAGTTGTCTCTGCACTCAACAACTGACATTGCAGCTCTCCACTTGCCAGGTCTGCTTCTCATCATGTTAGACTTTCAAGTGTGGGCTCTCTCACAGGGAGCGTGTATGAATTCTATGGAGGGCCCCGTAGCGTCTTCCCATTGCACTGTTGCCTGACCTTAGAAATCCAGCTTCAGGCAACCTCTTCCTTAGTCTCTTGGCTCTACCCTGGAGTCTATTGCTGTTGGGATCCCCTCGCTCAGGGGGCAGGTCTCATATGGGGTAGTGGCAGGAAGGCAAATTAGGAGGCACCTTCTGCAGAGTCCAGTTTAAGCTCCAGAAACACATGAATCTTGCCATTTTAGCAAAAGGCATGTGTGTAGGACAGTTCTTTGCCATTTCTTTCCATTGCTTATCTTCTCTGATCACACAAACCCAGGGCTAGATTAGCAAGTCCGTTGACTAAAAGCAGATGTCCAACCAGGAGTAGAATGTCATTTCCCAAATCCTATCATCACTCTAATCTCTATGAGTAATTCTTTTGGAGTCTCCCCCTTACTTTCTTCAAAGTGTGGCAAAATTGGCATATCACAATGAACACAATACTCCCCATATGGCCTAGGATTCTTGACTGATTCCCCTTCTCTCTTCTCTTCAGTTTTATTTGAACTGGGGAGGGAGTGCAGGTGGGAAATTGGAGTAGAGGCTGAGAGAGCCAGGCCCAAGGTTCACATATTAATAAGCATTAAGGGAAGTATCTAACGTCCTATGTGTCCTATGTAGGTGTCTCTCTTGAGCAAGTATTATCTTTAGAATGTGCCTGTTTGGAAAACACATTAGCCTAATCTAATCTGAAGAGAGTCAATTCCAGGGCAGCAGCAGAAGTCCCTCTAGCATCCTGTTTGACTGGTCATGTTTTGGTTCCATTCACTGTCAAATCTGCAGCTGTCCACTGCCGTTGAGATTGACTTAGCATACATGATGTGTTTGTTTACTTTGGAGGGACAGCTTTATATCCAATCTCCTCCATTATCAAGGACTCACAAGGAGAGAGGCAGCCCTATATCGATTTAGCCCTGCTAAGTAGTCAATACCCCAAACCTCTTCTCCAAGAAGGACTTTCTCTTCACTTGAAAACCACCTGGCAACTTTATGGCAGCTTACTTTACCTGGAACATCCATGGGCTTTCCAGAATCTCTGAGGTCATTTACGGAACCCTGTAAGAGTTGTGAGACCCTAAAGTGTTGGTATCTTCTATCAGTTTCTTCCTAGGCACATGATAGTGTGGTCTCTACTGAAGCCTGGCTCAGACTGCTCTGGAGAGCCTCCTGTCTTCGAGAAAATTTCAGGTGAGAAGCAGGCACCTGTCTCTATGTCTTTAGATATTGCCATTTCACTACATGTTGCTCAGGGCATAGATGAATCTGCGTGCTTTTTGTTTTTTCAAGGGTCCACCTGGGAGTAAGATGCTGGTTTCCCTTTCTCACTGGCATGCATGATCTCTTTGAGTGAGTTTCTTAAAGCTCCCCGCCCCCAACACACACACCCACCTTCATGTTGTCAGGAAAGAGGAAAGTAAGATCTTAACATCAACCCCTGGCTCTGAAGACTCCAGTCATTCTCTTCTTATTCCATACCTCAGCCTATGAGGAAGAGTGAGGTGACAGATTGGGGTAGTAGCTGTTAGGACAAACACTAGTTTTATTGCCTTCTTTATAAGCCTCAGACAAATTGTCCTGCTGAAATTTTGGGGTCCTCTCTTTAAAACGTTGGGTTCTGAATGCTTTTTTTTTGTCCTCAGTTCTGGTCTCAGGTCATTGATGCTGAGGCAACAGGAAAAGTTCCTCCCAATTATCCTCTTACCTATATTTAGAGTTAGAAAGGCATGATTCTTTTGATGAAGTCCCATTTTTTTTTTTCCACATTTGGTACTTGATTATGTGGAAAATAATTTTTATAGGAAGAGGGAGGATGAGTATATTGTCATAGTGTTACTATCCTTCCCACCATTGCTGCCTGGTAATTCATATTTCACAAATCTTTAAAATCCCACAGGCAAACATATCCTGAATAGGCTTAAGAGAGACATCATGAGTGGTTAAGGAAGAGATATCTATCAATGCTATGAAAATAAAACAAGCGGTATCATAAACTTTTTAATAATTTAATCTCTCTTAATTCTCTCAAGTAATACTAAACCAAGCATCAAAAACTCAACTAATCCTCTCATGGATTTACCATTCACTTGTTCACAAATTAATCATCTGAGTCTCTGTTTTCTTCATGTAACTAACTTCCTTGTCTGAGCATGAAATGTCCCCTGGAGGCTGCTTTGACTGCTCCCCACCCCCATCAGTATTATGGCAGCAGCATGAATGGAGTGCCTGCCTCTATGCCAGAAATGAACAAAAATAGCCCAGTGGAAAGACCTTTCCTGGTCGAGGAAATGCAAGACCTGACATCCTTACCACTCTAGCTGGGTGGCTGTAGGGACATCAGTTAACCACACCATGCCTCATTTCCTCCTTTGTAAAATTAGGTAATGGATTACATTAAAAAGTCTCAAAAATTCCTCCTTACTGAACAATTCTGTAGCTACCACATCTTAAAAGAATCCAATTCTTTTTTTTTTTTTGTGTGTGTGTGTGTGTGTGTGTGTGTGTGTGTGTGTGTGTGTGGTACGCGGGCCTCTCACTGCTGTGGCCTCTCCCATTGCGGAGCACAGGCTCCGGACGCGCAGGCTCAGCGGCCATGGCTCACGGGCCCAGCTGCTCCGCGGCATGTGGGATCCTCCCGGACTGGGGCACGAACCCGTGTGCCCTGCATCGGCAGGTGGACTCCCAACCACTGCACCACCAGGGAAGCCCGAAGAATCCAATTCTTGCCAAATATTATAAAAGGCCTAACCAGACACCCTGTTCTCATAAATAAGAAAGTTGATTATTTGATTATAATAGTATGTAATTTAGTGGTCAGCTGGAAAACATCTACTCTCATGGACCAGAGTAAGGATATAAATTAGTCACAGTATGATTACCCTAAAATGATAGGGTATTATTTAACTTGAGATTGTTTACATTCCCAATTCTGTTCTGCTTCACTTAATGTAAAATGAATTAATAATTCTAAGAAGGAATATCAATTAGAAATTAACTCATGACAATCTAAATTATTGGTACCCTATGTGGTGATGATTGATAGATTATTGATATTTATTTAAATCTTATTATCTATCAGCTATTACACCAAGTGACTTTTGTATACTATCTTATTTAATTTAAATGCTTAGGGAATTTGCTCAAGGTTACGTGGCTATTAAAGGACTGGGGTTCCAATTCAGGTCTGCTTTATTCCACAACTTGAATTTCTAACCACAGCCTTGCTTTTTTTCTCCGTTCTGTCATGGGCTTGATGCTGTATTATATACTATAATATATCTGTTTATTCATAATCTGGGCGACCTGTATGCAACTGTTAAATCTCTTGGGTCAGTAGTGCTCATCCCAGCTCCTGAATATTCAAGGTGTTACATCCTTTATTTTGTGCTTTCATTATATTTTTACTGATTTTAAAATATTCGTTGTTATTTTATCTAATAGAGAAAATATGGTTAGTTAAGAAACATGAAAAACAGAGCAATTCATAAAATATATAACCAGCAATCTCACTACCCAGAAATGTTTACTGTTACTATTTTACCTCCTTTATCCTCCAGTCCTCACTACTGTCTAACTATTCTTTATTTTAAACTTGTTTTTAAAGTGGTACTGAATTGAATACACTATTTTTAGCTTATGTTTTTTCCCTTTCACTTACAATATACAAGCAGTTCCATACTTTTCTAAGTGTTCTGAAAAATGCATTTGAACACCAGATGTTAAGTCCAATAGCAAACTGATATTATCAGAGTGGGGGAGTGGAAGAATGAGGGTCCTTCCCAGAGGAAAAAAAAAGATGCTACAAAATATATAATAGAGGTCTGCAGGTGTGGCTTTTCTTAGGCCAAGCAGATGGAGAGAGGCTTCCCTGGCCCCGGTAGGCACTGGTGGTAGCTGCCAGCTTGGACAGCAACCCTGGGGTACCAGCCATTGCACTGTGACCTTAGGACCTGGAAGAGCCAGTTCAGGAATTTCTCCTTCACTGATGCTCAGTTCTCCACTTCTTACCTCTGTAAGGTCTTAGAAGAAGGTAGGGATACTTCAATCTTTAATTACTACAGAGAGGGCTCCTATTTATCTGACTATGACATTAGATTTTACCACCCTTACTTGGAGGTGCTTACAGTTTCTTCTTGGTTTACAATCACTAGACTAATCACTAGGCTTGCAACCTAGCCCTGAATTACTTAATTAATCAAATGAATAACTATTTAAATGATATACATTGATAATACAGCTTGTATTATTTTCGTAGGGCTGCCATAACAAATGACCACAAGCTGGGTGGTTTACGGCAACAGAAATTTATTCTCTCACAGCTCTGGAGGCCAGAGTTCAGAAAAGTAGATGCTGGCAGAGCCGCAGTTCCTCTGAAGGCTGTGGGGGAGAATCCTTCGTTGCCTCTTCCAGCTTCTAGTGGCTGTGGGCACTCCAATATCTGCCTTTGTCTTCACACGACCTTCTCCTCTGTGTGCTTCTCTTCTTCTGTCTCTTAGAGGGACACATCATTAGATTTAGGGCCCACTTGAATAACCCAGGATGATCTCATCTAGAGACCCTTAACTTAAGCACTTCTTCAAAGACCTCTTCTCCAAGGAGGATCACATTCACAGGTTCTGGGTGGACATACCTTTTTTTTGGAGCAGGGGTGGGGGACATATCGATCCACTACACTCCTGTATTCCAGATACTTTGAACATGAGCTGGTATGAGAGATACTCAGGTAAGAAACTATAACACAGTATAGTAAATGCTAGAAAACAGGCCTGTAAATTGCTTTTTGAATACAGAAGAGTGGAAAATTGGGATGAGGGGATGTGGATGCCCAGGAAGCCCCATAGAGGATGACATTTCAGGCTGAAATAGAATGATGTGTTCTGGGCCTTGGTGAAAGACATTTTTTTTTTAAAAAATGGTTAAATAACTGTATTTGAAAATAAATATAGTTATTTTAAATGTTGGTGGTGAGTGAAGTGGTTTGGTGTTGGATATTAGAGAATGGTGGGGACTGTGGAGAACTGGAGAGAAAGTGTAGTGACCAGGCATATGATCAGGTCTAAAGGGACCCAAAGGACCACAATTTCACCCCCTCCATTTAAATTTGACCAGAGTTCCCCTCTAGGAACTTGGGTGAACTGGACTTTCTTTTGAACAGTGAGCTCTTAAGTGCCTTCCGCTAAATACGTTGACTTCCCTGCCTAACGCTTTGTTCTAGTCTAGCTCAGCCTCTTTTCATTTCTTCTCTGGAGTATTCTTACAGGTTTACCCCATTTGCCCCCACTTCCTGCCTTCAGCCTCCAGTTCCCAGTCTATCTCTCTACTTCATCATCTTTCCTCCAAGTCAGTCGTATTACGTCCATCTGCCCTGTTACCCAAGGGTACTCGGTAAATAAACGAACTGGGAAGAAAATGCTCTTTCAGTGTTCATCCCTATCAGAGTCTGGTTTTATGGAAGGAAGCACATAAAACCTTAGTCCAAGATTTGTCTTCTACCGTCAATGGTGAAATGTTTCATCTAATGATCATCCACACCGGCATTAGGCAAACATGTGTGGTTCTTTAGGAAAACCCAATTCACTTGTCAATATCTTCCTGATCTCTCTTGCTACTGCTGTAGAGATACTGCTCCTTATTTCCTGGGCTGTCAGTCTAGGGAGATTTGGAGGGGACAATGCTAAAACACCTCCACAGAGCACCACCTAAACCACAGTTGATGACAGTCCAGTTCACAAGGCGGTATTAGGTAGAAAGATGAACCGAAGTCTAACACTTGGAGAACGTGGCTGCTTTTGTAACCCTTCACAGTTTCTGTATCAGGGATCACAAATTCAAAGCCAGGTAGCATAAATGAGACAAGTGGGCTGGTATGAGACATAAGAGAATGGTGGGGACTGGGGTATATTGGGGAGCAAATGCACCAGTAGGAGTGGCTGCCCTGCAGCTCCAGCTGGTTGTTGCCACTTGAGAATGTGGGCCTAGTAGTGGCATGTTATCAGATGTTCAAGTGTTTCAAGGGAAGATAAAAATCTGGATTTTTCTGTGCCATTTCCATATTTTCAAAACACAATGTGGAAGGAAAATAAAAATAGATGGCTATTTTGCAACTTCCAAATAAAAATAAATGTGCTAAGCTGCCAATAACTTCCCTTCATCTTATTTAGTAGTGCTTAGAACTTTGAAAAAGCATGGGAGGGTCTTCAAACCTGATTTGCATTTTTTCCTGAAAGATCTTTTCCCTTTTTCAAAATTGAAATTTTATAGATGGCCATTTGAAAAGGAGTGAGAAAATGAAGCTTAATGGGAAATCAGAATTTTTTTAGTTGAGCCTCAATATCATATCCAGAAATATGAAGAAACAGTTCTGAAGGTAATTATTCTTCAAATTTTAACAGATGCAGTCTAGTTCTCAGTTGGCAAGATTGACTAATGGTTGCTTTGTTAAGATGATTCTTGGTGTTACAAGAGTTTTAAAGTGATCTAAGTGTCTCTTCAACTGTTGCGGGCCCCCTGTAGGGTAGATGCCTTCTTCTCTCAATGAATGAAATCTTAGTACATACTTCCCAGGCGGAGGATTCTTATTTTCTCAGTCCCCATGCCCCTAGCTATTTAATTTATACCATGCTGTACACATGTGTATTTGTGCATCTCCACTATTTAACCCTTTCAACCTCAGTGATTTTTCTGTCACCCTGAAGCTCATCCATGAATTCAGGTCAGGACCCCCTGGCCTGGCATGAATCCATAATTAAGCAAATGGGAGGTGGGCACTGTTCTGATGTGCCAGGCACCATGCCACATATTTTACATGTATTTTCTCATTTAATCCTCAGAATAAAAATCTCATGGAGCAGGCAATACCATTACCACCTTCTAGGGGTGTAAATAGGGGTGTACATATTAATAGAGAAGGAATAAACAACTCATCTAAGGGCACATGGCTCAAGTGTGCCAGCAATGGGACTGTCATATTATAGTGTTGAAATTAAAAGCAGAGGCTTTGTCTTCAGATAGGACTGGGTTTGGAACCTGGCTCTGCTGAGTTACCTTCTCTGAGGCTCAGTTTTTTCTTCATGTGGCCTAGTAAATGCCCAGTACCTCATGATGGGAGTATAATGGGTACAAATATGCAAATCCCATGCTCAGGTGCAGGAAATATCCAATTATTTATTTTTCCCTAAAATCAAGCTAAATCTGTTGCTAACCCATATTTTGATGACTGGGCAGAAAATTCACTTCTAGTCGTGTGTAGGATTTCCTTCTCTTTTGCCCCAGGTTTATAGAAGTATTAAGGCTATTCTATTTGAGCAAACATGAGTTAATGTCACCTGTAGAAAGATGGAGTATACCATCACTGAAAAAATTACACAACCAATGTATAAAGAAACCAACTCACTATAGCACCTCTAAAAGTAGTTGCAGCATTTAAAGGGGTTTACAGTTGTGAATTTGAGGGGGAAAGTCCTGACTTCCACACTGTGATTTTCTTAACATCAGTTGTAGCTTTTGAGTGAGGAATGGTTATGATCTAGCATTTCCATGACTATTAATTCCTCAGCAACTTGAGAGGCTTTATATTCTCCCATTTCCCAAGAAAATTTCATCATCTGTCATCATGAAGTAGTCCCTCATGGGCAGTTACATTTTCCTATCTTTCTATCAGTGTTTGGCTCCTTCTGGGCTCTTAGGAGTTCATCTTGCTTTCCTGTTGCTATTACGTTGTTCTGTTTCTAAAGCATTTAAAGATATATGTGTATTTTTCTGCCTTTTCAATTTGAAGGGTTGGTCTTATTGACTCACTCTCGCAATTAGTACAGCATCAAATATTCATATGAACCGGTTATGCCTGCTACGTACCATCATCATTTTATTATTGTCTCCAGGGTAAAGTGTCCAAAGAAACCACATGCCAAGAATTAACCTCCAGGGTGATTCATCCACCTATGCCCCCCCTGGATTTGATGTCCACAGTGAATGGCCTTTGTTTGTAAGCCATGAACTACTAAACTTGTTTGTGCTACAACATGGTTAAGACCCAGCATGGTCTTAGTCAAGACATGAGGTGAAATGGTGTGTTGTGTTAGTCCCTTCCTAAAATAGGTTAGTAATCAAAGTCCTGTAGGTCTGTAGTACTTGTTTTGCTTGGTTTGTTTTGATAATATGCCAGAGAATTTGGTCAATAAACTGTTTTTGCTGTCCATTGTCAAGCTTTAGGGAGGTAGTGCTATAGTAATGACGTGTATGAGAACATGTGGGTATGTGTGCGTTCCTCCTGCTGGTGAATAGTAAGATGAAGAGAAGCTGACCCTCTGATTCCCATTTCCTTTATTTAAATATCATTGCTTAAAAAACAAGAATGATAAGGAACATCTTGTAGAGAAGAGGATTTTATTTGATTTCAGACAAAAAAAGAGGACAAAAATAAGATTACATATTGCAATCTTCTGTAACAGTTAATGTAAACAAATCAAAGATTTGTTTCATAAATAATACAGTCTTGTTAAATAATGAACTGTTAAAAACAAGCTACCCTTAATTTCTAGATATAAAATAGGTAAAAATATACATAACTTCTAAAGCTTCAGTAACTTATGAAGAAAATTTAGATTTGGGTTTGTATTTAATTTAACGGTATAACCAAAGAATGAGGGACAGGGATGATTTTTCTCTGTCCTGTCATGATTTTATGCACAGAATACAAACTGAGCTGGGAAAAGAAATTCCAAATTTATACTGGTGAATTATAAAAGCACAAAAAACCCCGAAGATATATACAGAAAAATATGGATGTTGTAAATTATTACTTTCCTATATACTCTAAAACACATTCTTTGTATTTAAGAAATGATCACTACTCCAAAATTTGATTGGTGTTATAGCCACACATACTTGCTTACATGCCACCTGCACTAACACACACACACACACACCTGAGCACAAAGCTCTTACAGCACATTGAATAAGTAGGTCATAGCATTTATCTTCCAACTTCAAAACTTTCCAGGCAGCAAACTGACGCTTTTGGAAAAAACTGAAGCAGTTTTTGTATAAGTTGCATGTTTCCATATCACCTCCCCTCCTCAAATAGAAGCATTGTGGATACCAGGAAAATTGTCAGCAAAATTTCCCCAAAGCTAAACAATTTAAGCTAAAACTCTGTGCCTTCCAATTTGTTCAGATTTCTTGTCTTCTGTAGTTAAACTGAAGGGGAAAAGTGTTCAGCGAAATGTCTACTCAGTGATTCTATCAATTTAGAAGCAGGATCAAACAAGTGACTGATTCATGCAGTAAGTCTCATTCACTGGAAAATGGGTCATCTTTCTGTGAGTAGTAAGACATCTGGAACCAAACCAGGTTTAGGTGGTTGAAAATGTCATGTAAGTAGATTCTTTTAACTTGTTCCTGAAAAAAAAAATGTCACTGACAACTATTTGTCTTCTCAAAGGCACTCCTTTCAAATATCTTATCCCGCAAGCTAAAGAATATAATTCCAGAGAAAAGCCTTTCAGTGCCCTGAGAAATCCTTTTTGTTCAAAACTAATCAATTTTTGCTTTGTGCACAAAAGTAAAATACTTTGTCAAACCCTCTGCAGAAATCCTTTCAGCTATCTTAAAAAATACATTTGGTGCAGCCCTGGCTGATTTCTGTTACATGGGCAAAAATTTACTTTGTCAAATTATATTCTTCAGAAAGCCTTTCAGCGGACTTAAAAATCCATTTTGTGCAAAACAATGACCATGCATCAGCTTGGAGTGATTGCACAGTAGTTACTTAGCTTGGCAAATGGCAGCAAAATGTCAGCTGCAATGAAAGACACACAGCCCAGGGCTTATCAGGGAAAGTACAGATGATTCATGTAACATCATAAATAAATAACACAGACTTTGTGTTGAGGTAGGTTTAGCAGCAGAAGTTTCTTTACCAACCATAGTATGTTTCAAAGCAATAGTAAGGGGGGTTGGGGGCCTTACCTGGTGACAGTGACATGTGCTAAGATAAGGTATGTGTTTTCAATGCTCAGATTTCAAGGTCACTTAACATTGTATTTGTGGGCGGTGAATAGGAAATAAAAGATCCTCTGCCCAATGACAGGGTGGAACTTAAAGTGTTGTCAAAGTAATGATAGTCATGAAGGGAATGAAATTTCTCAACCCAATGCCCAGAAGAGCCACATCCTTCTTCAGGACTCTTGTCCTCTCATTGGCTAGCTCTGGTTGAAGGAGATGCATGGAGGAAGAAAAATGATTGGACAAGGTAAAAACAGACATGAAGATCCCAGTCTTCACTCATGCAATACTGGTTCCTAACAGTATACTGGTGCCCTCCATCAGCTAACGAGGGCCATGGCATGGGACCCCATGCTCTGAGGGCCCTATGCTTGGTTTAATGTTCTGATGGTTCTACCTTGAAATCCATATTTTGTACAAGAGACCCTGCATTGTTCATTTTCGTAAGGGCCCTGAGAATTACATAGCTGGCCACCCACAGTCCAGGATAACCAAGTCCTCCTGTGACTTCACAGGTCCTAGGCTCTTTTGCCTTTATGGGTTCCTTCCCCCATAAAAATCATATTTCACAACTGCATTGCTATAAAGACGAATTATTAGCATTTCTTTGACCTAAAATTTCTTTTTCTGTTCTGATTTTGAAAGAAATGAAAACATTTCCATGGGTCCTAAAACTTCTGTGGGCCCAGAACTGTGCCCCCTGTGCTTAGTGGAGAGGTTGGCCCTGGGTCATGGTGCATGTAGACGGGATGTCAGTGGCCCGTTGCCAACCTTGCCATCAAGTTGGTGGGTGCTGGTGGGGAACAAATGCTTCTGGACCTCAGTTTTGTCACAAAAAGATGGACTCATTTGCTCTGAGCATATGTGTTATATGATACAGAAGACACGTGGCCCAGGTTGCAACTAACAAATAAAGAGGATGTTCATCTCAGAGAAGCTTCCAGAGCCCTCAGTCTTTTCTATAAGAACCTAAAGTGTTCAAAAAGTTCAAATCAGAATCATATTTCCTCAGAGCTGATTCAGTTTGTGGCAACCATAGCACACACTGTAACCTCACCCAGGTAATGCTAATAATATTTGGATTGATAACCTACACACTCTTCCAACTGGTCAACTGATGCAGGAATCAATTTTATAGCATTCCTGACCTTTCTTTGTTCTGCATTTGGATGAAAAACATTGTATTGAATAGATGTCAAATATGATCACCCATATGGGAGATATCCATATAGTAAAATATCTTCTGTCTCTTTGCTGCATATTATGTAACACTTGGGGCCATGGCATGGATTTTTACTGAATTTAAAAGCTATGTTTGGGATGGTTGACGAAAGTATAGGCTATGTGGTGGCCATGTGGCATGGGGACAATTTCGGGAGCCTCTGGGAGCACCTCCAATAGATCAGCACATTTTCAGAGGGGCTGAATCAAGGTGCATAATGAGAGACCTGTGTGACTGCCTTAGGTAGGACATGGAATACATATTAAGATGCTGTGGACAGAGAATATCAAAACTGAATTCACAGATGAGCCTGAAATCCAAAGCCAGGTGGGAGAAACTCTTTAATGCAGTCATTGATTTGTGATTGAGCCGTTTCTCAAAAGAGCAATGTTATACAGCTTTGTTTCAGCTGTAATGTTAGATGCTCAGTAAACGTTTATAGTAGGTGCTTAATAAATACTTTTTGCTTGAATCATGGTAGATAGGCTCCTTGAGGTAAGTCATCTACAGTTACATCTTCTTTGTTAAATAATTACCTTTTAAAATTTGCTCCCAAAGTTAAGAGAGACTATAAAACTTCTTTTATAAATTTCACATTCATCATTTTCAAAATGTAAATGAAAAATTAAAGTTTTCCCCTTCTGCAGTTTCTTCCAGATACCCCATGTTGGAATTTTTGAATTTAAGGCATTTCAAAGAACCTCTTTTAGTACCTTGAATTTGCTGCACAGCCTGGGTTCATCCTTGCCATACTCTTCAGAATGCTCTTTTAGGTTCAAACTGTAAAAGAGTTTTAATGGTACGAAACATTTTCAACATCATGTAAAAAATGCCAAGATTATTTGCTGAAAGCCAACTGCCCTGAGAACACTCTTTGTTTCGAATTGTGAATGTAGGCCCCATCATGAGAGTCTGTAGTTTGGAATTTGCATCCAGGGTCCTTTGGACTTAGTCCAAAGAGAGTAGGAATTCAGAAGCTAATTTATCAAGTTAATATTCCAAGAGTAGCTCACTTTAAAGACCTCTGTCTCCTAGGTCAAGGTCTTAAATTCTTAAGCCTGTTGTCTAAGAGACCCTTGTAAGTGCAACCATCATTCCTGATGTGGTTATTCTTTTTTTTTTTAACAGATATATTTATTTTATTATTTATTTATTTATTTATTTTGGCTGCGTTGGGGCTTTTGTTGATGCGCACGGGCTTTCTCTAGTTGCGGTGAGTGGGGGTTACTCTTCGTTGCAGTGTGCGGGCTTCTCATTGCAGTGGCTTCTCGTTGCGGAGCACGGGCTCTAGGCACACGGGCTTCAGTAGTTGTGGCACACGGTCTCAGTAGTTGTGGCTCACGGACTCTAGAGCACAGGCTCAGTAATTGTGGCACACATGCTTAGTTGCTCCGCGGCATGTGGGGTCTTCCCGGACCGGGGCACGAACCCACGTCCCCTGCATCGGCAGGTGGACTCTCAACCACTGCGCCACCAGGGAAGCCCTGATGTGGTTATTCTTAATGATTACCAACCTCTCTGGGGTCTCTAGTTACCTCAGTACTGCCCTGAACTTTTCTTTCCCCACTCTTCTGCTGTTCCCTAACGTATCTGAGCAAGGATATCCTATTGCATTTTTCAATTCTACGTCGACAATGGCTCTGATTTTACAGATACCTCAAAATAATAACAAAAATAGCTGCAGTCACCAAAATACCCCAGGTTTCCACAATTATCTGTTTATGTATATAAGGTAAAAGAAAAAATTCATAATGCAGAGCTTCTTGATACCCACTTCCCACTCAAGTTTAGATTTTTCTGCCTAACTCCAGATCTCTATTTGCAGTATATTAGGTAGAGTCAGGTAGTTAAGACAAGAGAGGATCATGTATTTATAACATAAGACCTTATATTATACATAAATTATATGCTCACTGTTTTTATAGTTCAAAAGAATATATAGGGAATTTTTCATATCAGTCCACAGGCTTTATGCTTCCCCATTAGCAGGTAACAGAGAAAGAACATATTTTGGAAGCAAGAAAAAATTTATAAACGTGTGCTTTTCTGAAGGTGGTTTGGAATATGGTATTAGGTATTTCAATTTTACTGCGCTTTGTCAGAAATAAATCACACCTTTAGTCATGGTCTGTGTCTCTACAATAGTTTTATATCTTTAAGTGTGAGTGAATTTGATTTATTTTTCCTGTGTCCACTCAAATTATTCCATCCTATTAGTATTTATGTCAGCTAGGTTGGAAAGTGTTTTATACCTGGGCCCTACACTCTTTTCAGATTCCAATTTTATTGTGGGTCTGTTAAAAGGTCACTTTAACCTCTCTGAGAAATGAAGAGCCTAAAGATGTATAGCTTTTCTGTCACTTTACCGATACACATCAGTAAACATGCAGCTGGGCTTGTGTTCTTGGTAGTTTGTGAAAAAAAATGTGTTTCGATACAAAGGATGACATGATGAATAATCAAAATAATTCTGAGCTTCAAATCTAATCCTATAGGAAGTGTTATGATGGAGCGTCCTGGGCAAAAATCACATGATAATTTCTATGTAGAAAACAACTGATGCTGGCTTTGCCTCCTTCCCTATGATATCATGCTGAGTAATGTCCTCCAGCTTTGGAGGCCCTCAGGTTACAGCCAAACATTGATTATTTGTCAGATAATGCTATCAAACTTACAAAGACCTCCACAGTGCTCTTGCAAGGAAATAAATGACTCCAGCATCCTTTCTGGTGAGAAAAAAGAAAGAAAACACCCACTTGCAGTAAGCTCTCTCAGAGTCTACAATGGGTTGAATGTGGACTATGTTTTGATAAAATTCTAAGTGCATCGCCGATATTATTAAAATACATTTTCCCTGTATCATGAGACACGGTTGTTGCCTTTCAGAGTGTGGATAGCAGGGACTTGAAATTTGTTAAGTGGGTACCGTGTGCTGTGTGCTGTGGTTATATCAGCTCATTCAATTCTCTTAGCAACATGCACGAATAAATATTGTCCCATAATCCAGAGGAAGAAAGTGTGATTCAGAGGTTTAATGACCTGTTCAAGGTCACGGGGAAGTAAGAAGGTTGTTGTATGCAAAAATCTGTGGTTAGTTAGCAAAAGTTGTGGTTGTATGCTTATAGAAAAATTTACTTATTTGTGCTCCTTTCAGAATATTTGGTGCCAACTGGAATTAAGACCCAGTGACTATTTTAGATCTGGAGACACATATGACATATATGTGACAGATGATACGTATAACATATATGACATGTGATTTGGGGAACTTGGTTCTCTGGTACCATGAAAGACTTCCATTTGCCTCAGGCATTTAGCCCTTAATTTCCTGGGCCACCCGCATCGTTGGGATATTCCTGTGCTGACTCCTGGTGACAAAGCACTGGGGGTGGGCCTTTGCTGTTTTGAGCCTCTCCCTTCATTTTGAGGGGTTTACTGTTATGGGAGGAGTCTGAGTAACTGATACAGCTGAGGCAGGTTCTAGTACTCTATATTTACATAGGACAGAAGAAGTCTTGTAATGCCCTATAAGAAGACAAAAAAGTTTTTGTAAAAATAAGAAATAAATAAATAGCAAGCAGGGATGTCTATTTATTTTATATTTATTTATTTTTGCGGTACACGGGCCTCTCACTATTGTGGCCTCCCGTTGCGGAGCACAGGCTCCGGACGCGCAGGCTCAGCGGCCATGGCTCACGTGCCCAGCCGCTCCGCGGCATGTGGGATCTTCCCGCACCGGGGCACGAACCCGTGTCCCCTGCATCGGCAGGCGGACTCTCAACCACTGCGCCACCAGGGAAGCCCAGGGGTGTCTATGTATGATGAAATCTTTTCCCTTTTTAAAAGGTTGAGAATTTTCATCAATATGAAGCGAGGTCAAGTGCACATTCTGGCTTCGCCCCTGATATTGATGTAAGAGCAGAATAAGGACAGTGATTTCCCTCCAAGCGTTAACAGGCTGCCTTTTCGGCGGTGCACTTCATGTTCACTTGCTTTAACAAGATTTACACAGTCCTAACTCACTTATTAAATGCTTCAAATGCGTTTTCAGGCAAAGATCTTCAAAAGCAAAAAGCATGTCTCAGCCCTCTGCCTGAAGCCGGCTGCACAGAGTTCAATGATTTAAATATGTGTGCTGGAGTTAAAAGGAAACCATTCGCTCTCTCTAGTTTTTCTAGTTCTGATTTCTGCTCTGTTGCTTTAATGCCTTTTATTGAATCCCCCCAGTTCTGTTAAAAAAGATTTTTTAAACTTTTACAGAGCACAATTTGAGAATGAACGGCTGTTGGATTTTTCGGTGCGTGGCGAGGGGTAGGGCAGAAGGAGAGTGTGTGATGTGGGTGTGGTCATAGAAGAATCTGGAAAGGGATGGCCGGAAAGATGTCCGGACTTTCAAGTAGAGGGTTAAATCTCGCCGGTAGCCCTGTGAAATGTGCTTACAGGTGGCAGAAATGAATTCCTGCGACCGGCAATCTGTAAATAAGAAACTCTGAAGAGTAAGGGTAATGAAGCAAGTGAAAAATCATTTCTCTAAAGAAAAGCACTCACTAAGCTCATTCGACCACCTTAGCCGTTGCAGTCAGCACTTTGGAGAGTCCTACACCAAGCTCTGTTTGTTTCTCCACCAGAGAAATAGATGAGAGAATTTATAAGAACTAAAAGATTTTTTAAATGTTGATCTGAAGAAATAGAGGATAAGAAAAAGAATGAGCTAAAGGAAAGGGAAATCGTCTTTTTGTCGGCACCTGACACTTCCGCATTTCTGATTTGCATTTCCATTGTGAGAAATGTTTTCTACAGATGAAATATACGTAGAAACAGGGAAGGGAAAGAGCCAGGACATGGATAATTTGCGTACATTTAGCTCTATTAATATCATTAGGCAGGAGAATCAGTGACACTGCAGCTGAAAGCTAGAGATGAAGTAACCAGCGCTTTATCTCCCGTTGCCGAGGACTGCAAGATGAACTCTTGCAGTGACCCAAATTTATTACAGAAGATTGCTCATTGCTGCTGTACCACGCTCTCTGTTGCAATTACAGCACATTAGGCAGAGGGGCAAATCTCAAGGGGAAATGTCTAGTCTTTTAATCAAGTAGTAGAAAAGTCAGGGTGCCTAAAAATCACCCCGTGAGAAATATATGTATATATATAATATATATATATCTCCCATCTGTACATGTGCATCTCTATCTGATAATGGTCCTCATTTTTTCCCAGAAAATGCTTTTATTATATACTAGACTCATGAATGTACAGTACCCTCACTTAATCTTTTCTTTACCGCAGTCTGGTTTTTCCTTCTATTAAATTCTCAGTCTTCAAGAACCTAGAAGCTCAGGGAAGTTACACAAAATAAGACGAGCACTTGGAAGAATAATGTATTATATGATATTTTTGCCTCTCTTCATTTTCCCAAGAAGTGCTCCTTTATTTTCCTTATCTACGTTTTTTTTTTTTTTAAAAAACAGTGAGGTCTTCTCTGGTTTTCAGCAATTTGTCTCCAGTCTGACCAAATGACATCATTCTAAAGAGCGTATTTTAGTATTTAGTGGAAATAGGCAAGCTCACGCTACAAGCATGCTGCATCTAAGTCATTGATTAGTTGTAATGGATGGAAGGGAAACTAGTATAAATACAGAGTAGAAGACACTATTAACATGTTTTATAGGAGAAACAAGCAGTTGTTTTACACCATTCCCTGAAATATCTCCCAGGAAAGGTTTTTAAGAATTATAAAGTTAGATCACAAATAAATTGAGACAATGTAGTTAAAGTTTATCAGGAAACTTGGTATAAAATAGTGGAAAGAGGAAAGGAAAGAAGAAAGAAGCCGTAAGGAGAAAAGTAAACATTGGAGAAAAGAAACAGGTTAGATCTGTACTCAGAAGCCATTGTAAAATAGTTTACTTGTTGTCATTGTGTATGTTTGGAATAATCTGTAGCTGACAAAGTCATTTGAAAGGAGAAACTGCTTTATGTGAGGGATCAAAGCCTAAAAATAGAACAGTCAAGCTATTTTAAAGTTACAGCTGTGGTAATTTTCGTGATCATAACATTTCAGAACTCCTCCTTGATATCTTTTTTATGGTAAAGGCTTTCACTATCTCAAAAAGCTAGCTAAAATATGTTTCTTGTGAGTGACCCATATTTGCATCTTGAGGAGAACGTGGCATAAATAAGGGAAACCCAGCATACCCATAGCAATGCGATTCTCAGTAACTCTTGTGGTAAACACCTGTCTTTTTGAGAAATACTCATTTTCAGTAGGAAGTGCTGTAACATGTTAAATTGTGATAAATTTGGGTTATATTGTCCTTGTGAATATCTGTGTGCCTCTCCCACACTCACCTAATAGAGAGGAGACACTCAGGAGGCCAAGCACATTTGGAGGTGTATTTAAAGGTTTCATTTCTTCTTACAGTCACACTGCTAGGTCCTCCAAGACATACCTTGGGTGTTAGAACCCAACGCTTTCATGGAAGGTCAGGAATGTGATTTTAAGCCCTTAAGCCAATGCGGCTCCATCAATATTTCTCTACTCCTGCGTATGGATTTCCACTTCTCGGACCTGCAATCAGAGGGAATTTACGTCTCCCGATTTGGTCAATTTTTACTACCAACTGTGCGTGTCTGATTTTGTGAGGTACTAAACAACATATTGACAAATTACATCAGTAGAACGCCATTTTAGTAGTCGAGAGATTGGTTCTCTCTATAATTTATAAGCTCACCCTTTCCCATTTTACCCTTTCTGGAGTGTTCAATAAAGGCCTAGTGAGGTACATGGGAGAGCCGTGAAAGAAAATGAGATATCAGAGAGGTGGACAAGTCAGGGCTGCGGAGAGAACCTAAAAAGCACAATAGATTTTTCAAAGTAAGATCTATGACAGAATAAGGGAAGGTCTGTGGAGAGCATGAAATTCGATAAAATGGACTAACGGAGATGGAAAGATCTGCCGAAAGGAAGCTGCAGCCCCAGTGACAGGGAGACAATTTTCTGATCTCAGTGGAAAGTGAGAACTGGAGACAGGGCTATTACAGTGGAAAGAGAAAGACAAATGAAGCAACAGAATAGGACACATATATCCAAGTCTCTGTGCACAGTCCCCCAAGAAAGATAGCAAAGTCAAAATGCATTCACCAATCTATACACACTGGAGAGGACATTATCATTATTTAGCCTTTACGGAGTACTTTCTACTCAGAAAAAGCTTTTTATTTTTCTCAAGTGTAAACCAAAGAGGGAGCAGTCAATATTATTATCCAAGCAGGTCCCCTAATCTTCAGGGGTGTACCCTGGAGCATAGCTCCATACCAGGTAGGATGTGAGTGGTGCCCCTGGGGTTATGCTAAACTTGGAGTCAGGCTGGTTTTCCTAATCCTTCTTGATTATTCTTGGTACTTTTCAAAGTTCGTCTAGATCTTTGCTCTTGCAGGCTATTCAGCCTGCCCTCATTCCTGCTCGTGAAAATCTAACGGAGCCACAAAGTTTCACTCAAGTCATATCTCCTCTCTGAGGTTTTCTCACATCCTATCCATGCCCTTTCTTCTAAAATTGGACTGATCTTCCTTCCTCTGTTACACAGCAAAGGATCCATTGGAGGGTCTAGCCTTTCTACAGGGAGGGGCTTAAAGGTAGGAAACTGGAAGAGAAGGCTAGGGAAATGTATTAAAACTGTATTGGCATGACAAGCATTTTTCTTTTAGTGACATTGTGAATTTTCAGGACAGGTTTTCGGATTGGTAGAGATTATGTAGAGGTTAAAGCTGCCCCATGGCACCCTTTGACAGCACTGATTATGCTTTTATACTCTAGGGTTTGTACCTATAAAACATATATAAAGGGCCTTTTCAGAATTGGGATCAGTTTTATCTTTTTAGCCTTCAGAGCATGTAACAGAATGTATGTAATATCTTTTATTTTAGGAAGTGTTTGTTGAAAATAGAAAATAAAATTTGAGCAAATACTGAAAGCACTGATGTTCTGAAATATTAACACTGAGTGTAAAGCATTAAGTTCAATTACGTTTTTGGTCAAGTGAATTTTAGATCTGTTTTCTATCTTATCCTGTAATTTAGCCCAAAATAGCCTTCCCCCCTCCTCTCTTTCATTTTAGCACTTTGATAAAAACTGACCCCTAAAACAATTTCTTAAGCATAACTCCCTAAATTTTTAGGACCATATTTGATTACATGGACAGAGAAAGAAACAAATGGATTGTAAAATTATTTTTCCTATTGTAATTCATGCCAAACTGAAGATGCTTAGAGACATATAAACATATTTTAAATCATGTTTAATCAATTGTTTCATTTAATTTTGCTATTGTTTTCTTGAGCTGTTTACAGATGAGCCCAAGCAGTTGTAATGTTGAATCCCTCCAAAGTTAATTTATCTTTCTGCTTCAGTCTCTAGTCTGAGTTTTGGGATTCCAATAATACCCTCAAGTCAATATTTAATATTATATATTTTCATTTAACTATTCATTAAAATATAATGTCTGTAAAGATGAACTCTCACCAGTTAGGAATTTTACAATTTTCTGAAACCTTTACATGTAGAAAATTTATCTTTGACCATCTGTTTGCATAGGAGATATAAAGTCTAGAGCCTATATACCAATATTACTAATAACTGCTGACTTAACCAGGTTAGAAGATATGGGTTTTTACATGAAAAGAAAATGCATATCCTATCAAATACCTGCCCAGTCTATTTGCATGGTATTCTCTCTGCTGCTGATGCAAGGAATTGCCACTTATTACACCAACTATATTAAGATTCTCCAGAGAGGGCTTCCCTGGTGGCACAGTGGTTGAGAATCTGCCTGCCGATGCAGGGGACACGGGTTCGTGCCCCGGTCCGGGAAGATCCCACATGCTGCGGAGCGGCTGGGCCCGTGAGCCATGGCTGCTGAGCCTGCGCGTCCAGAGCCTGTGCTCTGCAACGGGAGAGGCCACAACAGTGAGAGGCCCGCATACCGCAAAAAAATTAAAAAAAAAAAAAAAGATTCTCCAGAGAAACAGAACCAGTAAGACGTATAGAGATACATAAAAAGAGACTTATAATGAGGGATTGGCTCACACGACTATAGGGGTGGAGAAGTCCCACAATCTGCCGTCTACAGGCTGGAGGCGCAGGAAAGCTGGTGGTGTGGTTCTAGTTCAAGGCCAAAAGTCTGAGAACCAGGGGAGCCAATGGTGTTAAGTCCCAGTCTGAGTTCAAAGGCCTGGAAACCAGGAGTGATGATATCTGAGGGTAGAAAGTGGCAGTCCCAGCTTAAGCAGAGAGAGCAACTTCACCCTCCCTCCACCTTTTTGTTGTATTTGGGCCCTAAATGGATTGGATGATGCCAACCCAAGTTGGTGAGAGTGCATCTTTGCTCAGTCTACTTTTTCAAATGTTAATCTTTCAGAAACACTGTCACAAACACACCCAGAAATATTGTTTTATAAGCTATCTGAGCTCCCTTAGCTCAGTTGAGTTGACACACAAAATTAGCTATCACACCAGCCCAAGAAATGAATCAAATGTGTGCAGCCAGGGTTGAACTTGCAGTTAGAAATTCCAGCCAAGTGCTAGCTGCCATCACCAGAAGCAAATGAGGCATGCCTCTTTCATATCTGAATCCTCAGGACATAATCTCTTGATCCAATAGTTGTAAAATGCCAGGCTCCTGGTCTTTACTTATCTCCTTAAGTGGTAGAGATGTGTTTACCCCAGATCCCAGATCTATGTTAACTGGAGCAGAAAATCAAATGGCAACTCTTTGGAGTAGGAACTTTTGTTGGCTTACGTTGCCTGCTCTCTAAGTAGCATTTGCTGCCCCACTGTTGCCTTTTATATTTTTCAACTGCAATTAGACTCATAACATGCTCAATGGTGGTCAAAGAGTAGCAGCCATGTTATACCCCTCCTCACCCTCATTCTGTTAAACGTTCTTCTTGTACCTGGCTTCCTGAGTTACTCATCCACTTGGTGTCATATATCTAAGATCCTATCCATATTCTTATCTTTGTCCCAATCTCTTACCAGATGTCTTAGCTTCCTTCTAGGACCTGGCCTAGTATTTGTCATCCTTATCTCTGAATACTGGAGTCCTCTCTTTGTACATTGGCCCCAGAGCCCCATCACTATATTTTATGTCACTTGTTCATAGTTTCTTTCTTGTACTCATGCATTTCTTGATAATTCTTTGTTTATTTGTTTCTTGTCTGTCTTCCCCCCAACTAACATGTAAGTATCATGAACCTTTGGGCCTTATTTGTCTTGCTTTTTCTCCTGTCACCAGTTCCTAGAACAACATGGCTCAGAAACTGTTTAGTGACTGAACAAACCATGTAATAGGAAAATAGTCAAGATGCTCCCTGTCCTTCTGCCTGGACTTTTGTGTTTTGACTTTCTGGGTACCTTGGGGAACTGGACTTCAAGGACTTGTGCTAACAGCTTGTGTGAACATTGCCTGGAGAGTTTAGTACCCATAAATGCCAAGACAAACCTCAAAACATCCACTGTCAGCTTAGCCTCAGCTAACTGAGCAGCTCTTGTTCTGAGTGCCTTTCTAGTAGGGAACATCTAGTCCAGGGTTAGCAATTAAGTGACATTGATGCCATTACCTCATGGTGACTGTTATCAGATGACTCATGGAATCGCTCAGATACAGGGAAATTGAGAAACAAGTGCTTCAGAGACCTCCAGGTCCAGTTCAAAGTGCTAATTTTGAGTTCCTGAGCCCTCAGTATCTTGGTCTGGGTTACTTTCAGGTATGACTATCAATTTATGGCATATGGGTACAAGATGCCTATAAATAGCTTTACTATTCCTTCAAATATTGTTCTTACTTGTTGCCTAAAATATCTGAGTAAGAATTACATTCTTTCGCATCAAAGGTCTATTCTGTTGCATGCAAATGTGTTTGTGAGAAAACACACTCCAGCAATTATCAAGCATTTTTACCTATTTTAAGGAGAGTCAGATTAACATTTGATAGAGAGGAGCATGAAGGGACTAAGCTCTTAAGTGGGAAGGAAGACTGCCTATTCTGGAAGAAAAATGGGGCTGACTGGAACTAAGAAGTTAGTATGGACCAACCAACCAGTTTTCTTCACCTTCGGGCCTAGGACTATGCATAGATCTTGTACGTTAATTAACTTAGGTTTGGATTCCCCAAAGTGTATTCCAAAAGAATACTGTTCCTGCAAGATTTGCCTCAGAAAAAGGGACTATGAAGGGAAATAAGTTTGGGAAACCTGGATTCTAGAAAAACAGACAATTTGTTAAACCAGATTTAAATCCATGTTTACTCAATGATTCACCTTGGTAGGAAAGGAGAGCGGTTGGCTTATTTAGTAACATTCCATGGCTTTTGTGTTCTCTGGAATGCACTGTGGAAAACACTGCTTACTCAACTTCATAGAAATATAAATCGGCTGGAGGGCTCCAGCTAACAGTCATCAAATTTCATCCATAAAGAACTCAAGAAGAAATTAGATTTCTGTGGAAGGACCTTGTGTGTGGGATTCTTTGTTCATCATGGTTTGGTCCAATCCTTGTCTAATAACCTTCTACAAGCAGAACTGTAAAGAACTGAAAGACACTCTCTTTACATTGACATCTTATTTATTTTAATATATGCCAGTCGTTGCTCTACTTTTTATGCATTCTCATTGTTATCCCTTTGAACTTTGGCCCTGAGGCAGCTTAATCATGATTGGTTCAATTGTGTAAATTCAATAAACAAATCTTGGCCAGGGTCCCTTGGAGGTATTATCTTGACATTTATATGAGTGTGTTTACAAAGCTTTTTTTACCCAGTCTTAGAACCATAGCCTCTGCCATGTGTTCTTTAATTCAGAGAAACCTACTACTTTACAGAAAAAGCATCTTAGATCACTTAAAGTTCCTTCATTCCTAAAAAGAACACATTTTTTTTATTGATTTCAAGTCTCTAATTTCCTTTGTATTTTTACCTTCAAACCAGTCTCAGCAAAGGCATAGCCACAAGGAGTCAGTTGCTACAACTACACCCAGCCCTTAGTGGAAATAAGACTATCAAACTTCATTTTTTATATCTCTTTTCCAAAGAGTAATTTCCACGTCTTTTACAATATCTAAGTGTAGCCTACACTAGTAGAGTGTTTTCTACTACCTTTAAATAGTTACTCTTATTTAAATATAAAGGTGTTCTTTTTTCTTTTTAGTTGATGCTACCACTGGCCAAAATGCTAAGTACTGCTCAAAATTGACCTTCCACAATAAATATGCAAACTAAATGACAGTGGCGTTATTATGTATCACCCCAGGGTACTATAAAAGCACAATTTGGGAGCTATATCTAAGATATACCTCTCCCCCTATCTTTCCTAGGAATTGTTAATAGGTGGGAGATTTTATATTATTAATTAAGAAACTTGAGGAAATGATCATTTTAATAGCTCTTGTCTTCCTTTTGAAAGGGAGAAAAATGGGCCACTTATGTGAACATAATTTCATTTCTCCAAGCTGTTTAAAATAGTTATTTCATGTGGAATATTCACATCAGCTTGTAAACGGATATATGAGAATTTAAGTTAAAATGTTTCCACTCCATATACTAATGTTTAGATCTGGTATTCATCCAAGAATTGGGCCCCTCACAATTATAGCATCTGTTCTTGTTTGCTTAATTTTATAATCTCAGATGTTTCTATAAATCCTGAATTAAAGAGAAAACTGCTGGGACAAATTTGTGTGGGTAGGCTAAATGTAATAGTCTACCATCACTGTGCAAGGATGTTTTGCTTTTTTTTTCCCCTGTGGCTTGTCATTACAGATATCACATTTCAGCAAATGCTTCCATGCTTTAAAAAAAAAAAAAGGAAAAGTGATACTGCACAGAAAATGGTCCATTTCATCTTGTCTCAGTTAGATTACGATATTTATGATTTGGGCCATTTGTGCCATTGAGAAGATGGTAACAAATGGGTGAGTCACTTTTCGCTCTATCATAAAATTTTCTGTAGAATTCATAGATGTTTCTAGTTCCTTAAATTAGTTCAAAACACAAGGACAACTGCTTCTCTAGTAGTGAAAAAACAGGGTCAATGAAAAGGATGACCAGGGACACAGAAATACCATATTGTTTCCTTCCTTACAGTTACTTCAAAGAAAAATAGTAACAATAAAAATGTGGAACAGTTATAAAGCAAAAACTAACCCACCACTGTAAAGCAATTATGCTCCAATAAAGATGTTTAAAAAAATGTGGAACACTGTAAATAGGTCACCATTTTGTGTCTTTCCATATTACAGGTCAGATTCTCACATACTGAGTAATTAAGAACTTGCACGGTATCTTTATAGATTTCTTTCCAACAACACAGTAATAAAGGGAGAGTTCTTTATTTGCTTTATGAAGAACTGAGCAGGCAGTGACTTTTCAAGCAGCTGTAAGATTGCACTGAAATTAGGAAAACCTAAAGTACATGGAGAATATGTTCATTGTTTTAAGGTTCCCTCTGATTGTAGGGTACAGCTTACAAGACAGTACCTGGAACTTTTAACAACTTAAATATTTATTCAATCATTGTTAGGGTATTTTTTTAAAATCTCATTTAAAAAATCTCATTTTCTCTGAAGACAATGGAATCACAAATGAAAAAAAGCATTTCTGTAGACTACTGCTCCTTTGCTCTCTAGATGAAATCCTCTTTGAGTTCTGCTCATCTGTAGATGAATGATTCGGGGGACTCCACTGGAGGATTGATATTTTTAATTGAAGGTGAAAAAGCCTGCTAGCTCTATCTCTCAGATCATAATAATTTTTCTCAATAAAATGAAGTTATTTATCTAATTTTCATTTAGAAGACAATTGAACTTTTTCAAAATGGTTCTAGTTCTTTCACAAAAATTAATTGATGGCATTCATTTAAGTCTAACTTCTGAATTTTTAATTTTGGAACTAATTTTATGTGCTTTGGAGAACATAGTTTCCTCTTTATTGAGAAATGTAATATAATTTCATTTATCATTATCGCTCTGATGGATGCCCTTAAAATAATAAGTTATCCTTTATTAAGCTTTTCCCTACAAATTATTTGAATTTTGGTTATTTTAGATAATAACTTGCCATTTTATTTAGGGAAAACTTTGTGGTCAGTTATTAGCCATAGTGGAGAAAGGTATAAAATATACTGTAGGAGAAAGTAGCAAATCTGATTCCTAAACACTGTAAAGTAAGAAAGGGGTGGTACAAAGTTAGAACTCTGTAGTATGAGACCTTGCATAAGGTAGTTAATATCTCTGAGCTCAATTATAAATAATAATAATAATGCTGAAGGGGTACTGCAACGATTAAGTGAAAAACTAGTGTAACATGCCTAGCAGTGTCTGGGATAAATACTATACAACTAAGATCTATGTCTAGATCTATACAGAGATACATGTATAATTGAAAACATATCATATTAAATATGAATGATTTCAAGTAGGACATAGATAATGCCAAAACCTTCCACAAATTTTCAAACCTGTCTTTGCTGAAACTTGTGTGATTTAGATATGACTAAACAGAAAAATGCCAAAGAAAATGAAATCCTTCCTGCTTTATGTTATAGTATGCCTTTCAAGTCTATCTAGATGTTAATATATACTTATTTAAGCAATTGTAGAAAGGAAGGTGAAAAGGGTCAATAATATTCCAGTTAATATTTATATTTCATCTGGTATAAAATCCTAAAGTTGGTTCTAATAAAAGACTTAAATTAGTGTCAGAAAATAATTTATTATTAATAATTTAGAAATTCACAAGTATTCAAAATTCTTTTCCTGAAGGATTCAAAATAATTTTAGTGTTATTTAAATAAACACATTTTATTAAAACAAATTATGTTAAATGTTTCCTTTAAATTTTCTTTTGTCTATATTTTAAAAATTAACTTCCCTGGTTCTACCAAACAAGAGTGTATAAATAACAATTCAGAAACAGTATTTTGAAACTCTCTATACTTTTTAAAACTATATATACAAACAATATATTTTAATTAGAGAAAAGCAGGACAAATAAACTAAAAATGATATTTAATCTCAGCACCTGTAGAATTATTATTATTTTTTAAAAATTTTTATCTCTTTTTTTTGCGGTACGCGGGCCTCTCACTGTTGCGGCCTCTCCCGTTGTGGAGCACAGGCTCCGGACGCGCAGGCTCAGCGGCCATGGCTCACGGGCGCAGCCGCTCCGTGGTACGTGGGATCTTTCCAGACCAGGGCACGAACCCGAGTCCCCTGCATCGGCAGGAGGACTCTCAACCATTGCGCCACCAGGGAAGCCCCTGTAGAATTATTTTTAACGTTTCATGTCCTTCTGAGTTTCCCTAGAAGCCAAGCCTGCAATAATGTGCACAGGGAATCATGTGCACAGGTTTAATAGAGAGAGGGCTCTCAGGGCAAGGGAAGGAGTGGGATAAGGTGCGGGGAGGAGCTGAGGAAGTCTGTGGAATCAGCTCAAGTCTCAGGTTGCAATCTCAGGGGGAACTCAGAGCATGGACTGCACCCCAGTGTTAGTTACCATTTGAGACAACGGGCCCAGGCAGTTGTATTCTTTGTAATTCAGTCATTGATAGTGGGATGCCCCCAGAGGCTCAAGCATGGCAGTTCCTATTTGGTGAAGGACAGCTCTTCAGAGGAAGGAGGCAGTGGTGAGCTGTCAGCAGGCTATGCTCATAGCAGCTCCGTGTGGATGCGCTGACCCAGTTAAAGTGACAGATATAGAAGAGGCACCTACAGCATCCACTACCCACTCCTTCTAGACTTAAACGAATATGTATTATTTTACCTACATAGTAAAATTACATAGTATACATTATTTTAATTGCTTTTTAAAGCATTAACAATATATGATGAATATCTTTCCATGTTAACAAATACATTTCTATAACAGATGCATAATGTATTATAAGTATGGATATACCTATTCATTATTTTCAAATCTCTCTCTTTTGAATGGAAAATATACTTTTATTTAAATATTTGTCTCAGAAGGTAGAAACATTGAACTGTTATTTTATCTTTCATACATTGCCATTTGTTATAGTTATGTACCTCCCCTTACCCTCACCCCAAAATAAATAATTCCTATATTACTCTTTCTGAGATAATTCTTTTCCAGTTAGTTTTCATCTCTCAGTCAAGGCCAAGATAGCAAAAAGCTAATTATGTCTTTTTATTGGTGATGATTGAAAGCAAAAACTTAAATTAGATTTACTTCTGCTTTAATTAGGAAGAAAATAAAGTTACTCCTGTTTTGGAGAAATTGAATAGAGAAATTTTGGCTAGTAAAACTGGTGTCCTCAGAGACACTAGTTTTTTTTTGTTTGTAGGTTTTTTTACATGTTTCAGAAAATCTTCTGGTTTTTCACTTTCATCCAATAACTTCATAATGGATAACTGTGTGCCAGAGAAATTTTGTGTCTACTGTGATTAAAATATGTCAGGGCTCACATATATTTAAAAGTTCTCAAATTTTCCTTTGAGTCCATATTTTTCATGTTTAATATAAGTAAATCACATTTTTTCATCATTTTTATATAAAGTTTGAAAAGCTTTTCACCTTCTGCATATCTCATTTTGGTTCCTATTACACACAATCAGCCAAAATTTGTTAAGCAAATTTGTGTAAATCACTGGACCAGAGTCCAGGAAATTGAAAAGTATCCCTGGTCCCTGACCTCAAGGAGCTTAAAAATCTAGGTGTGGGGTTAAATAACCATATAGGAGCAAATAATCACACAGAGTTGAGGTCACAAGACAATCTATTGACTGGCATAGGAGTTGTAAGAAAGTACTTTTTTTGCTTTCACGTGAGAACCCAGCATGATTTAGAAAAGTTTCACTAAACAGTAGAACTTAAACTACTTTTTTTTTTTAAGATTTTTTTTTTGGGGGGGGGGATATGGACCATTTTTATTTATTTATTTATTTATTTATTTTTTAACATCTTTATTTGAGTATAACTGTTTTACAATAGTGTGTTAGTTTCTCTTTTACAACAAAGTGAATCAGTTATACATATACATATGTTCCCATAACTCTTCCCTCTTTTGTCACCCTCCCTCCCACCCTCCCTATCCCACCCCTCTAGGTGGTCACTAAATACAGAGGTGAACTCCCTGTGCTATGCTGTAGCTTCCCACTAGCTATCTAATTTACATTTGGTAGTGTGTATATGTCCCTGCCACTCTCTCACATCGTCACAGCTTACCCTTCCCCCTCCCCATATCCTCAAGTCCATGCTCTAGTAGGTCCGTGTTTTATTCCCATCCTACCACTAATCTCTTCATGACATTTTTTTTTTTTTTTTTTAGATTCCATATATATGTGTTAGCATACGGTATTTGTTTTTGTCCTTCTGACTTACTTCACTCTGTATGACAGATTCCAGGTCTATCCACCTCATTACAAATAACTCAGTTTCATTTCTTTTTATGGCTGAGTAATATTCCATTGTATATATGTGCCACATCTTCCTTATCCATTCATCTGTTGATGGACACTTAGGTTGCTTCCATGTCCTGGCTATCGTAAATAGAGCTGCAATAAACATTTTGGTACATGACTCTTTTTGAATTATGGTTTTCTCAGGGTATATGCCCAGTAGTGGGATTGCTGGGTCATATGGTAGTTCTATTTGTAGTTTTTTAAGGAACCTCCATACTGTTCTCCATAGTGGTTGTATCATTTTACATTCCCACCAGCAGTGCAAGAGTGTTCCCTTTTCTCCACACCCTCTCCAGCATTTATTGTTTCTAGAGTTTTTGATGATGGCCAATCTGGCCGGTGTGAGATGATATCTCATTGTAGTTTTGATTTGCATTTCTCTAATGATTAATGATGTTGAGCATTCTTTCATGTGTTTGTTGGCAATCTGTATATCTTCTTTGGAGAAATGTCTATTTAGTTCTTCTGCCCATTTTTGGATTGGGCTGTTTGTTTTTTTGTTATTGAGCTGCATGAGTTGCTTATAAATTTTGGAGATTAATCCTTTGTCAGTTGCTTCATTTGCAAATATTTTCTCCCATTCTGAGGGTTGTCTTTTGGTCTTGTTTATAGTATCCTTTGCTGTGCAAAAGCTTTTAAGTTTCATTAGATCCCATTTGTTTATTTTTGTTTTTATTTCCATTTCTCTAGGAGATGGGTCAAAAAGGATCTTGCTGTGATTGATGTCATAGAGTGTTCTGCCTATGTTTTCCTCTAAGAGTTTGATAGTGTCTGGCCTTACATTTAGGTCTTTAACCCATGAGTTTATTTTTGTGTATGGTGTTAGGGAGTGTTCTAATTTCATACTTCTACAGGTAGCTGTCCAGTTTTCCCAGCACCACTTATTGAAGAGGCTGTCTTTTCTCCAATGTATATTCTTGCCTCCTTTATCAAAGATAAGGTGACCATATGTGTGTGGGTTTATCTCTGCGCTTTCTATCCTGTTCCATTGATCTATATTTCTGTTTTTGTGCCAGTACCATACTGTCTTGATTACTGTGGCCTTGTAGTATAGTCTGAAGTCAGGGAGCCTGATTCCTCCAGCTCCATTTTTCGTTCTCAAGATTGCTTTGGCTATTCGGGGTCTTTTGTGTTTCCATACAAATTGTGAAATTCTTTTTTCTAGTTCTGTAAAAAATGCCAGTGGCAATTTGATAGGGATTGCATTGAATCTGTATATTGCTTTGGGTAATACAGTCATTTTCACTATGTTGATTCTTCCAATCCAAGAACATGGTATATTTCTCCACCTATTTGTATCATCTTTAATTTCTTTCATCAGTGTCTTATAGTTTTCTGCATACAAGTCTTTTGTCTCCTTAGGTAGGTTTATTCCTAGATATTTTATTCTTTTTGTTGCAATGGTAAATGGGAGTGTTTTCTTAATTTCATTCTCAGATTTTTCATCATTAGTGTATAAGAATGCCAGAGATTTCTGTGCATTAACTTTGTATCCTGCTACTTTGCCAAATTCATTGATTAGTTCTAGTAGTTTTCTGGTAGCATCCTTAGGATTCTCTATGTATAGTATCATGTCATCTGCAAACAGTGACAGCTTTACTTCTTCTTTTCCTATTTGGATTCCTTTTATTTCTTTATTTTCTCTAATTGCTGTGGCTAGAACTTCCAAAACTATGTTGAATAAGAGTGGTGAGAGTGGGCAACCTTGTCTTGTTCCTGATCTTAGTGGAAATGGTTTCAGTTTTTCACCATTGAGAACAATGCTGGCTGTGGGTTTGTCATATATTGCCTTTATTATATTGAGGAAAGTTCCCTCTATGCCTACTTTCTGCAGGGTTTTTATCATAAATGGGTGTTGAATTTTGTCAAAAGCTTTCTCTGCATCTATTGAGATGATCATATGGTTTTTCTCCTTCAGTTTGTTGATATGGTGTATCACGTTGATTGATTTGCGTATATTGAAGAATCCTTGCATTCCTGGAATAAACCCCACTTGATCATGGTGTATGATCCTTTTAATGTGCTGTTGGATTCTGTTTGCTAGTATTTTGTTGAGGATTTTTGCATCTATGTTCATCAGTGATATTGGCCTATAGTTTTCTTTCTTTGTGACGTCTTTGTCTGGTTTTGGTATCAGGGTGATGGTGGCCTCGTAGAATGAGTTTGGGAGTGTTCCTACCTCTGCTATCTTTTGGAAGAGTTTCAGAAGGATAGGTGTTAGCTCTTCTCTAAATGTTTGATAGAATTCGCCTGTGAAGCCATCTGGTCCTGGGCTTTTGTTTGTTGGAAGATTTTTAATCACAGTTTCAATTTCAGTGCTTGTGATTGGTCTGTTCATGTTTTCTATTTCTTCCTGGTTCAGTTTTGGCAGGTTGTGCATTTCTAAGAATTTGTCCATTTCTTCCAGGTTGTCCATTTTATTGCCATAGAGTTGCTTGTAGTAATCTCTAATAATCTTTTGTATTTCTGCAGAGTCAGTTGTTACATCTCTTTTTCATTTCTAATTCTATTGATTTGAGTCTTCTCCCTTTTTTTCTTGATGAGTCTGGCTAATGGTTTATCAATTTTATTTATCTTCTCAAAGAACCAGCTTTTACTTTTATTGATCTTTGCTATTGTTTCCTTCACTTCTTTTTCATTTATTTCTGATCTGATCTTTATGATTTCTTTCCTTCTGCTAAATTTTGGGTTTTTTTGTTCTTCTTTCTCTAATTGCTTTAGGTGCAAAGTTAAGTTGTTTATTCGAGATGCTTCCTGTTTCTTAAGGTATGATTGTATTGCTATAAACTTCCCTCTTAGAACTGCTTTTGCTGTATCCCATAGGTTTTGGGTCGTCGTGTCTCCATTGTCATTTGTTTCTAAGTACTTTTTGATTTCCTCTTTGATTTCTTCAGTGATCACTTCGTTATTAAGTAGTGTATTGTTTAGCCTCCATGTGCTTGTATTTTTTACAGATCTTTTCCTGTAATTGATATCTAGTCTCATAGCATTGTGGTCAGAAAAGATACTTGATACAATTTCAATTTTCTTAAATTTGCCAAGGCTAGATTTGTGACCCAAGATATGATCTATCCTGGAGAATGTTCCATGGGCACTTGAGAAAAATGTGTATTCTGTTGTTTTTGGATGGAATGTCCTATAAATATCAAGTAAATCCATCTTGTATAATGTATCATTTAAAGCTTGTGTTTCTTTATTTATTTTCATTTTGGATGATCTGTCCATTGGTGAAAGTGGGGTGTTAAAGTCCCCTACTATGATTGTGTTACTGTCGATTTCCCCTTTTATGGCTGTTAGTATTTGCCTTATGTATTGAGGTGCGCCTATGTTGGGTTCATAAATATTTACAATTGTTATATCTTCTTCATGGATCGATCCCTTGATCATTATATAGTGTCCTTCTTTGTCTCTTGTAATAGTTTTTATTTTAAAGTCTATTTTGTCTGATATGAGAATTGCTACTCCAGCTTTCTTCTGATTTCCATTTGCATGGAATATCTTTTTCCATCCCTTCACTTTCAGCCTGTAAGTGTCCCTAGGTCTGAAGTGGGTCTCTTGTAGACAGCATATATATGGGTCTTGTTTTTGTATCCATTCAGCCAGTCTGTGTCTTTTGGTGGGAGCATTTAATCCATTTACATTTAAGGTAATTATTGATATGTGCGTTCCTATTACCATTTACTTAATTGTTTCAGGTTGTTCTTGTAGGTCTTTTCCTTCTCTTATGTTTCTTGCTTAGAGAAGTTCCTTTAGCATTTGTTGTAAAGCTGGTTTGGTGGTGCTGTACTCTCTCAGCTTTTGCTTGTCTGTAAAGGTTTTAATTTCTCCATCAAATCTGAATGAGATCCTTGCTGGGTAGAGTAGTCTTGGTTGTAGGTTTTTTTCCTTCATCACTTTAAATATGTCCTGCCACTCCCTTCTGGCTTGTAGAGTTTCTGCTGAAAGATCAGATGTTAGCCTTATGGGGATTCCCTTGTGTGTTATTTGTTGTTTTTCCCTTGCTGCTTTTAATATGTTTTCTTTGTATTTAATATTTGACAGTTTGATTATTATGTGTCTCGGCGTGTTTATCCTTGGGTTTATCCTGTATGGGACTCTCTGTGCTTCCTGGACTTGGTTGACTATTTCCTTTCCTATATTAGGGAAGTTTTCAACTATAATCTCTTCAAATATTTTCTCAGTCCCTTTCTTTTTCTCCTTCTTCTTCTGGGACCCCTATGATTCGAATGTTGGTGCGTTTAATGTTGTCCCAGAGATCTCTGAGACTGTCCTCAGTTCTTTTCATTCTTTTTTCTTTCTTCTGCTCTGCAGTAGTTATTTCCACTATTTTATCTTCCAGGTCACTTATCCGTCCTTCTGCCTCAGTTATTCTGCTACTGATCCCGTCTAGAGTATTTTTCATTTCATTTATTGTGTTGCTCATCATTACTTGCTTCCTCTTTATTTCTTCTAGGTCCTTGTTAACTGATTCTTGCAATTTGTCTATTCTATTTCCAAGATTTTGCATCATCTTCACCATCATTATTCTAAATTCTCTTTCAGGTAGATTGGCTATTACCTCTTCATCTGTTAGGTCTGGTGTGTTTTTATCTTGTTCCTTCATCTGCTGTGTGTTTTTCTGTCTTCTCATTTTGCTTATCTTACTGTGTTTGGGGTCTCCCTTTTGCAGGCTGCAGGTTCGAATTTCTATCTATTTTTGGTGGCTGTCCCCAGTGGCTGAGGTTGGTTCAGTGGGTTGAGCAGGTTTCCTGGTTGGGGGGACCAGTTCCCCTGTTCTGGTGGATGAGGCTGGATCCCGTCTCCCTGGTGGGTAGGTCCACGTCTGGGGGCGTGTATGGGGATGTCGGTGGCCTTACTGTGATTCTAGGCAGCCTCTCTGCTAATGGATGGGGCTGTAGACCTGTCTCGCTCTTTGTTGGGGATAGGGTGTCCAGCACTGTTCGTTGCTGGTCCTTGAGTGAATCTGGGTCTTGGTGTTGAGATGGAGATCTCTGGGAGATTTTCGCCGTTTGATATTACGTGGAGCTGAGAGGTCTCTTGTGGACCAGTGTCCTGAGGTTAGTTCTCCCACCTCAGAGACACAGCCTTGACACCTGGCTGGAGTGCCAAGAGCCTTTAATCCACACGGCTCAAAACAAAAGGGAGAAAAAAGTAGAAAGTCAAGAAAGGAAGGAAGAAAGGAGGAAGGGAGGGAAGGAAGGAAGAAAGGAAGGGAGGGAGGAAGAAAGGAAGGGAGGAAGGAAGGAGGGAATAAAGAAAGGAAGGGAGGGAGGAAGAAAGGAAGGGAGGAAGGAAGGAGGGAATAAAAGGAAGGGAGGGAGGAAGAAAGGAAGGGAGGAAGGAAGGAGGGAATAAAGAAAGGAAGGGAGGGAGGAAGAAAGGAAGGGAGGAAGGAAGGAGGGAATAAAGAAAGGAAGGGAGGGAGGAAGAAAGGAAGAGAGGGAGGAAGAAAGGAAGGGAGGGAGGAAGAAAGGAAGGGAGGAAGGAAGGAGGGAATAAAGAAAGGAAGGAGGGAATAAAGAAAGGAAGGGAGGGAGGAAGAAAGGAAGGGAGGGAGGAAGGAAGGAGGGAATAAAGGAAGGAAGGGAGGGAGGAAGAAAGGAAGGGAGGAAGGAAGGAGGGAATAAAGGAAGGAAGAGAGGGAGGAAGAAAGGAAGGGAGGAAGGAAGGAGGGAATAGTGAAAGGAAGGGAGGGAGGAAGAAAGGAAGGGAGGAAGGAAGGAGGGAATAAAGGAAGGAAGGGAGGGAGGAAGAAAGGAAGGGAGGAAGGAAGGAGGGAATAAAGAAAGGAAGGAAGGAGGGAATAAAGGAAGGAAGGGAGGAAAGAAGGAAGGAAGGAAGGAAGGAGGGAAATAGGAAAAGGAGGGAAGAAAGGAAGAAAGAAAGGGGAGAAGACAAAATAAAGTAGGGTAAAATACAGTTATTAAAATAACAAAATAATTATTGAGAAGAAAAATTTCTATTAAAGAAAAAAAAAAAAAAGTCGGTCTAACCCCAGGACAAATGGTGAAAACAAAGCTACACAGACAAAATCTCACACAGCAGCACCCACATACACACTCACAAAAAGAAAAAAGGGGAAAATAATAGTATATCTTGCTCCCAAAGTCCACTTCCTCAACCTGGGATATTTCGCTGTCTATTCAGGTTTTCCACAGATGCAGGGCACTTCAAGCTGACTGTGGAGCTTTAACCCGCTGTTTCTGAGGCTGCTGGGCGGGACCACCCCCTCTCTTTGTTCGCACAGCTCCTGGGGCTCAGCCCTGGACCTGGCCCCGCCTCTGCGCTCAGGGAGGGCGGGGTCAAAGGAGCAGCGTTAACGGAGCAGCTGATTCGTGGTCTCTGGCTCACTCAGGCGGTGGGTGGGGGGGCACGGATGTGGGGCGAGTCCGCGGCGGCAGAGGCCGGCGTGACGCTGCACCGGCCCGAGGCATGCCGCGCGTTTTCCCGGGGAAGCAGTCCCAGGATCCCGGGACCCCGGCGCTGGCGGGCTGCACAGGCTCCCGGGAGGGGCGGTGTGGAGAGTGACCTGCGCTCGCACACAGGCCTCTTGGTGGCGGCAGCAGCAACCGTAGCGCCCCACACCCATCTCTGTTGTCCGCGCCGACAGCCGCAGCTCGCGCCCGTTTCTGGAGCTCCTTTATGTGGTGCCCTTAATTCCCTTTCCTCGCGCCCCAGGAAGCGAAGAGGCAAGAAAAAGTCTCTTGTCTCTTCGGCAGCTCCGCGCCCGTTTCTGGAGCTCCTTTAAGCGGCGCGCTTAAACCCCTCTCCTCGCGCAGCAGGAGGTAAAGAGGGAAGAAAAGGTCTCTTGCCTCTTCAGCAGCTCCAGACTTCTCCCGAACTCCCTCCCGGCCAGCGGTGCGCTAACCCCTTCAGGCTGTTTTCGCTCTGCCAACTCCAGACCTTTCCCTGGGATCCGCCTGAGGCTCAGTTCCCAGCCCCGCCCGCCGCGGCTGATGAGCAGACAAGCCTCTCGGGCTGGTGAGTGCTGATCCGCACCGATCCTCCCTGCGGGAATCTCTCCGCTTTGCCCTCCGCACCCTGTTGGCTGTGGTCTCCTCCGCGGCTCTGAAGCTTCCCACTCCGCCACCCGCAGTCTCCGCCCGCGAAGGGGCTTCTAGTGTGCGGGAACCTTTCCTCCCTCTCGGCTCCCTCCCACTGATGCAGGTCCCGTCCCTATTCTTTTGTCTCTGTTTATTCTTTTTTCTTTTGCCCTAACAAGGTACGTGGGGGGGTTTCTTGCCTGAGGTCTGAGGTCTGAGGTCTTCTGCCAGCGTTCGGTGGGTGTTCTATAGGAGAAGTTCCACGTGTAGATGTATTTCTGATGTATCTGTGAGGAGGAAGAGTGATCCCCGCGTCTTACTCTTCCGCCATCTTCTCGCTCCCCCATGGACCATTTTTAAAGCCTTTATTGAATTTGTTACAGTACTGTTTCTGTTTTATGTGTTGGCATTTTGGCCAAAAGGAACGTGGGATCTTAGCTCCCCGACCAGGGATCGAACCCGCACTCCCTGCATTAGAAGAGGAAGTCTTCACCACTGGACTGCCAGGGAAGTCCCTTAAAATGCTTTTGAAAGACGTGGAAAGTTTGGCAGACCAGAGAAGAAGAAATAGACATTCTGCAAAGAGAATAAGAGTTTGAACCAAGGTGGGGAGGGTAGAAAGCTCAAGCAGAGGTTTGAGTAGTTTTTTAGGAGGCTGGTATGAATCATAGAATTAAATCAAATCAATACCCTGGAAGAAAAAAGGAAGAAGAAAGGAGTGAAAAAAGAGAGAGGGAGAGTGGTGGAAGAAAAATTATAGTTGTCTGCAGTAACTTTTAAAGAAGTTTCACATTTTTTTACACTGAATTGTGGAATACAGCATTTTCACATATTATTCCTGTTACTTGCCTCAAGATACTGGCCAAATAAGTCACGCTTAATTTAAGGAAATGCAAGTTGTGTAGTGTTTTTAAAGTTTATTCCAACTTGAAGGGTATCAGTTACCATGAATGAAGGGCAAGCCATCTCTTTTATTTTTAAACATATGATCTGAGTGAGACTTTGTTGGTCTTCACAAATCACATTCTGTTTTTTTTGAATTTTATTTTTTTATACAGCAGGTTCTTATTAGTTATCTATTTTATACATATTGGTGTATGTATGTCAATCCCAGTTTCCCAATTCATCCCACCCCCACCCCCACCCCTGCTTTCCCCCCTTGGTGTCCATATGTTTGTTCTCTACATCTATGTCTCTATCTCTGCCTTGTAGACTGGTTCATCTGTACCATTTTTCTAGATTCCACATATGTGCATTAATATACGATATTTATTTTTGTTTCTGACTTACTTCACTCTATATGAAAGTCTCTAGGTCCATCCATGTCTCTACAAATGACCCATTTTCATTCCTTTTTATGGCTGAGTAATATTCCATTGTATATATGTACCACATCTTCTTTATCTATTCATTTGTTGATGGGCATTTAGGTTGCTTCCATGACCTGCCTATTGTAAATAGTGCTGCAGTGAATGTTGGGGTGCCTGTGTCTTTTTGAATTATGGTTTTCTCTGGGTATATGCCCAGTAGTGGGATTGCTGGGTCATATGGTAATCCTATTTTTAGTTTTATAAGGAACATCCATACTGTTCTTCATAGTGAGTGGCTGTATCAATTTGCATTCCCACCAACACTGCAAGATGGTTCCCTTTTCTCCACACCCTCTCCAGCGTATGTTGTTTGTAGATTTTCTGATGATGCCCATTCTGACTGGTGTGAGATTTGATTTGCATTTTTCTAATAATTAGTGATGTTGAGTGGCTTTTCATGTGCCTCTTGGCCATCTGTATATCTTCTTTGGAGAAATGTCTGTTTAGGTCTTCTGCCCATTTTTGGATTGGGTTATTTGTTTTATTAATATTGAGCTGCATGAGCTGTTTATATACTTTGGAGATTAATCTTTTGTCCCTTGATTCATTTGCAAATATTTTCTCCCATTCTGAGGGTTGTCTTTTCATCTTATTTATAGTTTCCTTTGTTGTGCAAAAGGTTTTAAGTTTCATTAGGTCCCATTTGTTTATTTTTATTTCCATTACTCTAGGAGGTTTTTATTTTTTTAGTTTTTATTTCCATTACTCTAGGAGGTGGGTGAAAAAAGACCTTGCTGCAAATCACATTATTTCTAAACTACAGCTGACCCTTGAACTACATGGGTTTGAACTACATGATCTACTTACATGTGGATTTCTAGTACTACAGTACTACAAGATCCATGGTTGGTGGATTTGTGGATGCAGAACCATGGATAGAAGGGCCAAGTGTAAAGTTATACACGGATTCTTGACCACATGGGGTTGGCACCCTAACCCCCATGTTGTTCAAGGGTCAACTCTATGGCATTCAGAGTGGAAATTCAGGAGAAAAGAATGTAAAAATTTTTCAGCTTCATTTTCCTGCATGAAAACAATTTTTTTAAAAAAGGATGAAAAACACAGAGGAAACTCTGTAATTTAACTTCAACAAAAATTAAAATATTGCCTCAATTCCTACCTCAAACTATGCAGAACAGCTGCTGAATGTGCTATTTCTATCAAACCAAGAGAAGATATTAAGGGAGATCTCATAGCATTACAGATTTGGGGCAGTATATAGAATAATTCAGAAGTAGGGTGGCATGGCCCTGAGACACTCAAGCAACAATCCCTTATTTGAGATTGCAGCTGTGGACGAAGTTTGTTAGCAGGAACATTCCCAGTCACATTTGACCCAGCAGTATGGAGTGGGGGTATCTGGCTTGGATGAGAAGTTGTTCATTCTCTCACCCATTTCTCTTTTCAGGAAGGGTGGAGTAGTGTGTGTACAGCAGATCTGCAGCTGCTGATAATAATGGCTAAAGAGAAAGAAATAAATACCAAATGATCACACAAAACACTTGTATATGTCACAACTGAGGCTTTGCCTGTCAGCCCACAGGGAGAAACCAGGATAACCAGAGCCCTGGTGAAGTGTACCCTCATGATAGAGTGTGCTGTCGACAGACTTGCTGACCAGCAACATTGGGGCAACATATCTAAATTGGCATTCCACATAGCCCAGCCGACTTTCCCAGCACCTTACTGTTCTGTTCCACAACAAGTGGCTCACCCAGAGGAAAAGGCCCCCATTAAAAGATGAGTAATAATAACAAGGAAACAGTCAGCAATATTAGCAGAAAAAGAGGAGGCAAGAAATACAACAAAAAATGACAAATGAAACTGCACATCAGAAGAAAAATTATGGTAGAAAGTCAAACATTTCTTTATTGTTATATCAGGCATTAAAAGATAAACTTTTTGAAACAATCGTTAAAAAATAGATTCAGAGTATGCTATTCAGAAGGAAGAGGTGGGGCTTCCCTGGTGGCGCAGTGGTTGAGAATCCGCCTGCCGATGCAGGGGACACGGGTTCGTGCCCCGGTCTGGGAAGATCCCACATGCCGCGGAGCGGCTGGGCCCGTGAGCCATGGCCGCTGAGCCTGCGCGTCCGGAGCCTGTGCTCCGCAAGGGAGAGGCCACAACAGTGAGGCCCGCGTACCACACAAAAATTAAAAAAAAAAAAAAAAAAAAAAAAAAAAAAAAAGAAGGAAGAGGTGGAAGGGGATCTGGAAAACAATGAAAGGAACATATAACACAATCACAGGGAAAAACAATAACAGGGAAGTAACAAAATGTGAAATGGAAATATTAGAAACACAATCATAGACATATAGGAAGGGATCGAAAAGCATAGCAAAATAAAATGTCAAAGAATAAAGATTAATAATTAGAAAATACACAGAAGATAGGTAAAGAAAAGCCAATAAATGCACAACTGGAATTCCTGAGGCAACTGGGGGGTGGGGATTGGTTTCAAAAATATAAAGGAAGACCTATAATAAAAGAAGAACTCAATCTTTGTCATACTTATATTAAAGTGTTGCATCTGATAATGACCTCAATTTACTTAAGAAAAAATGTCTAAAAAATAACTGGAGAGAAAATACTGGAACCATATTTAGCATTAACAAGCAGTTAATGCAGGTCCACTACAAGGATACATAGCAATATTTTAGGTATCTAAACTCTTGAGAATTTCTCAGATTCTGGATTTCCCACTGAAAACTTTCATGAGAGAGCTTCCAAGAAGTATTAGGTAGAGAGCCCAGGAACTGAAGTATTGTTAGTATTGTATTATTCCCAAAGAGTCCAAGGCCATGTCCAATTGGAACATTTCACTCCTCCCTATTGCAAATATCCAAGAGAGAGAGAATTTGGGCAAGTCTTCCTTCCTTCCTTCCTTCCTTCCTTCCTTCCTTCCTTCCTTCCTTCCTCCCTCCCTCCCTCCCTCCCTCCTTCCCTTCCTTCCTTCTTTCCTCTCTTTTATTCTTTTGACACCATTCTGGAAGTCAGTGACACTACCTAGCTCCTCTTTTGCCTCTGGATAAAGCCATATACTCCTTCCCTTTCTAGAACTAAGTAAAAGAACAGATTTAAGAGACATAAAAAAATATAGCATTTCTTAGGTCACAACAAATATTCCTTCATAGCTTATTACATTGGAAGACAGCTTAATTTAGTACAAAAACTGTATAGAATATCCATGTATTCATTATATAATTATAGTGATGAATTTATACAAATGACTTAAGCATTTCCACATACATAGTTGAACATATTTTCACAAATGGAAAGGTCACACACTTCATTTTGAACTTTTAATAAGTCCTGGTCAGCTGTTGGCACAAAGAGTGCATTGTTAGGAAAAAAAATGGTACACTAATTGTGAAATGGTGGCTATTTCTCTATTTGTATTGGGAGCAAGTAATGACTCAGAGGGCAGAGCCAAGACTCCAGTGCACAAGACAAGAGCTAAGAGAACAGAGAATCAGGAAATTATTCCCAGGGGGCAGAGCTGGTCCCTAATCAAAGAGCATTCTCTGTTTCCAGAGTAGCAGCCCTGAATATATGTACCTGGCCAGATTTCAGAATTGCTATGGATCAGTGGCTCTACACACCTTCCATTTCCTCTTTCTTGAACAGGAGTGTCTATTATAGTTATCATATCCCTCTCTCACTATTGCATTTTACATGTATGTGTGAAGGTGAGGTGGGGAGGGCAGATAACTTGTCATTTTAGTTCACAAATCAAGAAGAGCCACACTTGAGCAACTACATCTGAGTCTCTGAACCTGTGGAAACTTGTCCCCACCTGGACCATGTTTAATGATGAAATCCTGGACTTAGAGCTAATAGTGTAATTGAATAAGACTTTTGGGGTATTGGGAGGGGGATGGTGTATTTTACATGTGCAAGGGATCTGCACTGTTGTAGCCAGAGACTAAATGGTAGTTGTTTGTCTTCAAAGATGACTCTCCAAAAATTCTTATCATCTCACTATTTGCATGCCTCTTCCATGAAGAAGTGCAGACCATTTTCCCTTGAATCTGGGCTGGCCTGGTGACATACTTTGATCAACAGAATGCTATGCAAATGGTGTGGTGTATTTGAGAAGATGGATTTTAAGAGGCCAGGCAGCTTCTGTCTTTGTTCATTTGGTATACTCTTGCTGCTATTAAAGGAATTCTAGCCTAATGACAAGAGACTATGATGGAAGAGGGGCCCAATCATCCCAGTGCCACTGCTGAGTCTAGTCCCCAGTCAGCTCAGCTTACTTCAGCTGAGTAGTTCCAGAAGACCAGCAAAACTTCCACCCAGACGACCTATAGAACAGTGAAAATCAAAACATTGATATTGTTCTAGGTCACTAAATTTTGGAACAGTGTGTTACACAGCAATGAGTAGCTAGAGCATTAAGTGCTCCCAACTGGATTTCAGACATTTCTAGGCAAGTGTGGGAAACGTGAAATATGCCAGACAGGATGACATTTTAAAAATACTTTTTGGTTAGAGGAAAATAAGACAAGTGTTTGCATATATAGGGGGAAAGCAAAGGGACAGCCTGGAAAGAATGGGAAAAACAGCATTGCCTGCTTCAGACTTTGGGCTGTAAGCCTGGACTCCTGACAGGATGCTGCAGGAAGAGACACAGGGCCCTTAGAAATACAGCTTGCTGCCCATGTAACAAAGAGGGACTTGGAAATTGTGCTAGTGTGACAGGCATTCTCTCTCTTTGTGTGCAGAGCAGGAACACAGCCCCACTCTGGCTCTTTGGACACTGACCACTTTGTGGGTCCTAGAGGATGGTGCCCAGATGCAGATGTTCTTGCCGTGAGCGGGTGGGCTGTGAAGTGTCAGCAAGAGCACCTCTGCTGGTTTCTTGAAAGTGTTAGTGAGTGAGAGAGTGTGGAACCTGAGCAGATATACTATGAGCTCCTAAAACTCCACTCGCCTTCGCTCTCCTAGAACAAGCTGGGTCATATTTTGAGGTGGCTTCATTAGGTTGTGAGCAGTGGAGTAGAGAAATTTAGTTATTATTGTTAACATGACCTTTATTTGAAGCCATAAGTTGGTAACTCCTAGAAAAATTCAGGTCTTATAATGATACTTGTATTTATATACACAATTATATTTAATATATTATAATATATAATTATATATATTATTAAATATAATATCTTTTTGCAATATCATGTTTCTTTCATACACATTATCTCTTTTAAAAGCCTCCTGACTGGGCTTCCCTGGTGGCGCAGTGGTTGAGAATCCGCCTGCAGATGCAGGAGACACGGGTTCGTGCCCTGGTCCGGGAAGATCCCACATGCCGTGGAGCAACTAAGCCCGTGAGCCATGGCCGCTAGGCCTGCGCGTCCGGAGCCTGTGCTCCGCAATGGGAGAGGCCACAACAGTGAGAGGCCCGCATACCGCAAAAAAAAAAAAAGCCTCCTGACCACCCTGTGAAGTATGTAGGTCAAATATTATTTTCTCCATTTTTAACTGAGAAGTAAACTCATCTTAAATAAGAGATTAAAGGACTTTCCCAAGATTACAAAATAAAAGTGACAGAACCAGGACTTGAATTTAGCTCTCCTAACTCTAGTAATCAGTGGAGGATCTGTGCTTCCATGCCAGGTTGGATGTAATTTATATGACATATAATACAAACTTTGGAATTTTTTATCTATATGCATATTAGTATATACATACATACATTTGTGCATTCATCTACACATGTAAATTTATTCTGAAGACGTGTTCTTACATATTATCACAGATATAAAGAAAAAATATATCAAAACAAAATATTATTGGGATATAAATGACTATTTTGTCATAAGAAATATACCCCCACAAAATCTCCTATATTAAATATATGCTAACACAATATTTCAAAAATACTCTTGCTTACTCTTATGTACTCATTTCTTAAAAATTATCCTTGCAAACACATTTCTAGCATCTAGCATAATTTTTTAGGTATAGTCACTACTGATACAATGTTGTCTAGCAAAAAGGTTATGCATCAACAGTTTCCACTGAAATAAGCTGTCATCAGCACATTTCCTTATGAAATAATATTCATTAAAAATAGGATATTCTCTTAGCTAAAGTGACAGCTCATCACCTTGTCAATTTTCTATAATAATATACACTTTACAATACGGTGCTAACAAGACACAAGGTAGCATTTCAGTCATCTACTAGAGTGTCAAAATGGAGACTAGATATACTGCATTCAAAGAAAAGGTGCCAATTAAATGTATTCTCTCTACAGTCAGTGCTCCAGTATCATACAATAATGTGATCTGTATCCTTGTTATCCGATACTAGATACTAGTGTTCCACCACATTCAGTTTCTCTCTCTCTCTCTCTCTCCATTTTCAATATTAACCCCAAGCATATTTTCATAACCATTACAAGACTTGGCAGGGGGATTACCAAATCAGGGAATGCTGAGATCAAGAGCCTTGGCAGATGCACAAAAGTGGAGAAAAAAAGCAGAACATTTACAATACGGGAGGAAAGACAATGCTTAAGATGAATATGTTTACAGTCTGTCACAATTAAATTGTAATCTTTACCACTGGTTAGCCATCTGACTTTACACAAATAATTAACTTTTCCAACCCTCAATTTCTTTTTATTAAAATGGGGTTCTTAATTCTACCTCATTGGGAGGGTGTGAGGATTAAATGGTACAATGTTTGTAAAGGGTTTAGCCCAAAGCCTGACATATAATAGAAGCCTAATAAATGCCAGCACTATTCACGTGCCTCACTTTAAAGATGCCATTCCATTGAGAAGTCAGTTCTCTTATTGTTGTACCTCTGAATGCTTTTAAGGGGTTTTTGTCTTTCAACAGTTTAACTAGATATACCTCATTTTGTTTTCCTTTGTATTCAAAAGAAATGCTTGCAATTCATTTTATTAACCGAATATGTGGCTTGAAGTCTTTCATCTACTTTGAAAAATTCTCAGAAAATGATCTTTTAAAAAATAGCATCTAGCCAATTCTTTTTCTTCTTTGCTTCTACAACTCCAATTATACCTATGTTAGTCTTTATCCCTGAGACTGGTATCACTTATGCTCCTTTCTGTATTTTCCATTCTTTTTAAAATTCTGTGCTGCAGCCTGATTAAACTTCTATGTCTAATTTTCTGGTTAACTCCTTTATTACATTCTTTTTTCTGTAACATTTTATTATAAAAATATTCAAGCACACAGAAAAGTTGAAGGAATTTTACATTGAACAGCCATATGTCCACCAACTAGATTCTGCCATTAATATTATATTATACTTGATTATCACATATCTACCTAACCATCTAACTATACAGTGATCAATCCATCTTACTCTTTAATGCATTTCAAATTCAAACGCAGACCTCACTACACTTCCTTCTAAACACCTCAGCATGCATACCATTAGCTAGAGTTCAGTATTTGTTTATTGTAGTTTTTATTTTGAGGTAGAATTTATATACAATGAAATACACAAATCTTAGATATTCATTTGCTGAGTTTTGATAAATGCAAACACTGGTGTACCCAATCCTCTACTAAGATATAGAACATGGTCATCCCCCTAGAAAGTTTCTTCATGCCTCTTCCCAGCCAGTCCCAACCTCCTCACCCATAAGCAATCACTGTTCTGATTTTTTTTCCACCATAGGTTAGTTTTGTCTGTTCTAGAACTTCATATAAAGTGAATCATACAGTAAGCATCTTTTATGTAAGATTTTTTTACATAATATAATGCTTTTGAGAATTCATCCATGTTGTTAACTATACTAGTAGTTGTATTGATCTCCTAGGGTGACTGTAAAAAAGTATCAAAAGTAGAAGGCTTAAGACAACAGCAATTTATTGTGTCACAGTTCTGGAGACTAGAAGTCTGAAATCAAGGCACCGGCAGAGCCATGCTTTCTCTGATGGCTCTGGGGGAGAATCCTTCTTTGCTTCTGGCTTTTGATGTTTGCCAGCCACCTTTGGCATTCCTTGGCTTGTAGCTTCATCACTGCAGTCACATGGGTGTTATTTTTCTTTGTATCCTCATATCATCTTCCCTCTAGGTGTCTGTCTCTGTGTCCAAATTTCCACAGGGAGTGAGGGGCAAATCCAGCCCTAGAGGCAAATGCTTTGCTTCTCAGAGTCCAATGGAGAAAGGAGCCTCCTGTTCCTGAACGCTGCTCCCTCACCTGCAGGGAGAAGCTGCTGGAAGCTAAAACTTCAAACAAAAACCCTTCTTGCAAATGCATCACAGGTGTTGATCCTAGTCTCTAGTTGTATTGGTTTGTTTACACTTTGTTTCAGGAAGCTACTCACATCACCCAGGTCCACCACTCAGATTTGGGAGACAAACTCAGGAAAGTCTTTATTTCAGTACTTCTTTGAAAGAATCTTTTAAAAGCAAGCAGAAACCTTCCAAACATGTATTTCTTTACAGGAAAACCCTCTTAGAACACAGGCAGCATGCCCTCCATAGTTTCAGAGCTGGTGTGGACAGCACACCTCGAAGGGGCTCAGCCTAGCACAGCTGTCAACTGCACGGAGCCCTGACTGGGCACAGAGTGAGAAGTTTTTTTCCTGCTAAAATGTAGTTCCCCTTTAAATAAAAGAGAAAAAGAACAGAGCAGGGAAAAAGGCTCCTCTGAGATAAGGGTCTTCCTCGCTCTGCCCTGGCGGCAGACCCAGGTGTGGACATTGTGGGCGGTGGGCCTTGTTGGCAGCAGGGATGGTGAGGCTTGATGGTGGATGGTCTTCCGTGGTGGAGCCCACCTCTCACTCCCCCCGCTCCTTCTCCTCCTCACCAAGCACCGGCATTGGGCACTTGCTCTGACTTAGGCTCCTCTCTCCCTTGGGTGTTCCTCTCCCACTCATACTGCTCAAAATGATGCTTCAGTTTTAGCAGTGGAAAACAGGTATACATTTATTTTTACTTTTTTAACCCAGAATAAGATGCTAGTGGAGGAGGCCACCTTCTAGTACTGGGGCAGCCCCATCACCCTGCTGGGCTAGTATGCTTGCTGCCCCTGGTACCTGGAGTATATGGAGTCTTGTGACAGCACCATGCTGCCAAGATAACTGTCCTGCGACAGCTTGGGCTGGGAGAGGTGGGCCTGGCTCACGTGGAAGGGCTGGCTGATGGAGATGCAGCCTGTCTTCAGGGCACCCTGTGAGACAGCTTTGACGGCACATGCCTGGCTGGCCTGGCTGTTGAGGAGATTCCTCTGGCTGGCCCAGGAGGCCCAAAGCTGTTCTTCTAGAATCCGCCATGACCAGTCTTGCCTTTTGGGGTGCCCCACCTGTGGATGGCCTGTTAGCTTGTCCAAAATACCCCAGTGGCAGCATGGATGATGGCATGACCAGGTTGGAGGCAATGGGGACTGTACATGGAGGTCATGAGGCTGGGGTAGGCACTGATCATGCTGATCTGGTCATGGGTCTGGAAGCACATGTTCAAAGGCTGGCCCTGGCTGCTCTGATCATAGACTGATCCTGGGATAATGGCTTTCTGGGGTCATACATGAATGTTGTCATGAAGCGGGCTCCAAGGTTGATGGTGATGACTAGCTTCCTGGGCTTGCTGAACTGCATGAGGCTCTCCTGCAGATTGTTTAGTGCCCCCGCCCCCAGCAGGTGGTTGTAGTTCAGCAAGTGGTTCTAGAGCAGCTGCTTGGACAGGGCCCTTGGGTTGCCCATAATGTGCTTTGGTCAGGGCCACATCAAGTGCCTGGGGTTGTTTAAAAATCCAGTGCTTTGGTGCTTACTTGCCCACATGCAGAAGATGATAAAATTGTTCTTGAGCCCCTGAAATACATCCACACTGCCATTCTCCACCTCTTGTTAGGGCTTGGTGTGCAGGGAGTTACTGAGCTGCATGTACTGCGCTGGTAGGAGCGTTGGCCCTCATAGGACATGATGATAGCAATCTGGTCCAGCTTGGCAGCTGTCTTCATTAGCTTTGTGGTGATCTTTTCTATGTTTGCAGCTTCTGGCCTGTTAGGTAGGTGGTACCTGACCTGATGATCTCCTCCTGGCCCTGGGTCACACAGAGCATCTTCACATGACCTGCTGCTGTTCTGACAAGGATCCTTGCAGAATATGTTGGACAGGAAGGCTCTGAGTGCAGGGTACCTCTGATCCTGGACCTGGAAGTGAATGATGCAGATAGGAAAGGTGCCCAGCACCACCAAGTACTCAAGGAGTGACTGGGACAGCCCAGCCTTGGCTGCCTTCTTGCATATCACCAAGAGGCCCAGCTGGCAGTGGTCATCCACAAGGATCAGGTGCTTGGCTCTGAGGACACAGGGACCATGCACTCCAGGGCTTAGTGGCCTGGGTCCCTGTGAAACTGCATCTTGGCAAGCTTCAGTCACCCGCATGTACAGCAGATGACATCTGTGTTCACGAGCAGTTCCCTCTCAGGAGTCTGCTTCAGGGCCAAGTACCACTTCTGGTCTGCAGATGACAGCTCCCAGGTATTGTCCTTCAGCAACTGCAGCTTCTGGAGCTCTGGCATGCTACCTGTGTTCCTGATCTGCTTCTGCAGGGCCAGCATGTGCAATGGGGAGGCGAGGACCCTGGCACAGAGCTGCATGACTTTCAGCCTGGTCAGTGGATCTTCTAGGTCAGCTGATCCTTGGCTATGTTAGTTGGGGCACAGACTAGCACAGGCCCACTGAGCCAGATGGTAGATGAGGGTGGCTGAGGTCACATCTTCCCTGTGCCTAGTTGTCCCTGGATCTGGCTCAGTGGTCTCTGCAGCACCATCCTCAGAAGTCAACCTGAGAGTGGTGGAGGTCTTGGAACTCTTGTGCTGTGAAGTACTTGGGCAGCTGGCACTTTCTGTTCATGCCTAGCAGTTTATGGTAGATGTAGCCCAACATGGAGCTCTCCTCCACAGCAGATGTTTTCAACACTCTGCATTCTGTCTAATGAGGCTGACTTCCACATGAATTCCACCTGGAAGTCATGAGTTACCTCCAATGTGCGCCCACAGCTACTCTGCAGCTCAATGGTGATCTCATTGCCATAATTATCAGGAGCCTTGATGACATGGCCGATCCCTTTCCACGGGGGCACCAGGTCCCCTTTGTACCACAGGCAAATCTTGTTTCCCCTGTATGAGCTGCATGTCTCCTAACCAAACTATTACTAAAGCCTGATTATCAAAGTCAGTCTTGGGCAAAGTGAAGTAGGCAATTCTCTTCTTGTTAAGGCCCAGGTCCCACCTGACAGTGATGTTACCTTGACTCTGGGACTCTTTCAGTTTCTTAGAGTAGTTGGTCTCCAGCTTGACCAGAGGGCCAAATATGTTCTGGTATTGGTAAGAGTCCTCCTACCTGGGGATGATATGCTGGGGCCCCGCCTCCACCCCGGCTTCTCCAGGTCCTCCAAGGTGGTGGAAGGATTTTCCTTGCAGAGCTACTCCAGCTGGCTCATCTACAACGTGGTGATCTGAGCCAACAGCTGTTCCTGCTCAGAAGGGATTGTGATCAGCCAGGACAGGAAGTAGTGGTCCTGGATCCGGGGTTTCCACTGTGAACTCTCTCAGTTGATTTTCTTGAGGCTGCTCTGAGTGGCTTAGGGCTGGCTGCACAGTTGCCCCATGACCCAGGTGGCTTTGGTAAGAATGAAGCCAAGGAGTAAGGCCTTGCTGCTGACATAGTCATAACACTCCAGAACCGTCTCCCCTGGGGCCCATCCTTGTGCAGAGTCATCTCTTTGCATTTTGCCCTCAGAGGTGACTTAGAATGTGGCTGCCAGAAGCATTTCCATGATCTACTGAACCACTCTTGCTGGTATCACAGTAAACCATGCAGTCGGGATCGGGTATTCCCCAGTAGCTGCAGGCATGTATGAGACATTCTTCCTGTAACAAGTATCGTCTTCATCTTCTTTGAAGTTCAACTTGGCCAACTGGCTGGTCTTGCCCACGTTCTCATTCTCTCCTGGTTCTGCAGGATGCGCACGGGTCAGCCCACCTGCGAGTCCACCTCTCCGGCTGCAGCTTCCACACTGACCCGGCCTCTAGTGCTGCCACCCTGGGAGGCGCGTCTGTGCCTGGCTGGGGAAGGCGAACTCGGTGCATTCGAAATCCGAGCGCTGCGTGTGGAAGCCTGGGCGGTGGCTTTCTGCGCATCCAGGAAGGTGCGCATGTGCGGGCTAGGCGGAACCGCCTCCAAGCTCACGCTGCTGCCTTTGCGCTGCACGGAGCCCTCAGCCACGCTGAGGTCTAGGCCGCTGCGCAGCTGGGCAGTATCCAAAGGGCCGCCACCGCGCGAGCCACGCGCCCAGAGCTGCCCTTGCTGCCCTCGGAGCCACCCGCAGCTCACAGCGACTGCAGGAACCGCCGTCGCCACGGCCTGTTGTAAGTACGTTGCTTTAAATTTACCTGTTCTGTCGGACGTGAGGCGGTCTCCATTGCATCCTTGATTTCTGATATTATTTTTTGTTTTAGGAGTTCCATTTTATTCTTTTGATATAAATTCTACTTTTCTTGTTGATTTCTCTATCTTGTCATCCATTTTACAGTCATTTAAAATCTTTTTCTGAAAACCAGTATCTGGATCACCTGTGCATCAGTTTCTGTTGCCTCCCCCACTCCCACCCCCTTATTTTTTATTTTGTGTACCTGGTAAAGTTTTTATTGAATTACTAAAATTATGTGTAAAAATTATAGGGATTCTTGAAATGTTATCTTTCTCTAAAGGGGATTTCTTTAGCTTCTGGCAGTCAATTAGAGTCAGCATGGATTAATTTAATTCAAACGGGCTGAGCTGATTCACAGCTGGTTTCAAGTCTGTAAGGCTAGTCTATTTCTGGCTTAACCTCAGCATAGACTGTGGCCCTTCTGATGTCCAATTGAATACTTGGGGTTTTTATCAGAACCCCATCCTTTTGGTGGTTCTTTAATCCCATTTAAAAAATCTTCCCAGAACCATGAAACTGACAAAAATCCTGCATAGTTTCTCGAACTCATAGCAGCTACTTTCTGCGCCGCTTCTGTGCTTCTCGGCCTATACTACTTACTAACTGGCAAGTGCCTCAGGAGGAAAAAAGGCTCAGACTGTTGGGCTCAGTTCTTTGAACTGTTCTCTCTATAATCTTGGCCTCTTAGGTTCTGGCTGTCTTCATGCCCTTGAACTCTAATTTTAGTCGTTTTAGGCTCATGACATTGCTGAAGTTCTTTAAAAGACTTGACTGTTTAAAGCACAAACAGTAATAATGGGTATGGGGTTTATAGAATATGTTGAATTAAAACATATGGCTAATATACAAATTGAGTGGGGATTAAGTGAAATTATACCATTATATAGTTATTGTATTGTTCTTTAATATCTTATGAATTGAGACTGTGGTAAGTTAAGTGTGTGTATTACTATCTATAGGGTAACCATTACAACACATACCAGTGGATGCACACAAAGAAGTATTGCCAAAATATCAATAAAACAGATAAAATTGGATAAAAATTATTCTGTAAGCACAAAAGACAATAGAAATAAATGAACAATAGAACACATAACAGATGGGACAAATAGAAAACAAATACCAAGGCAGTAGAATTAAACTGATCTGAACAAAACCATAATTCCATAAAATGTAAATGGACTAAATGCTCCATTAGAGAGAAGGAAATTACAAGACTGTTTAAAAAGCAAGACCTATCTACATGTTTTTTACAGGTTATATTTTATAATATATAAAAACACAAATAAGTTCAGTTTGAGAAGTGGAAAAAGATATATATAAAGTGAAATAAATCTATGACACAGAAATTCCATTTCTAGGTATTAAACCAAGAGAAATGAAAACATATGTCTATGAAAATGTGTATAAGAGAATATTCATAGCAGGCTTTATACAAAGTAGTAGCCAAAATTTGAAAACAATCCAAGATGCCCATCAATACGAAAATGGGTGAAGAAATTGAAGTATATTTATACAATGGAATACTTAACAGTTAAAAAGAATGAACTTTTTGATTGATGAAACAACATGGATAAATCTTATAAATAGTATCTGAGTGAATGAATCTAGATGCAAAAGAGTACTTATATAGTAGAAAAATGGAAACTAAAAAGGGGTCAAATGGAAATTTGAGAAGTGAGATGAAATGAGGTCATAACAACAGACTGGACAGTGAGAAAAGATCAGTGAACTTGAAAATCAATAGAAATAAACCAAACAAAAGCGCAGAGTGAAAAAAATAAAAACCAGTATTGAACTCTTTATTGTAGGACAACACTGGTATTGAACACACATGGAATTGGAATCATGGGATGGAAGAAAAATTGCATTAGAGAAAAATATTTGGAGGAAAAATGGTGAAACCTTTTCTAAGTTAAAACACATTATGAAAGCTTAATTACTTATTGAATATGTAAGCTCTGTGTGACTTGCAAAGTAAATTTTTCTTATCCAGCAAACTGATATGCCATTTGAGTTATGATTTTAAGCTTTACTGGGATATAGTTGAAAAAACCGACTACACATATTTAAAATGTACAATTTGGTAAGTTTTGACATATGAATTTACTTATGCTCATTTGTAATTCCTCTTGCTTATTCTCTCCCTGATCCCCAGACAACTAGTGCTCTGAATTCTGTCAGCAAGGGTTAGTTGGATTTTTTTGGAATTTTACATAAATGGAATAATGCATTATATACTACTTTTGTGTATGTTTTTTCACCTAGCTTAGTGATTTGGAGGGTCATCCATGTTGTATCTATAATTAGTTCATTCTTTTTTATTGCTCAGTAGTAATATAATTCTATTCAATGAATTTTTAAAACTGGTAATACTAAGCTATGGTGATGATTGCCTCAAGCAGAAGGTGAAGAGACTGATTGGGAAAGGCCTAGAGGGAAGTTTCTGTAGTATGGGTGCTGTTTATAGGGTGTACACATGTTAAAACCCATTGGACTATATTCTTAAGATATGTGCATTTCACTGATTGTAATTTATACCTCATGAAAAGAAAAGAGAAGGCAGTGTATGAAAAATAACCAGGTATACTGCCTAATTGCCATCCTAGCTGATGGATATTATCATGTGCTTAGGTCAGTTATCTATTTTTAATGTTTTTGGTTATCCACAAGGACTATCTTTAGATATGTTTTTAAAGCATTTTCCTGTGATTTAACTCTTTGTGAATGCTAATTTAAGAAAAGTGTACTTTATGATAGCTTTTATCAAAACACTTTTACTCCCCCCAAGTTGTCTTTATGGAAATAAAATTTATGCCCCCAATTGACTATACCTATGATAATTCCCAATATATTAGAATGGAATTGCTAATGTTAAAGCCTCGTTTTTATAATTTGTTCTTTGTCAATAAGATATAATAAAATACCATGCATCCCTTATATCAGATAGACTTAAATTCTGTCATAAAAATTGAGATGTAGGGGCTTCCCTGGTGGTGCAGTGGTTAAGAATCTGCCTGCCAGTGCAGGGGCCACAGTTTCAAGCCTTGTTCCGGGAAGATCCCACATGCCATGGAGCAACTAAGCCCATGTTCTACAATTACTGAGCATGCACTCTAGAGCCCCTGAGCCACAACTACTGAAGCCTGCATGCCATAAGTACTGAAGCCCACGCACCTAGAGCCTGTGCTCCGCAACAGAAAGCCACCACAGTGAGAAGTTTGCACACTGCAATAAAGAGTAGCCCCCACACGCAGCAACAAAGACCCAATGCAGTCAAAAATAAACATAAATAAATACATTTTAAAAAATTGAGATGTTATTCAAACTAACTTGTAAATCAGATAATTTCAATTAAATAGCATATTTTTATTGAATGAAAAATGATTGAAATCTAAGCATTCATTTATTCATTTAAACATTTATTAACTACTTACTGTAAGAGTAGATGTGCAGTTTTATCCTACCTACCGTAGGATATCTTTGGTCTTCTCAATATTAAATATTAGCTTCTATAGAAAAGTCATCACATTTTTATATGGTCTGGTATATATAGCTCAATATTAAACTGTATATAATTAAGCTATCTTCAGTATTAGAGTATTATTGAGTATACACAATGTTGAGTACAGAATAGCCAATATTGCACTCAATATTATACTCTATATTAAGCTATATGTAATCTAAGTAAAGGGTGTTCTGTTTATCAGAGCCTCCTGGTGCCTGGACCACCTCTTGTAAACAGTCTTTTCTGTTCCATCTTCAGTTTTGTTTAAATGCCATTCATTATGGCAGAGCAAAAATGTATACTTTAGTGTCCAAGTGTCTTTGAAAAATAATTGCTCATCCAGATAAATCCACAGTCCTCCAGCTTGAGTTTTGCTTGTACAGGGTTTGGATTATTATGACTTTACAATTAGAACCTCAGTGCAACAATTACCATTTAATTATAATTTATCTTAGTGCTTACTCTTCTTACCTCAATATCCCATCATTTGATGCTCTGATGGCAGCCAAAATGGGACCAGGAGCCTCAGTGCTGAGCTATTCTTGTGCTGTGAGAACTCTAACATTACTCTCCTGAATGGAAGGAGCTCTCCAGAGGTTTCTGTTTGTCCCTAAAAAAGATTCAAACTACTTGGCTTATCAGGCCTTCTAAAGAGTGGCCTCTTTTGGTACCCTGACCTTGCTTCTGCCTCTCTCCCCCTTTGCTCATCACTCCAGTTGCTCAGGACTTCCTTCTGACCCCAGTGACTGACAAACTCATTCCTGTGCTTGTGTACTAGAGCATTCTTCCTCAGGTCTTCACAAGACTGGTTCTTTCTTTCCTTTTCTTTTTGTTTTTAAATCAAAGTATAGTTGACTTATTATTTTAGCTTCAGGTGTACAGCATAGTGATTTGATATTTTTATATATTATCTGTATGTCTTCTTTGGAAAAATGTCTGTTCAGGTCTCCTGCCCATTTTTAATTGGATTTTTTTTGGATATTGAGTTGTATGAGTTCTTTCTCTATTTTGATTATTAGTCCCTTATTACATATATCATTTACAAATATTTTCTCCCATTCAGTAGGTTATATTTTCTTTTTGTTGATGGTTTTCTTCACTGTTCAAAAGCTTTTAAGTTTGATTAGGTCCCATTTATTTATTTTTGCTTTTGTTTCCCTTGCCTGAGGAGATAGATACAAAAGTATATAGCTAAGACCTGTGCCAAAGAGTATACTGCCTATGCTTTCTTCTAGGAGTTTTATACATTTAGGTCTTTAGTCCATTTTGAGTTTACCTTTGTATATGGTTTGAAAAAATGTTTTAATTTTATTATTTTACATGTAGTTGTCCAATTTTTCGAACACCACTTATTAAAGAGACTGTCTTTTCCCCATTGTATATTCTTGCCTCCTTCGTCGTAGATTAATTGACCATATGTGCATGGGTTTACTTCTGGTCTCTTTATGTTTTTCCATTGGTCTATATGTCTTTTCTTGTGCCAGTACCATGCTCTTTTGATTACTGTAGCTTTGTAGTATAGTCTGAAGTCAGGGAGCATAATACCTCAAGCTTTGTTCTTTTTACTCAAAGTTGCTTTGGCTATTTGGGGTTTTTGTGGTTCCATACAAATTTTATGATTATTTGTTCTAGTTCTGTAGAAAATGTCATGAGTATTTTGATAGAGGTTGCATTAAATCTGTAGATTGCTTTGGGTAGTGTGGACATTTTAACAATATTAATACTTCCAATTGATGAACATGGGATATCTTTACATTTATATGAATCATCTTCAGTTTTCTTCATCAGTGTGTTATAATTTTAAGAGTATGTGTCTTTCACCACCTTGGTTAAATTTACTCTTAGGTATCTTATTAGTATTATTATTATTTGACTGCATTGGGTCTTAGTTGTGGCACATGGGATCTTCGTTGAGGCATGCAGGATCTTTCGTTACAGTACACGCTCTCTTCGTTGTGGTGCTCAGGCTTCCCTCTAGTTGCAGTGCTTGGGCTTCTCTCTAGTTGTGGCATGCGGGTTTTCTCTCTCTAGTTGTGGCACGTGGGCTCCAGTGCACGTGGGCTCTGTAGTTTTGTGGCATGTGGGCTCTCTCGTTGAGGCATGCAAGCTCAATGTAGTTGTGGCACATGGGCTTAGTTGCCCTGCAGCACGTGAGATCTTAGTTCCTTGACCAGGGATCGAACCTGCATCCGCTGCATTGGAAGGTGGATTCTTTACCACTGTACCACCAGAGAAGTCCCAAGGTATCTCATTCTTTTGATTCAATTATAAATGGGATTGTTCTCTTACTTTTTGTTTCTGATACTTTATTATTAGCATATAGAAAAACAACAGATATCTGTATACTAACCTTGTATTCTACAACTTTACTGATTCATTTTTTACTTCTAATAGTTTTTTAATGGAAACTTTAGAGTTTTCTATATGTATAATATTATCATGTCATCTGCAAATAGTGACAGTTTTGCTCTGCCCTTCCAATTGGGATGCCTTTTATTTCTTTTTCTTGTCTGATTGCTGTGGCTAGGACATCCAATTCAATGTTAAATATAAATGGTGAGTGTGGATATCCTTGTCTTGTTCCAGATCTTTCAGCTTTTCATGGTTCAGTGTGATGTTAGCTATGGGTATGTCATAAATGGCCTTTATTATGTTGAGATCTGTTCTGTCTGTACCAACTTTGTTGAGAGTTTTTTTTTTTATCATGAATGGATGTTGAATTTTGTCAAATGCTTTTTCTGCATCTTTTGAGACGATCATGTGATTTTTATTCTTTGTTTCATTAATGTGCTGTATCACATTGATTGATTTGCAGGTATTGAACCATCTTTGCATCCTGGGATATGTTCTATTTGATTATGGTGTATGATGCTTTTTATGTATTGAAATTGGTTTGCTAATATTTTGTTGAGTATTTTATCTATATTCCTCAGATATTGGCCTGGGATTTTCTTTATTGCAGTGTCATTGTCTGGTTTTGGCATCAGGGTAATATTGGCCTCATAGAATGATTTTAGGAGTGTTGCCTTCTCTTCAGATCTTTGAAATAGTTTGAGAAGGATAGGTACTAATTCTTCTTTATATGCGGTAGAATTCCCCTGTGAAGACATGTGGTCCTGAACTTCTGTTTTTTGGGAGTTTTAAAAATTACTGATTCAATTTCAATGCTAGTAATCAGTCTGTTCAGGTTATCTATTTCTTGCTGATTCAATCTTGGAAGACTGTATGTTTCAGTTTCTTCTAGGTTATCCAATATGTTGGCATATAACTGTAGTATTTTGTTATGATTGTTTGCATTTCTGTGATACCAGTTTTAACTTTTCCTCTTTCATTTCTAATTTTGTTTATTTGGCTCCTCTCTCTTTTTTTCTTAATGAACCAGGCTAAAGACTTATCAATTTAGTTTATCTTTTCAAAAAGTAGCTCTTGTTTTCACTGATATTTCTGGGGGTTTTTTGTTTTAGTTTTTTTGGTCTCTTTTATTTATTTTCACTCTGACCTTTATTATTTTCTTTCTTCTGCTGACTTCGGGCTTTGTTTTACTTTTTCTAATTCCTTTTGATGGTTGTTTATTTGATATTTTTCTTGTTTCTTTTTTTTTTTTTTTTTTTTTTTTTTTTTTTTTTTTTTTTTTTTTTTTTGCGGTATGCAGGCCTCTCACTGTTGTGGCCTCTCCTGTTGCGGAGCACAGGCTCCGGACGTGCAGTCTCAGCGGCCATGGCTCATGGGCCCAGCTGCTCCATGGCATGTGGGATCTTCCTGGACCGGGGCACAAACCCGTGTCCCCTGCATCGGCAGGCGGACTCTCAACCACTGCGCCACTTGTTTCTTTAGGTAGATCTATATTGCTATACACTTCCCCCTTAGAATTGCTTTTGCAATGTTCCATAGATTTTGGAAAGTTGTGTTTTTACTTTCATTTGTCTCAGGGATTTTCTGATTTCCTCTTTGGTTTATCTGTTGATACATTTAAAAAAAATAGCATGTAGTTTAGTCTCCATGCATTTGTGGGTTTTTTTTTCTGTTTTTCTTCCTGTAGTTGATTTATAACCTCATACTGTTGTGGTCAGAAAAGATGCTTGATATAAATTATGTCCTCTTAAAATTATTGAGTAATGTTTTGTGGCCTAGCATGTGACGTATCCTGGAGAATGTTCTGTGTGTACTGAAATAGAATGTGTATTCTGTTCTTTTTGGATGGAATGTCCTATAAATATCTATTAAGTCCATCTGGTTTAAAGTGTCATTTAAGGTCTCTGTCTCCTATTGATTTTCTGTCTAGATGGTCTATCCATTGATGTAAGTGGAGTGTTACGTCTCCTACTATTACTACTGTATTCCTGTCAGTTTCTGTCTTTATGTCTTTAATATTTGTTTTATATATTTAGGTGCTCTCATATTAGGTGCATGTGTATCTAACATGTTATATTCTCTTCTTGTATTGATCCCTTTATCATTATATAATGCCCTTCCTCATTTTTTTCATATAGAATGTTTTTTTTAAATCTACTTTGTGTTATATGAGTATTGCTCTCCTGGGTTTCTTTTCACTTCCATTTGCATGGATATCTTTTTCCATCCTCTTACTTTCAGTTTGTGTGTGTCTTTAGCTCTGAAGTTGGTCTCTTGTAGGCAGTATATAGATAGGTCTTGCCTTTTTATCCAGTTAGCTACCTTACATGTTTTGGTTGGAGTATTTAGTTCATTGACATTTAAAGTGATTATTGATTGGTATGTAATGGTTGCCATTTTGTTACTTGTTTTTTATTTATTTTGTAGTTCTTTGTTTTTTTCTTCTTTTAGTCTCTTCCCTTGTGGTTTGATGATTTTCTTTAGTGTTAATGTTTGTATCCCTTTCTCTCTAATTTTTGTGCATCTGTTGTAGGTTTTTGATTTGTGGCTACCACAGAGTTCATGTGTATTGACCTATAACTGTACTACTTGTTTTAAACTGATAGTTATTTGAGTTCAAATCTATTCTGAAAGATCTGCATTTCTACTCCTCCCCCACGTTTTATGTTTTGATGTCATATTTTATATATTCATGCCTATCTCTTTACTGTCTATTGTAGTTATAGTTGACTTTAAAAGTTCTCTCTTTTAATCTCTGTACTAGCTTATTTGAATTGTTGATGCACTGCTTTTCTATATATTTGCCTTTACCAATGACTTTTTCCCTACCTCCATTTTCTTATTTCTTGTTGTAGCCTTTTCTTTTTCTCTTAAAGGAGAACTTTGAACATTTCTTGTAAGGTTGGGTTAGTAGTCATTAATTCAGTTTTTGCTTGTCTGGGGAACTCTGTCCTTCAATCTGAATGATTACCTTGCTGGGAAGAGTATCCTAGGTTGTAGGTTTTTTCCTTTCAGTAATTTAAATATATCATGCCACTCCCTTTTGGGCTGCAAAGTTTCTGCTATAGAAATCAGCTGATAGCCTTATGGGCATGCCCTTGTATGTGATTATTTTTCTCTTGCTGCCTTTAAAGTCCTTCATTTCTAACTTTTGCTATTTTAATTATGACTTGTCTTGGTGTGAGTCTCTGGGTTCATCTTGTTTGAGTCTGTCTGTGCTTCCTGAACCTGGATATCTGTTTCCTCCTTCAGGTTAGTGAAGTTTTCAGCCATAATTTCATCAAATACATTTTTGGTCCCCTTCTCTCTCTCTTTTTCTTCTGGGACCCCTGTAATGAGAATGTTAGTATGCTTGATGTTGTCCCAGAGGTTCCTTAACCTATCCTCATTTTTAACAATTTATTTTTCTTTTTGCTGTTTTGAATAGGTGATTTCCACTTTTCTATCTCCCAATAGCTTACGCATTCTTCTGTATTGCCTAATCCATTATTGATTCCTTTGAGTGTATTTTTCTTTTTAGTTATTGAATTCTTCATCTCTGACTGGTTCTTTTTTATATTTTCTAGTTCTTTGCTGAAGTGCTGACTGTGTTCATGTATTCTTTTCCCAAGTTAAATTAGCATTTTTATTACTATTGTTTTGAATTCTTTATCAGGTGAATTATTTATCTCTGTTTCATTAGGAATTTTTTTCAGGGGTTTTATCTTGTTCTTTCATTTGCAACATTTCTTCTGTTTTCTTATTTTGTTTAACTTTCCCTCTTTGTTTCTAAGAAATGAGGTGAAACAGTTACTTATCACGGTCTTGATGGTATGTCCTTTTGTGAGGGTGTCCCTATGTGTTCTGCATGTGCCTAGTGGCTTTGGTGGGAGAGCTGGATCTGAAGTCATCCTGGGCTATGACTTCCCTGGGGTGTGATGGCAGCCACTGCCTTGGTGGGAATTTGGTAGCATTTGAGTTGGAGGGGCTACAGCAGGAGCCATTTGCAAGCTGAGACTTCTCCTAGGCTGAATGGTAGTCACTGCCCTATTGGGGTTGAGGCCAGTTCCCAAGCTGCTGAAACAGGAGCTCTGAGGGAGGTTATGGCAGCCTCTACCTTGGTTGCGGGCATGTCCAATGCCCAAGGGCTTGAGGCTGCACTTGTGAGCTGGTTCCAGTTTTTCCCTGGTTTACTCACCTTGGTTAGAGGCTGGGTTGGGGCTGCAGGCATTTGACCCACACTACTGAACTTGTTCTTCTCCTTGCCAAGTGCTCATAAGTGGACACATGCTGGCAGTGGCAGTCTCTGCCCTGGCCAATGGCAGGCCCCGGCCAGGCTGGTTCAACTCTTTCCTAAGTGTACACAGGCATATGTGCTGGCAGTGGCTGTGGGTCTTGACTAAATTGCTTCTCTGCCCCTCCTACCAGACTCCCTGTGTCTCTTTCTTTACAGCCTTAGTTGTAGAAGAGCTGTTCTGGTGGTCTTCAGGTGGTTCAGCAAGGGTTGAGATATCATCATTCCCTGGGATGATCAGCCTTGGGTAGCAGGTGATTACATTGGATAAATTTGGCCACTGAAGGAGCAATGTTTTGTTCTTTCTGGGACAGGCACTTACTCTAGATGTAGATTTGCCTTTCCTGCATGCAGTGCTGCTTCAGTCAAAACTACCATCTGCGGACTCACAGATAAGGCCTGGGTGGGGGAACTGTGGGGGCCTCCTAGGGGTGAGGAGTGGGACAGGGGGCTGGTCCTCTGTCTTTGCTCACATGGAGACCCTCCTTGCCTCCACTTTCATTCAGGCCCTGCTTCATGTCACAACTGGGTTTAAATAGCTCCTCCTCCAGGAAGTTGTCCTTGATGTCATCACCTACTCCCACACATTAATGGGATGGCTCTTTCCTGTTTTGTGTATCAAACTCTCCCAACAAGTGTAAGATCCAAGGGTTAGAGCCAGAGAGGGTCCCGCCCATTGAGATCCCTGATTTCTACACCTCCCTATAGTGAGACCACAGCTGCTCACCTGTCTCCTTTTCAGAAAGTTGATCACCTTGCTTTGGAAGGCAGACAGCCAAAGTCTGTCAGAAACAGACTTCTGAGCCCACAATTAGCCCCCATCCCCACCCCTTCTCATACTACACTACTTCCATGGCCCAGCAGGGGACACACATGCCCAGAAGAAGGAGTTGGACCTGGGCTTGGCTCTGGGCTCCAGAGATGGGGGGACAGGGGAACTGAGGCAAGAGACCTTCTAACTCAACATTCTCTGATGACAAACAGGGAGAATCAGACCTTAGGCAGGAAGGGACTCCCTCCTTTCTAACCACAGGATCCCCCCACCCCATGCCCAGGCACACTCACCTCCAGATAATCCTCCATCACAGTGTTCAGTTGCAGCAGGTAACAGGAATGTGTTGAGGAAGGGGATGCAGTCCTCTGCCATCAGAGTGGGGTTGGTAATGAGCGCCCACTCTCAGGTGCTGCAATGGACCCTCCACTGATAACCCTCACCCTCAGTCTCCTGGCCCAACCTAGGCCCCCACATGGAGCAGCTGGGACCCTGCTAAGCCTCCTCCAAATCTCCCTTCCGTCCTCTGCCAGAACACCAAACTTCCTTTAGTCACCTCTCAGGCTGACTTTTGGCACATTCCAGGCTATATGGTTCCTGACTCCTGCCCACCCCCAAACCATCCTGTACCTAGCTCTTCCAGACCCTTCTCTGGTCACTTCCAGAGCAGTCAGTTCAGGTTCTCTGGCACCAGGATGAGGGTTGGAGGAGGTAGGGAGAAGTAGGTCCACACATCCACAGATTGAGGTGGACCTACAATGGAGGTAAGTTTCCAGGGGATGGTACAGCCCAGCCTCCACTCTTGTCCCCAGGGTCCTGGGACCTTACCCACAGTTCTTTTTCACTACTTTCCTCCTGGAGTGGAAGCCACAAGGCCTCACTTTTCTATGGGAATCAAAAGATGTGTGAGATCCAGCGTTTTGCTGGTCCCAACCCTCCTGTACTGTCCCACCCTGTTCTGTAGAGGCAAGAGGCCCTCCTTCCACACCCAGAGGCCACTCACTGTTTCAGTAAGTCCTGTGGTTCATCATCCTCATCAGAAAATAGGAAGATATCTCCAGATGTGTAGAAGCCTATGATGGCGTCACATGTGATGTATGTGGACAGGAGCTGTGTATGGTATCTAGTGTGCATGTCCAACTCTCTGTCTAGTATTGAGGCCCAGGGATTGTGTCTGCTTCATTCACTGAGTTATGTTAAGTATCTCCAAAACTGGCTGCATGTAGTAGGTGCTTGATCTGCATTTTTGAATGAATGATCTCCAAGCACAAGCACCCCAGACATCTGGGTGGTCCTGGGGCCCCTTTGCTGCTTCCAGAGATCTCTCATCTGGCAACACGAAGGACAAGGATCAGATCAGCTAGAAGAAATCTCAGTTTCCTTGACAAATGGAAAAACGGGTTGCTTTCCACGTGCTTTTCCATGCTGAGAAAGGGCAGAGGTTATTGAGGGGTGAGGCAGATGTGTTTTAATGGGGAAGGGACAAAAAATAAAGATGGACAACCATAAACATGGATGGACCTAGGGGCTTTCACTTATATGTGGAGTCTAAAAACCAAAACAAATAAGAAAACATACAAAACAGAAACAGAGTCATAGATACAGAGAACAAATATGTGGTTGCCACAGGGGAGAAAAGTGGAGGGAGAAATAGGTGAGGGCAATTAAGAGGTACAGACTTCCAGTTGCAAAATAAATGAGTCACAGGTATGAAAGGTACAGTATGGAGAATAAAGTCAATAACTATGTAATATCTTTATATGGTGACAGATCTTAATAGACTTGTGATAATTTTGAAATGTGTAAAAATACCAAATCACTACATTGTGTAACAGGAACTAGCATAGTATTGTAGGTCATTTATACTTCTAAAACAAGTTTGTGGTTACCAGAGGTGAGGGTTGGGGAGGGGAAATTGGATGGAGGCAGTCAAAAAGTAGGAACTTCTAGTTATAAGATAAATAAGGACGAGGATCTGTATATTTTGTGTCTGTATCAGGTGATAGATGTTTACTAAACTTTGGTAGTCTTTTCATGATGTATTTAAGTCAGATCATTATGGTGTGGACCTTAAATTTAAACAGTCCTGTATGGCAATTATATGTCAATAAAACTGTGAAAAAAAAAGATAAATAACCATAGTGTGACTGGAAGCCCTTTCTGAGAGCTAGGTATCAGGTAAGCACCTGCCATGGGTGATCCATTAATCCCCACAAGAACGCTTTAGGGCAGAACCACTATTGTGCCAACGAGGCTGGGGATTCTCACCTCGTGAGCAGCTGGTCTAGGACCTGTTGGCCTATGGTGAAGGCCGGCTATGTGAAAAGGAAGGTGGTGATGGAGATACTTCTACCTGGAAACGCTGGTACCATGGACCCCAGCAGCTTCTCCATTGCACCTTCCTGGGGGTTGCTTACATCCTGTAGGTATTATTTAGGTTAAAAGTGAACTCATCTTCATACTGGATGGGGCAAGGAGGGACATACAGTCAGTAGCATCACCTTGAACTCCTAGGGAGGATTGAGGTCTGGAGCTCACCCAGGGAATCCCAGCCCCTCAGGGCCATGTGCAATAGGAGGGACAGGAGTGCCCTCTCAGAAGAAAGTTCTGGCCTTTAAAAGTACAGTTTGAGTTTGGTGGTGGGGAAGGGGGTGCATGCTTAGACACTTGTTACTATCTGGGCATGTTTTTAGCTGTGGAACACCTGACCTCCCTGTATTAATAATCTTTATTAAGAGCATTAACCCAGTGAGTTCTCAACAAGCATCCCCGTTATAGGGATGAGAACACAGAGGTTTAGGCATGTCAGATGGCTGCTCAAGGTCATGCAGGTCAGAACCCAGAACCTTCCAAGTCTAAGGCTGCATGAAATTTTATCTAAGCTATAGTGGCTGATCTGCCCCTCACCCAGAGGGAATGGGTCTGGGGAAAACTTATTCCTCCCAAGTTGGGAAACAGCGTGCAGGGCAGACAGACTATGAGAGCCCTGCTTACTTCAAAAAGAAGACACTGAGTTTTCTTTCTTTCTTTTTTCTTTTTTGCATTAAACAGAGTTTTGGGAACCTCATTTTGGAGATCCCATATTTAGCAAAAGGACAAAATACAGAGATACTCATTGACTAGTGTAAAGTGGGAACAAATTGTTTCTTTAATTGCCTAATATATAGTGGAGACACACTTGTTCTGTAATATCCTATGGCTATGTGAAGAGTGACTCTCTACCCTCTGATGCAACTGGTGGGGTGAGTGGAGGTCCAGATTTCCTTTGGGAGTGGGACTGTGGGCCATCCTAGTGGGAAGACTCTGGGAGGGCCCTGGAGGGAGAGGGGTTCTGAGATGAGATTCTGCGATATCTGGTCTTTTTGGGCTCTTGGGTGTTGGGACCCCTCTGTGCTGAGTCTGACCTCAGACCTGCCCTGGTCATTGTTGGTGGCCTGATGCATCTGCCCCATGCCAATGAAATGGAGAAGGTAAACCCATTGACCAGCTCCTCAACAATCTCCTGGGTGGTGTTCTGTGAAGGCAGTGCTCAAGTAGCCAGGCCAAGAGGCATCATGGGCCTGCCTGGACCTTGCTAGAGGGGGAAGCTGTGGAGAATTCCAACCTTCGTACATTGCTGGTGGGGAGGTAAAGTGATGGAGCACCTATGGAAAACAGCTCAGTAGTTCCTCAAAACTTAAACATGGAGTTACTCTATGACGCTATAATACTCTTACGTATATGCTGAAGAAAATTGAAAACATAAGTTTACATAAAAACTTGTACAGTGATGATCATAACAGCATTATTAAGCTAAAAAGGGGAGACAACCCAGTGTCTATCAATGGATGGGCAGATAAACAAAAAGTGGGATAGCTGTACAATGGAACATTATTCAGTCATAAAAAGGAATGAAGTACTGATACATGCTACCACGTGGATGAATCCTCAAAACATTGTGCTAAGTGACAGAAGTCAGTCCCCAAAGACCACATAGTGTAAGATTCCATTTATACAAAAATATCCAGAATAGGCAGATTCACAGAGATTCACAGTCATTATTGTTTGCTAGGGACTGGAGGTGAGGGAAGAATGAGGAGTGACTGCTCATGGGTACGAGATTTCTTTTTGGAGTCATGGAAGTGTTCCACCATTAGATAGTGGGATGGTGGCACCACTCTCTGAATGTGCCACTGAATTACACATGTCAAAAGGTACATTGTATGGTATGTGAATCATATCCCAATGGGTATATACAGTATTTAAATTGCCTTGTGTGGTTAGCGGCTATAGTGTTGGACAGCACGGTTAGACTGCTGGGTTCTGAGTCAGCTGGTTGTAACTCCCCATCTCCCATGGATCCTACCTTCAGTAGCTGATGTCTTTGGATATGAATGCTACACTATATTCCATGGCTCCCAGCACCAGGCACCTCCATGTCTGCTGAGGTTTACACAAGCTCTCTTCAGTATCTTAAGCCAGTTGTACTCACTGGTTTAGGAACAAGCTGGTTTTTAGGAAACAGCTGTATATTCCTAGGGCTCTCTTCCATAATAGCTAGCAACTGAGAGACTATGGCATGTGGACACTTAACTGAACAGACAACAGAAGTCTCCAGAGTGATTATAGACCCTACATTGGAACTTATCTGAATGTTAAAACTTGACAGTAAGAAAAATGACTCTTGATATTGCTGTTTCAGAAGGGCTAGTTGAGTTGAAAGACAGGTTGTTTCCTTGGTGAGAATCCCTAGTCCAGTGGCATCAAAGAATTTTTAGCCACTGAACACACTTCCTCATCTATTGATACTTTTTCTTGTTTCACCAGGCACTAGCCTAGGTATGTATATCAGAGGATATCCTGTTCCAGGGTATGGCTTAGCTATGTGGCCCTGGGCTAGGTACTGAACCTCTCTGTACCTTTTATTTTGTAAAATGGGAATAAGAACCTGTCTTCATGAATTGTTACAAAAAGTCACTCTCTGACTACCCAGTGTCCATAGGTCAGTCACTACATGGGAACAGAGTAAACACAGAACTCCATTCTTACTGAATCCTCAATACTTCCCTTGTTCCGCTGGTGTTTGGTGGTGCTTGCTTGGGCTGTGTCCTGGGAATAGAGTAAGTTGGCAACAGTGAATTTCAGCTGGATGTGCAGTGGGGCTGGGACTGCTTATTCCTTTGTCTGATGTCTCTACTTCTAGAGTACAAAAGTATCAAAATCCCTGTCAGGGGAAGATTTTAACAAGTCATTTCAGCCAGTCTACTTACCCCTGGCAGTGTGGCCTGGGCGGGGTTTTTAAAGTGTGCTACAGAAGACCCTCCATCTGCCTGTACACCTTGAAGTCTTTCATGTCTGTCTGTCCGTCCAGCTCTCCACCAAGCATTAAAAGAGTTCACTAGGATGTGAGGAGGAGGAGACTGCACCTTTCTGGGGCATAGTTGACAAGTGCAGGCTCTGACTGTCCCAGTAGGTATCTGCTACACACCTCTGCTGACTTAGGTTCCTAATGTGTCTTCCTTCCCCGGGTCGTCTTCCCCCTCCCCATCCCTTCTCCACACAGCCCCCAAAGGATGAGCTTTCTAAAGCAGTACTCTGAGTGTGTTGTGTTCCTCCACAAACCATTTCAGTGGCTGAGAAAGTCCCTGCTCACATCTTTAGCCACAACTGTCACCTCTCCCATGTCTAAGTGTGTGCTCCAGCCACACCAGACTTCTTACAGTTTCCCCAAATATGCCTTGTTTTTTCTCTTTTTGATTAGAGACACATGCATCACAACTCGCCATTTCTTCCTCTGGTTAAGGTCCTGTTCTCCTTCAGAGCTCAGTTTCTTCATCATTTCCTCCAGAAAACTTTCCAAACCAGGGCTGTGTACCCCTCCATGGTGTTCCCACAGGCTCTTGAAATTCTCTTATGCAGCAATTTTCACAGTATATCATTAGTGCCTATTTACTTTCATGAAGTATTTCTTGAATGACTCATAACTAAGGGCCTAAGATGTAAACCCAGATTCCTTCACATTTTGGGTTGGAAAAAATTGCCAGGTAAAATTAACCACTCCCACGAATGAAATTACTGCTCACTGCATGACCACAGGCACACTGCTTCCCTTTCTGAGCTTCTAGCCTAGGCAGCTAGGGCACCGAAACTGCATTTTCTCTTCCTGCCTTCTGTTGGATAACACACTACCATGGGTCATCAACATGGGCTTCCAGAAAGCACCTTTTTTTTTTTTTTTCCTCCAGAGCCTTTGTCCATTACACTGCTACCCAGAAGCCCCATCCTTCTTTGTAGACCAATCTTTTTTGGCCATGAACCTTGTCTTCACCCCATGTCATGCTTGTAACATGCACGTCCACCATCTAGTCGGTGGCACCCAGCCAGTAGGATGGACATTCAGAGTCTTGTCTAGAAACACTTGCTTTACCACATTGGGGTCCAGATTGAAAGAGAATAGTGCCTTGATGGTGACCAACATGGAGCCCAAACTAAGTACAGAGATCATGGAAACTCAGCCAGCACCATCTCCTGAGTTCCTGCCTTACAGAGCCAAAGACCTAGGGGAAAGCAGTGGGGAACTACCTGGTTGCTTCTCCTTGCAGGTTAGAGAAGAGGCTCTGACAAAAAAGGGAAGGCTTCTGGGAGTTGGGAATAGAAGCAGGAACCTGGATGTATTTTCACCATTATCATCCTGGTGTGTAAGAGAAACTCAGTGATTACTTTTTTAAAAACTTTACTGACGTATAGTTGATTTACAATGTGCTAATTTCTGCTGTACAGCAAAGTGATTCAGTTATACATATACATACATTCTTTTCCATTGTGGTTTATCAGAGGATATTGAATATAGTTCCCTGTGCTATACAGTAGGACCTTGTTGTTTATCCATTCTATATATACCAGTTTGCATCTGCTAATCCCAAACTCCCAATCCAACCCTCTCCCACTTTCCTCCCCCTTGGCAATCATGTTTGTTCTCTATGTCTGTGAGTCTGTTTCTGTTTTGTAGAGAAGTTTGTTTGTGTCATATTTTAGATTCCACATATAAGTGATATTATATGGTATTTGTCTTTCTGACTTCCTTCACTTAGTATGATAATCCCTTTCACCAAGATGTTGGTGAAAAGTTACTGCTAGTCATTACAGGGATTCCTGGGAATGCAAAGTTTGGTCCATGTTGCTGCAAATGGCATTATTTCATTCTTTTCTATGGCTGTGTAGTATTCCATTGTATATATGTACCACATCTTTATCCATTCATCTGTCAGTGGACATTTAGCTTGTTTCCATGTCCTAGCTATTGTAAATAGTGCTGCTATGAACATTGGGGTGCATGTATCTTTTTAAATTATAGTATTGTCTGGGTATATGCCCAGTAGTGGGATTGCTGGATCATATGGCAACTCTAGTTTTAGTGTTTTTTTTGCTTTTTTTTTTGTGGTACGTGGGCCTCTCACTGTTGTGGCCTCTCCCATAGTGGAGCACAGGCTCCGGACGCGCAGGCTTAGCGGCCATGTCTCATGGGTCCAGCTGCTCCGCGGCATGTGGGATCTTCCCGGACCAGGGCATGAACCCGTGTCCCCTGCATCGGCAGGCGGATTCTCAACCACTGCGCCACCAGGGAAGCCCTAGTTTTAGTTTTTTGAGGAACCTCCGTGCTGTTTTCCATAGCGGCTGCTCTGACTTACATTCCCACCAACAGTGTAGAAGGGTTCCCTTTTCTCCACACCCTCTCCAGCATTTGTTATTTGTAAACTTTTTAATGATGGCCATTCTGACCATGTCAATGACTTCTGATTCAAGGATGTGCCACGGGAGAGAGCTCAGAGCCACAAGCCACCAGCTCAGCCATGCTTCCAGTCTCCTTAATTTAGGCTAAGTCGGTGACAAGCCTGGAGCAAAATATGTCTGTCTTGTAGCTGACTGCCTTTGTAGAGTTTAGTGACCTAGAATAAAATGTAAGGAGAGTGGATGACATAGTAGTGCCTTGGAGCTGGAGGGGGCCGCTGAAGCCAGTGAAAGAATATAGGCATGGAGCATGAGAGACCAGAGTTCAAATCCTGGCTCTGCCCTTAACTCACTGCGTGACCATAGGCACACTGCTTCGCTTCCTGAGCTTCTAGCCTAGGCAGCTAGGGCACTGAAACTGGAGGCTGAGAGAACTCTGAACACGTAGGTAAAGTGAAGAGTTGAAACAGTCATTTAATAGAGGTAAGTCATAAGGAGAAATGAGAGGGGTACGCAGGGCAAGGAGAGATGGGATGATTCCCCTTTTTCCACACCTCTCCAGCATTAAAAAAAAATTTATTTTATATTGGGGCATAGTTGATTAACAATGTTGTTAGTTTCAGGTGTACAGCTAATGATTCAGTTATACATATACATGTATCTATTCTTTTCCAAATTCTTTCATACCCTCTCCAGCATTGGTTATTTGTAGACTTTTAAATTATGGCCATTCTGACCAGTGTGAGGTGGTATCTCATTGTAGTTTTGATTTGCATTTCTCTAATAATTAGTGATGATCACATGGCAACTCTCTTTTTAGTTTTTTGAGGAACATCCATACCATTTTCTGTAGTGGCTACACCAGTTTACATTCCCACCAGTTTACATTCTTGTCTTAGATGTCCTTCATGTTGACTGAAAAAAAAAATGCACAACATATGAACTGTGAGTTGAGTTTTTTCAGGGTGTTGCTGAGGACTGTGGCCCAGGAGACAGCCTCTCAGATAGCTCTGAGGAACTGCTCTGAAGAGGTAGGGGAGGAGCCAGGATATATATATATATATATATATATATATATATATATGCATTTTGGCTAGGGGATGCCTGCAGTCAAGATGTTGGTGAAAAGTTACTGCTAGTCATTACAGGGTTTCCTGGGAATGCAAAGTTTGGTCCATGAACTAGAACATAATAGGTATGCAACAAAATTTATTTTTGGTTTTGTTTCCCTTGCCTGAGGAGACAGATCCAAAAATATATTGCTAAGACCTTTGTCAAAGAGCATACTGCCTATGTTTTCTTCTAGGATTTTTATGGTTTCAGCTCTTACATTTAGGTCTTTAATCCATTTCGAATTTGTTTTTTGTATATGGTGCGAGAAAATTCCGAAGTTCATTCTTTTACATGTAACTGTACAGTTTTCCTAATACCACTTAATAAAGTGACTGTCTTTTCCCCATTGTATTTTCTTGCTTCCTTTGTCATAGATTATTTACTGTATGTACATGGGTTTATTTCTGGGCTCTCTGTTCCATTGATCTATGTGTCTATTTTTGTGCCAGGACCATACAATTTTGCTTACCATATCTTCATAGTGTAATCTGAAGGCAGGAAGCATAATACCTCTGGCTTTGTTCTTTTTTTTTCTCAAAATTTCTCTGGCTATTTAGGGTTTTTGTGGTTCCATACAAATTTTAGGATCATTTGTTCTAGTTTTGTGAAAAATGTCATGGGTATTTTGATAGAAATTGCATTAAATCTGTAGATTGCTTTGGGCACTATGAACATTTTAACTATTCTTCCAATCTGTGAACATAGGATATTTTTCCATATATTTGTATTGTCTTCAGTTTCCTTCATTAGTGTCTTAGAGTTGTCAGAGTTTATGTCTTTCACTTCTTTGGCTAAATTTATTCCTTTTTGGTGTGATTATAAATGAGATCTTTTTTGTGATTTCTCTTTCTGATAGTTCATTATTAGTGTGTGGAAATGCATCATATTTCTGTATATTAATCTTGTATCTTTCAACTTTACTGAATCCAGTACTAGTACTTTATTTAACTTATTTATTTGATAATAAGTTTATAAAATTTAATAAATAAATTAAAAATTAAATATAAAAATTTAAAATTAATTATAAATTTATATTTAATAATAAATTTATTTATTCAATAAAGTACTATTACTTTATTAGTACTAACAGTTTTTTTGTGGCATGTTTAGGGTTTTCTACATATAGTATCATGTCATCTGCAAATAGTAATAGTTGTACTTATTCTCTTCCAATTTAGAAGGCCTTTTGTTTTTTTTCTTGTCTGACTGTCACAGCTAGGACTTCCAGTACTGTGTTAAATAGAAATGGTAAGAATGGGCATTCTTGCTTTGTTCCTGATTTTAGAGAAAAAGCTTTTAGCTTTTCACCGTTGAGTATGATGTTAGCTGTTGGTTTTTCATAAATAGCCTTTATTGTGTTGAGATATGTTCCCTTCATACCAACTTTGTTGTGAGTTTTTTTATCATGAATGGAAGTTGAATTTTGCCAAACGACCTCTGTGTCTGTTGAGATGATCATGTGATTTTAGTCCTTCATTTTGTTAATGTGGTGTATCACATTGATAGATTAGTGAATATTGAACTATCCTTGCATCCCTGGAATAAATCCAACTTGATCATGGTGTGTGATCCTTTTTATGTATTATTGAATTTGGTTTGCTAATATCTTGTTGAGGATTTTTGCATCTATATTCATCAGAGATATTGGCCTGAAATTTTCTTTTTTTGTAATGTCTTTGTCTGGTTTTGGTGAGACCTTCCCTGAAATCCCCATAATATATGGCTCTTCTTCCTACACACAATCAGCCTGTGTTTTTCTTATCTAACTCGTAGTTCTGATCTAAATTATGTGTTAGCTTACTTGTATATTTTCTGTCTCCCTCTGTGTATTAGAGTAGAAGCAGGCTGTGCATTGCACAGTTCAGGTGGCCTTGTTGCATTGTGGTCTCTGTGAATGGTGCCCCTGGAGAAGGGCAGTGTAAACCTGCATAGCCTCACACATTTGCCCTCCATAACAGGTAGAGCTTTTGGTAAACGCTATTATTCCTAGTCCCCAAAACGGTGCCTGGCATACACGAGTGCTCCAAAAATATTTGTTGAAAAAAATAACTCTTTGGGCTTCCCTGGTGGAGGAGTGGTTGAGAATCTGCCTGCCAATGCAGGGGACACGGGTTCGAGCCCTGGTCTGGGAAGATCTCACATGCCACGGAGGAACTGGGCCCGTGAGCCACAATTACTGAGCCTGCACATTTGGAGCCTGTGCTCCTCAACAAGAGAGGCCGCAACGCTGAGAGGCCTGCACACTTCGATGAAGAGTGGCCCCCACTTGCCACAACTAGATAAAGCCCTCACACAGAAACGAAGACCCAACACAGCCATAAATAAATAAATAAATAAATTTAAAAATTCACGACATATGTCAATATTAAAAAAAAAAACTCTTTACTATAATTGTTTTAAGAGGCTAAGGAAGCTAGTGAATTTTATTTTAACCATAATCCTTTCCATTTCTATTGCTTGGCTGATTTCTTGGAACTAGAACACAGCCCTACATTGAAAACACAGTGGAAATTTCTAATATAAGTTACAAAGAAAAAAATCAACCATTTAACTAAATTGCTTAAGAAAGAAATTGCTTAAGAATGATGTGCTCGTCAGAAGGAGAAAAACAAATACCGTATGCTAACACATATATATGGACTCTAAGAAAAAAAAATGTCATGAAGAGATTAGTGGTAGGACAGGAATAAAACACAGACCTACTAGAGCATGGACTTGAGGATATGGGGAGGGGGAAGGGTAAGCTGTGACGAAGTGAGAGAGTGGCAGGGACATATATACAGTACCAGATGTAAATTAGATAGCTAGTGGGAAGCTGCCGCATAGCACAGGGAGATCACCTCTGTGCTTTGTGACCACCTAGAGGGGTGGGATAGGGAGGGTGGGAGAGAGGGAGACACAAGAGGGAAGAGATATGGGAACATATGTATATGTATAACTGATTCACTTTGTTGTAAAGGAAAAACTAACACACTATTGTAAAACAATTATACTCCAATAAAGATGTTAAAAAAAAAGAATGATGTGCTCTTGTTACTGATGTTTTAGTTTAATATTAATGATTACAGTCAGAATTTATTTCTTTATTTTTGCCAATAACATTTGGATCTGTTCTTGTGTATTAATCATAAATAACTAATGCACTACCAGTATGGGATATTACCCATCTTTATAAATCTTTTGGGATAAGACCACTTTGCTAGGTGGATTAGATTTCATGATAATTTATATGAATCTTTGAACTGAAAAATATTTCTCATTGTCAAACACTAATATGTTGATGAAAAGTAATATCACACTTTATTTAAAAGGAAGTTGAACCTTTTCTTCCAAAGTTTCAAGCAACAAAATAATATAGGTAAATGAAGAAAATCTGGATCTGCAAACAATTTTAAAAGACCAACATTATGAAATTTAAGATATATTCTCTATCATGTAGTATATATTTATTCAGTTTTAGCATAAAGATCCTGCATAGAATCGTTTCATTTTCAATTTTCTAAATGCTACAGGGTTAAAGTTTTTTTTTTTTTTTTTTTTTTTTAATCCTGATCCATCTTTGGATTCAGGGATGAATAGACGTGAGTGTTTCGGTCAAATTAGGTTAACTTGCCCTATCTGATTAGTAGTTGATTCTGTGTATGTACATTTTGTTCCCTGGAATTGATAAGAACCACACACACACACACACACACACACACACACACACACACACACACAAAGCCAACCCCTTTGCCTTCCAAACCCATCTACAAAATACAAATGCTGCAGTTAGTGTATTTTTAAAAAGAAGACATTTTATTACACCACAGCATTTCCTTTTTTTTCTCTGTGGTATCATTTGAAGTTTGCTTTTTAAAACAGAAGTTGAACAAATGAATCCTTCTGTCTTCACTTTCAGTTGTCAGCAGTGCTTCAGTGTGAGATGAAATAAATTGCCAAGCCCTTTCATCTTCTATAATCAGCACTGCACAGCTGAGTACACCCACAGCCCTGCATGCTGCCTCTGCCAGCGCTTATTCTATGTGAAATGGGAAGTCTTTGTTAGTTCCACATTTTCAGCGCCCGACACAGGAGAGGGTTTATTTTGGTTCTCTCTTTCCTTTCTTTCTTCCTTGTGTCTTCCACCTCCTTTCTCTCTGCATGCACAACTAAACGTGTAGTCCATTTTCTGTCGGAAAAAGGTTTTTAGGGAGTAACATTATTTTTTAAAAGATATATCTAACGTAGTTTTTCTCCCCACCCTGCCACACAATCATGGTTAGCATCATTTCTTGAGTCGTATTTATAGTGATGAAATTTACAAATTGAAAATTACTTGGAGGAGCCTTAAACCATACCTTTAGCATGTAGAAGTTCTATGTTTTTAAAAAGCACAGAAGCAACATATTTGTATTTATAACATCAAAGCAGGACATGCATGAGGATTTACTCGCTAAAGTCTAGAGGGTATCTTCCAGCGCCCAAACTATGTGGGAGTCTATTGGGGAACAGAGCAGAGGCTAACAGCTTGATGGAGGGACTAGAGACAAAAATACCTTCCAGTCTGGGGGGATTATTTGTTTGTTTTGCCTTGAACCAGATCCTTTTTTTTTTTTTTAACATTTTATTAGACTATAATTGCTTTACAATGGTGTGTTAGTTTCTGCTTTATAACATAGTGAATCAGCTATACATATATCCCCATATCTCCTCCCTCTTGCGTCTCCCTCCCACCCTCCCTATCCTTTTTTTAAAAAAAACAAATTTATTTATTTATTTATTTTTGGCTGTGTTGGGCCTTTGTTGCTGTGCGAGGGCTTTCTCCAGTTGCGGCAAGCGGGGGCCACTCTTCATTGCGGTGCGCGGGCTTCCCACTGTCGCGGCCTCTCTTGTTGCGGAGAACAGGGTCCGGACGCGCAGGCTCAGCGGCCATGGCTCACGGGCTCAGCCGCTCCGTGGCATGTGGGATTTTCCCGGACCGGGGCACGAACCCGTGTCCCCTGCACTGGCAGGCAGACTCTCAACCACTGTGCCACCAGGGAAGCCCTCACTATCCTTTTAAGACTGTTCTTCCTCTACTCCATATGCTTCTAGTAGCGACATCAGTAACTGATTCCTGCTCCTTCTCCTCTTCCTCCTCCTCTTCCTGCCACTTGGCAGCACTGCTGATGCTTGCTGAGTGGTTACGAGACATCAAGCACTGTTCTAAATGCCTTCTATTCTTATGCATTTGTCACATGTATTAATTTAGCTATTTGCACAATAAAATGATGATAGGGACACTTAATCGACTCCATTCTCTGGATGAGGAAACTGAGGCACAGGTTGGCTAAACAATTTGTCTAATGTCACTCACCTGTTAAGTGGTGGAACTGAGATCCAAACCTGGGAAATGTGTTGCCCGACTTTGGCTTTTTTTTTTTTTTTTTTTTTTTAAACATCTTTATTTGAGTATAACTGTTTTACAATAGTGTGTTAGTTTCTCCTTTACAACAAAGTGAATCATTTATACATATACATATGTTCCCATATCTCTTCCCTCTTGCATCACCCTCCCTCCCACCCTCCCTATCCCACCCCTCTAGGTGGTCACAAAGCACAGAGGTGATCTCCCTGTGCTATGCGGCAGCTTCCCACTAGCTATCTAATTTACATTTGGTAGTGTGTATATGTCCCTGCCACTCTCTCACATCGTCACCGCTTACCCTTCCCCCTCCCCATATCCTCAAGTCCATGCTCTAGTAGGTGCAAATCAAAACTACAATGAGATATCATCTCACACCGGTCAGATTGGCCATCATCAAAAACTCTAGAAACAATAAATGCTGGAGAGGGTGTGGAGAAAAGGGAACACTCTTGCACTGCTGGTGGGAATGTAAATTGATACAGCCACTATGGAGAACAGTATGGAGGTTCCTAAGAAAAAAAAATGTCATGAAGAGATTAGTGGTAGGACGGGAATAAAACACAGACCGACTTTGGCTTTTATCTGCTACACTCTAGTGCAGCTCTCAGGGTGGGCAGATGACTTGTACTCCAGCCCCCTGAACACAGAGATTAGTTCAGGGCTGGGCGTACAGCCCAAGAGAAGGGAGATGGTGCAGATAGAGAGGTGCGCATGCTGTCTTCCTGCAGCAGTTACACAGCCGGCAGGATGGGCCTCTTGGGCTGATAGGAGACATCACACATGCCAAGATGGAACTCTAAGGATACTTACTGAATTCTGGGCCAGCTGCCCCTGAATTCAATTTACCTCAGGATGTTTTTGTTCTTGGCTTTAATGGGAGCCAAGAAATTTCTTTTGTTTGTGCAAGCCAACTACATTTGGATTTCTCTCGCTGAGAGAACAAAGGTTATTGAGATACAGAGGGAAAAAGCAGAATTTCCAAAAATTCCCAAGTAATGCTGGATGTTCCCAGTCTACCTGCTGTGGCCCCCCCAGGGTCATTTCAAATCCAAATAGACTCTTAAAAACAGTAGGGGTCCATTCAGCTAAGCCACTCAATTCTTAAAAAGAGGCTTTTTAAAATAAGAGGATATGCTGGTCTGGAAATGTGTATTGATCTTTTAATTTGACCTTATACATTTAAATTTTATCTCAAGTGGAAAGGGACCAGAAAAGAATTAATGTTTTCTGGTAAGAGAGACCAACAATAGTGAAAAGCAATTAAAACAACAACAGGTCAGACAAAGCAATTCCCAGGGAACAGCTTTCTCTGGAGGGCTGGTGGACATCAACAGAAGGAAAGTTATTTCTCCTTGGGCTTTCATTCAAATTAGCTCTTTCCTCAAGACCAAACTCTCCCTATTTTTTAGTAACTCTTTCAGTATGCCAATGAGGTATGTTGAAAGTATGAAATGAACGTCTGTCATGGTTTCCTCTTAGTAGCCCACCTCAGAATGCTCCCAATTGGAATTACGGAGAAGGCCAGAATGATGACTGTTAGCCAGAGCTTTGCAGAACTGCCTTGTTTTATGAGAGGAGACTGTGTTGTATTCATGCCTTATCCCAACACCAAACATAGTGCCTTGTACACCTCAACAGCTAACACTGATGTGGTGATTAATGTTGTGTGTCAACTTGAATAAGGCATGGGGTGCCCAGATTAAACATTATTTCTGGGTGTGTCTGGGAAGGTGTTTTTGGATGAGATTGCATTTGAATTGGTGGATTTAGTAAAGTAGATGGCCCTTTCCAAAGTGTGTGGGTATCATCCAATCCATTGAGGGCCTGAATAGATCAAAAGGTAGAGGAAGGAGGAATCTACCCTTTTTTCCTGCCTCACTGCTTGAACTAGGTATCTCATCTTATCCTGACCTTGGACTGTGGTTTATACCGTCGGCTCCCCTGGTTCTCAGACCTCAGCCTTGTACTGAATCACACCATTGGCTTTCTTAGGTTCCCAGCTTGCAGATGGCAGATCATGGAACTTCTCAGCTTCCGTAATGACGTGAGTCTTCATAATAAATCTCCATTGCCCTCTCTATCCCTATATATATCTAAATGGATATCTATATCTATAGGTTGTTTTTCTCTTGAGAATCCAGACTAATACAATTTGTTAGGCACTTCCTACCTCAGGAATTTTTAAAGAACTTCATGCACATCATTTTGTTTAAACTTATTTTATCGTTTGAGTGGGTACTGTTATTATCATCCCCATTTTGCAGATGAGGAAACTGAAGCACAGAGCTGTTCAGTAACTTTAACAGGCACCCAGGTGTGAAGTGGTAAAGCAAGGATTCAACCCGGCAGGTAGCTCCCAAGGTCACACTGTTAACCTTTGTGTGATGCTGACTCCTCTTGTAGAACGTGCTTAATAAATGTTTGTGCAATTGAACTGGAATTGTTGAATTTACCATGTGCCTTGCCTAGGAGGAAAACAGGCTTTTTGTGTTATGAAAAATAAATTGCAACCCCAGGTTATAAGAAGTAGCCACAGTCACAATTCCTCAGTCCTCCTGAGGGTTTGATTACCTTAAGATAACTCCAGTCTGCAGAAATACTTTACTGTCGTCAGCATACACAATTAAATATTTATTAGGAAAATTAATATATTTAAATTTGTTTAAAATTAAGCTGACCACTAATAGCTCTGCTTATCAGTAAAGGCATTATATATTATTCTACAGCTTAAGAACATTTTAATGGTTGATAAAATTGCTCCCTAGATCCTAGCAGTTCGCAGTTTTTGAAATTATAGCTGAAGATACTCTTAATCATTCCTGAATTACCAAATGCTCACTATTGACCTCTAAATTGTCTGGCTGCTCTTTACATCAGAGGAAAATAATAAGTAGAACCTCCCCGGAGGTAAATTGTTTACAGGGCAGGTATACTTTATACACTTATTTATATATATTTAAGACATAGGTCGCTGTGGAATGAAAACCAATTTGAATTTAACTAAGTTTATGTATTTAGCTGATTTTGAAGGAAGGGATCAAAAGATTTCACTATCTTAAAGCTGATTACAATAATGGTATTATGTAAGTGTTTCCCTATATAAATTGATTTTTATCAAGTTTTCAAAATATTTGTATCTATTTCTATTTTCTTAATGTATCTATTTAGGGACAGATGTTTAATTATGCATTCCTATCACTAAAATGTGGTAGAACGGTAGGCCTTTGAATAGATCTCTGATCATTTGGAGATTACGCATCAATTAAGACTGTTTATCTAAACTCAAATTATTCCATCAAACACTTCCTAGCTATGAGTCAAAATGGAAGAATTGCAAAAAGAAGACAGTGATTGTAAAAAGACATTATGGTCTCTGTATACAGTTATAAAGTAATATATAGTGTATTCCAAACAGTCAGGGTGAAGAGGATGATGCTCTTGAATCATGAATTTCAGATACATTTAAATATAGCAACAGCACTGTGTAGTTGGCATTAGCTGAACTTCCAATCCAGGTAGATCCATGCTGAAATTGGGTAAATCTAATATCTACTTCTGTGGATATTTCTATGAATTTTAAAAATCAGACAAAATATGCATTATTTTATCTGGCTAACTGTATTTACTCTGAAAATTCTGTGATCATTTTTATAACTCTTTTCAACTCAGTTGACTAGACATTATAAAATGGCAGTTCTGTGCAAGATAATGAGCTTTGTGTTGTGGGTGGTAGAACGATCATCAGACATGAACCTTATCTTTAGGGGCTTAATCAAGGGGACAGACAGGCAAAACCTTAACCATGAAATGTGTATGTGCTATAAAAGAGGTCAAAAGTCTATTACGAATAAAGCAGAGGCAGAGAGTAATTCTTTTGATTGTGTGGAGGAAGTATGGCTTCAGGAAAGTAGCGGAATTTGGGGTAGACATAAATTTTGACATGGAAAGAGATGGTGGTGAAGACTTCCCGTGGATGTGACATCTTTCCATGTGAACTTCCCAAATCTTCTAGAGATGAGGAGGGGGCACATAGTGTATAGAATAATAAGAGTCTGGACTATTGTAGAAGGCTCATATACCAGCAATTTCTGTTTGTGTGACCTTCCCATATCTACTATGTGGCTTCTTTCTATGACTTCTTTAAATCATAGTAAATACATTTTGTTTTACTTGGCTTCCCAGTGTCTCTAAGCTTCCTCTTCTGATTTACAAAATGGATGTGAAGCACTTAGTCAATATCACACAGAAACAGCCTGCCATTATTAACGCACAGCCTAGGCTTTACTCTCCTACCAAGCCTTGGCTTGTCTTTCCTGGCAGACATAACTCAGTAAGGCAGGGGCCACTTATGGCTTACCTGTTAACACCATAGAAGTAGTTAGTATTGGAGTCTCACAGATTGAGACCCAAGCTGGATACAGTCCAAGCTCCCAAAACCAGGATTATTCCCTTCAGACTCACCAGCTCTTCTCCCCTAACTGGCTGTGGTATGTTAGTGAGTCAGAAGATAATGGGGTGTTGGAGGTACAATCCACTCTGACACTGAAAGGACACACTGTGACCCTATCCACTTTCTCCTTGTGCTGAAGATGTGCTCCATTACAACAGTGTATTTTGATTCAGCTCTTTTTTAAACCTGGCCTTTGTCTATTTGTAGTGTCTACATCATCTCTTGCTTTAATAGACCAGGGAGCCCAACATTTGTATTTAACCTACAGTTATTAACCTACAGCTGTAAATACCTATCAGGTTATTACAGTGCTAATTTAATTTCTTATGAATGAGAAACTCTGAGTATGAAAATTGAAACTATTTCTAGAAGGTTAGCCAGGTGCAGCCACATTCCTTGATCTTGGTCATTTCCACCTCCCTGGCCCTTTAGTCCTCACAGTTTTAGGTCCATAAAAACTCAGTAATCTTTGAAAACTTTTCTGTTCAACTTTTCTGACAGAAAATTTGTTCTGTTAGAATTATGTTATTAAATTTCTCACATAAACAAACATTACATTATAAGAACAATTGTTTCCAGTGATAAATTAGGGGGTTTCAGGCTTATGATCACTACATTTTTTTCCACTGTGATGCCTTCAATAATTATTTTGTTCACTAGAAGTGAATTTTGTTATTGCCATCTAAAAGTAATATTTTTGTTCCTCAAAACAGACAACACACACACCCAGAAGCTTCCTCATTTATCCTTCATACCACTTCTCGGAAGTCTCTGGGTTTTCTGGGTCATCTTTGAATTTGACCTTATAAGGTTATCTTTGAATTTGACCTTGTAGTTCTGCTTGTAGCTCAGTTCAACACAGAGATAAACAGAAGAATAAGATAAGTTGTTGGCAACAAAACAGTCTGCAGTAAAACAAGGTGGTAGTGTGTTCTAAATGTCATGAAATATATTTTGCTACTCAAGTGGGGCTAGATCCAAATGGGGAAAAGTGTAGCATTCAAATCTTGGTATACATAAGAATCATTAGGGTGTTTGTCAAGCATGAAGATTCCTGCTCTCATCTCTAATGTATCCAGTCCAGTAGATTTGGGTGGGAGGCAGGAGTCTGCACTTGAATTTTTTACAACAGATGGTTCTGGCACAGTTGGTTTGCAAAACACTTTGAGGGAAAAAATGCAGAAGTGCCTACTCATAATTAATCAGCCTCTTAATATCCAGTTTGAGTTTTTGTTAAATTAATGCTATAGGAGAAGAGAATGTTGACTTTTGTCACTTGTAGCATAGATCTAAACCTGCAATTGAGAAAAACCCTTAAGTGCCGACAGTGTCCTATGATTTGTCCTTTTGATGCATTTATGAATCAACTGGAAGGCCTTTGAAAATTTCCAATAGGCTGTGGACCACACACTTTAAGAATCACTTTTCTCAGCTGTCTTAAAATTATGGCAGGATGCCCAGAAGCTGATATTTAACAACCATGGAAATATATCTACTTGAAACCTTACAAGTAAAAACAACTTTGGGAAGCCAGTTCCCACTTTGGTATTTGGCACTGGATGAAAGTTTCACATCCACATTGGAGATCCTCATTCACAGACAGAGACACTTCAATATTCACATTAATTTCACTTACTAAAAATAACAGCCAAAGAATGTGCAGCTGAAGTTGATCCCTGGCGGCATTTAGTTTGTTTACGCTCTGTCTTGGCTTTGCCCATTTTCCATGCCTACAGCCTTTTCACATACTTAGAGGAGCCACAGAGATTATAATCTAATTATAGGGAAGTATAAAAACAAATATCTCTGCAAGCAAATACAGAAATATTTTAAAGTCAACAAAAGCTGTAATTGCTCAAAAAAACAGCAAGTGAGTAAGCAAATACATATAAAAGTATAAAATTACGTGACCTCAGGTGATTTCTGTATTTCATTTTTATAGTCTTAAAACATTTTTTATTGCAGAATTGACATTAAAAAACTGCACAAGTTTAAAGTATTTAAGTTTTTAAGTTTTGACATATGTGTACACCTGTGATACTACTGCCGCAATTAAAATAATAAGCATATCCATCATTTCCATAAGTTTCTTTGTGCCCTTCTGTAATCTCCCCCGCTTCTTCCTTCTCCTCTCTTCATCCTCAAGCAACCACTAATCTGCTTTCTGACTCTACACATTAGTTTATATTTTCTAAAGTTTTATATAAATGGAATCATATAATATGTACTCTTTTTTTGGTCTGACTTCTTTTATTCAGCACAATTATTTTGAGATTCATCCATATTGGTGTATATATCACTTGTATGCAATAGCACACTTTGATTGCTCTTGTCCCAACCTTTGTGCTATTTTTGTCATATAGTTTACTTTTTTTTTTTTTTTTTGGGTGGTTGGTTTGAAACAGCTTTAGTGAGATATAGTTCACATAACATGAAATTCAGCCACTTTAAGTGTACAATACAATAGGTGTTTGTATATTCACAAAGTTGTACAACTATTGCCGTGGTCAATTTGGGAACATTTCCATTCTGCTAAAAAGAAACCCTGTAACCTTTAGTTATTACCTCCCAGTCCCCCCATGCCCTCTGGCCCTAGGCAACTGTTAACCTACTATCTATTTTCTGTCTTTACAGACTTGCCTATTTTGGACATGTCTATTTTTTTTTTTTTAACATTCCTTGTTCCTTATTTTTTATTTTTTATTTTTTATTTTTTAAATTTTATTGGAGTGTAGTTGATTTACAGTGTTGCATTACTTACAGTTGTACAGCGAAGTGAATCAGTTATACATATATATATATATATATATATATATATATATATATATATACATAGACTCATTTTCAGTTTCTTTTCTCATTGAATAGAGTTCCCTGTGGTATACGGCAGATTCTTATTAGTTATCTATTTCATATATAGTAGAGTGTATATGTCAGTCCCAGTGTCCCAATTTATTCCTTCCCTCCCCATCCCCTGGTAACCATAAATTTGTTTTCTACATCTGTGACTCTACTTCTGTTTTGCAAATAAGTTCATTAGTACCAATTTTTTTTAGATTCCATATATAAGTGATGTCATATGATATTTGTCTTTCTGTGTCTGACTTACCTCACTTAGTATGACAATCTCTAGGTCTATCCATGTTGCTGCAAATGTCATTATTTTGTTCTTTTTTATGGCTGAGTAATACTCCATTGTATATATGTACCACATCTTCTTTATCCACTCCTCTGTTGATGGACATTTAGGTTGCTTCCATGTCCTGGCTATTGTATATAGTGTTGCAATGAACATTGGGGTGCATGTATCTTTTTGAATTACAGTTTTCTCTGGGTGTATGCCCAGGAGTGGGATTGCTGGGTCATATGGTAGTTCTATTTTTAGTTTTTTTTTTTTTTTTTTTTTTGTGTGTGTGTGTGTGTAGTACTATAGTATGTATGTATGTATTTATTTGTTAACATCTTTATTGGAGTATAACTGTTTTACAATGGTGTGTTAGTTTCTGCTTTACAACGAAGTGTAGACTTTTTGATGGTGTCCATTCTGGCTGGTGTGAGGTGATACCTCACTGTAGTTTTGTTTTGCATTTCTCTAATGATTAGTGATGTTGAGCATCTTTTCATGTGCTTTTTGGCCATCTTTTCGTGTACTTTTTGGCCATCTGTATGTATTTCTCTTCTTTGGAGAAATGTCAATTTAGGCCTGCCCATTTTTTGATTGGGTTGTTTGTTTTTTTGATATCGAGCTGCATGAGCTGTTTGTATATTTTGTATATTAATCCCTTGGTTGCTTTGTTTACAAGTGTTTTCTCCCATTCGGAGGGTTGTCTTTTTGTTTTGTTTATGGTTTTCTTTGCTGTGCAAAAGCTTTTAATTTTAATTTGTTTATTTTTGTTTTTATTTTCACTACTCTAGGAGATGGATCAAAAAAGATCTTGCTGTGGTTTATGTCTAATTTACTTTTACATATGTTATAAACCCTACTACATTATTTTCATTTTTGTTTAAACAATTATCTGCTACAAAGATTTAAATGATAAGAAAAAAGTATAATTTACCCATTTTCAGATTTTTAAAATTTCCTTTTAGTTTTCCTATTTGACCCATGAATTCTTCAGAAATGTGTTGTTTAGTTTCTAAATGTTTGAAGATTAAAAAATTATTTTTGTGTTATTGATTTCTAGTTTTATTTGTTGGTGGTTGGAGAATACTTGCTGCACAATTTCAGTTCTTTTATATTTGTGGACCAGGATATGGTCTATCTTGGTATATATATTCCATGGATATTTGGAAAGCATATGTAATCTGCTTTTGTGAGGTGTACTGCTCTATAAAGATGTTGATTTGATCCTTTTGGTTGGTGTTGTTGAATTAGTATTCTTGCTGGTTTTCTGTGTAGCTGCTCTGTCAATTGTTGGGAGAGTAATGTTGAAATAGTCAATGTGGATTTGCCTATTTCCCCGTTAGGTTTTATCAGTTTTGCTTTATATATTTTGTAGCTCTGTTGCTTGGTGCATATACATTTAAGATTGCTATGTCATCTTTGTCTATTGACCCTTTCATCATTATATAATGTTCCTAATTGGGGCTGGTGATTTTTGTTGTTTTTTGCTCTGAAGTGTACTTTATTTAATCTTAATATATCCATTCTTGCTTTGTTTTTACTAATGTTATATTTTTTTCTATCTTTTTTACTTACAGCGTATGTCACTACTTTTGTAGTGATTTTCTTATAGACAGCATATCATTGGGTGATTTTTAAAAACAATCTACTCTGCCAATCTCTTTTAATTAATGTATTTAGATTTAATGTAATTATTGATATGTTAGGACTTCAGTCTGCCATTTATATTTTGTTTTTTATTTGTTCTCTATGTTTCATTTCTCTCCTTTCTTTTTCCTGCCTTTTTGTGGGTTATAGGAACATTTCTAAGAATTTTTTTTGGAGTAATTTTTGGTTTTGAGTGCATCTCTTTGGCTATTTTGGTGGTCTCATAGATAGATATCCATCTATATCTATATCTATCTATCTATATCTTATTGCAGTCTACTGGTGCTGTTATTTTATCATTGGGGATGAAGTATAGAAATCTTACCTCCCTTTATGCCACTCTACTTTCCCCCATTTAGAATATAATTGTCTTAAATATTTCCTCTCTCTAAATTTAGAACCACATCAAACAATGTTATGATTTTTGCTTTAGCCATGAAACACACTTTAGAAAACTCAGGAGGAGAAGCAAAATCTCTTGTATGTATCCATATTTTTGCTTTCTTCCTTTCTGATGTTTCAAGCTTCTGTCTTTTATTGTTTCTTTTTGTTTAGTGAATTTCTTTAAGTCATTCTTTTAGGGTATGTCTGTTGGTGACAAATTATCCTAGTTTTTCTTCACCTGAAAGCTTTTATTTTATTTTCTTTCTTGTGGAATATTTTACTGGGTATAGGATTCTAGTTTGACAGGTATTTTCTTTCAGCAGTTGAAAAATACCATGCCACTTCCTTCTGGCTTCAGTGGTTTATGATGAGAAACCTGCTGTCATTGAATAGTTGTCCCTTATATATGTTTTCTCTGGTTTCTTTCAAGAATTTTTGTCTCTGTTTTTCAGAAGTTTAATTTTGATGTTTGGTTTTATCTTGTTTGGAGTTCACTCTGCTTCTTGAATCTGTGTGTTCATGTGTTTTGTCAGATTTCATAAGTTTTCGCCCATTTTGTTTTATTTTATTGATTTTTGAGCTCTTTTTCAGTCTTGCCCTCTTTCTCCTCTCCTTCTGGGACTCAGTGACACAAGTCACTGAGGCTCTCTTCATTTTTACTTTTCAGTCTATTTTCTCCCTGTGGCTCAGAGTGGATAATTTCAGTTGTTCTGTCTTCCAGTTCACAAGGTTCTTTTCTAAGTCCACTCCATTTTGCTGTTGAGACCATTTGCTGAGCTTTTATTTACATTATTATATATTTCACCTCTAAATTTCTATTTGGTTCTTCTTTATATCTTCTACTTGCTGGAACTTTTAATTTTTTTCCTGAGGCTTTCTGTTTTTTTCCCCTTTGTTTTAAGCATGTTCTTAATTGCTCTTAGACAAAGCATTTTATCAGGGCTGGTTTAAAATTTTTGCCAGAAAATTTTAACATCTCTGTTACCTCAATATTGGCATCTGTTGACTGACATTTTTCATTGTGTTTGGATTTTCCTGGGTCTTGGTGTGATGAGTGATTTTCAGTTGAAACCTGGATATTTTTGTATTACGTTATTAGACTCTGGATCTTATTTAAACTTTCCATTTTATATAGCTTTCTTTCACATCACTAGGTCAGGGTGAGGGGAAACACAGCTTCATTAGGGTAGGGGTAAGAGTTTTATCTTCCCACCTGGTCTCTGGTGACATCACGGGGAGGGGAGACTTGTTACTAGTTAGTGGGGATGAAAAGACCTGGCTCCCTCCTTGGTCTTCTCTGACATGACCCCAGTAGGGGTGTTGTGGTGCCCCATTAGGGACTCATAGGGTGGAAACTTGAGCTCCCCACTGGCCCTTAGCTGTTGTGGATGGTGTGGGGCTGTGGTTCTTATTTTTTAATGTCTGGATGGAGTGGAGAGGTTGTTGTCTCAAGTTTTCTTTCTTGTTATGCTGCCCCTCTCATGGTTCTTTGGCTAGAAAGAAGAGTCTTTTGCTGAGGATTTTTCTCTCTGCAGATATTGGTATATTTGGCTTGCGTTACTTGTTCAGCACCAAATCTGGGATAGGTGAGGCAAAAAGAAAACCCAAGGAACTCACCACCATATTGTTCCTTGGGCTCTTAGTTCCCTAGCTGATCTACTTTCTTCTCTCTGCCTTTCAGAGTCTTCTTATGTTTATTTTATACATAATGTCCAGAGTTTTAGTTATACATAGTGGGAGGAATAGGGAAAAGTATGTGTCACTTTTGATTGATTTCTTTTTCTTATTATTATGGGTCATATTTTCCTGCTTCTTTATATACCTGATAATTTTGTATTGGATGCCAGACTTTGTGATTTTTATTTTGTTGGTGGCGGGATATTTCATATTCCAGTTGATATTGTTGAACTTTATTCTGGGACTCATTTAAGCTGCTTGGAAAAAGCTTCAGCCTTTTGGGTCTTGCTTTTAAGGTATTTTAGGCAGGACCAGAGCAATGCTTAGTCTAGGATTAATTATTCCACAGTATTGAAAGAAGACCCTGCTATATACTCTACCCAGTGCCCCATAAATCTTGATTCTTTTTTCTACTCTGGCTCATAGGAACAAGGCACCGTTCCCAGTCCTTTGTGAGTGCTGAGTACTGTTCCCTCTTATTCATTTTGGGTGTTCCTTTCCCAGGTCTTGGACAGTTTCTTCATATGCATGTATGGATAGTACTAGTTGAATACTCCAGGGTACCCTCTGTTGATCTCCAAAGTTCAGACTCTATGGACCTCTCTTCTGTCTGGTACTCTGGTTTGCAGACTTTAGCTGCCTTGGTCTGTCTGATCTCACAGCTTCATATCCACAACTCAGGAATTCTGCTGGGCTTTGCTTGGGTTTCCCCTCCTTGTGCCACAGCCTTGGAGCCTCTCCCAAGGCAATGAGCTATGGCAATCATAGGGGTTCTCTTGTTTGTTTCCCATCTCTGAGGGATCACTGTTTTTCATTGACTTATGTCCTGTGAAAACTATTGTTTTATGTATTTTTTGGTTATTTTAGGTGGGAGGGTGAATCTGGTCCCTGTTACTCTTTTGTGGCTGGTAGTGCAGTTTCTGTTTTTCAGGTCTACAAATGTGTGACTGGAATAAATCATCACTCAGGCTGCTTCTAGCTCTATTATCCTATGATTCTATAGTTTGAAATTTAAGTCTGTGCAGTAGGTAGAGTCACTGCTCTCCCTTTTTATTTGCAGAACATCTAGTCACAGGACAGACTTTTCAAAAGTGACACTTAAATAGATTGCTAAGTGCTAATTACTATTCTACGTCCATAAGCCTAACCTGTAATCCTTGGGTTCAATTTTGTATTTTTCTATTTTAGAAAGGTCTGTATACCAAATATAACTTTATACCCAAAACTAAGTCTGAGGTAGCTCTCTGTAATCTAATATTTTCATATTTTTATAGCAGGAAAAGGAATATTAGCACTCTGTAGAATAAATGAGGATTATACATAGCCTAATTTCAGTTTACATCAAGTTTTGCTGCCAAGTAAGTTTGTCTCTTCTTTAGGTTTTCAGCTGTTTGGTTTGAGAATTTTGGATGAGGGATTATATATAGGTAATAATTTATTTAATCCCCACAATCAACCTTTGAAGTAGTGTACCTGTGACCATTTTACACATGAAAGAAATGAAGCATAGGGAGTTAAGTAACTTGCCCAAGGTCATACAGCCCACAAGGGGCAGATCCAGGATTCAAATCCAGGTATCTTGGCCTTGGAATCTGGGGTCTCATCGATTGTACATTACTGCCTTTCCTCAAGGAGACTGCAGCCAGGGCAGTCCAGGAAGTCAAGCCTGACCCCCAGTATTTTTCATGGCCAAGAGCTTCTTGGGGGCTAGGTTAATCTTCACTAGGAGGCACTCTCTGTGCTTTCATGATCTAAGAATACATTTGTACTTGGCTTGGATCCCAGATAGACTCTTGTCTGTGTCATGGAAGTGCCTGCATTTCCTGCAGGTCTACATCAGGGTGCTTGATCTGAACCTAAGAAGGCTGTCATCTGAGTTCCAGGTCTACAGTACCAGATTACCTAGTAGTTGTCTAACTACTACTAAAATGTAAGACATTTTAGGATGGGTTTACACTGTATCCATATTTGAATGTTGGCCTCTTATTCTCTTTTGCTGAAGGCCCTATTTGTTATTCCTGATGTCCCAAGGTGCCTCAGGTTCCTCTTTAGATTCTTCAAATCTGCTTTTGGTTGTATAAGTTGTACTGTTACCAAACTCAGGTTCAGCTGCTTGCTGCTTGAAAGCCAATATACAAGAGACAAGTGTTGTTTGGAAAGGAAAGATTTCTTTATTCAGGAGCCCAGTAACCTTGGGAGAAGGCAGACTCATGTCCAAAAAGCAACTCGAAGATTCAGCTTGACCATGAAAGTTTTTAAAGGAGAATCATTTGGGGAGGGGGTGAGAGTCTTCATTATCTTCCACTGTGTGCAGACTGTCTTCTGATTGGTTGGTGGTGAGTCAAGAGGGTGGTGTTCCAGGAATCTTGTGCTCAGCCTGAAGTTACCATCCTCCACCTGGGTGGGGCCCTTAGTTCTTACAGAAGAACTCAAAGTTATTGTTACGTATATTTCTTGAGGAGGAACTAGGACCATGCCCCATGCTGCAGTATTGTTTCTTGACTACTCCTCCTTTGTTTCTGCATTCCTTCCCTTCCCTGACAGGCGACTATTTGAATCTGCCCTTTAGAACTCAGGGAAGGTCAAGGAGGCTGAATGAAGCCTATTTCCTACAAACAAGAAGAGGGGACACAGAAAGGATTTGTACCTGGAAGGTCCTCACAGGATTCTGCTCCGTTTCAGTGCCCTGTAGAGAACTCGTGAGCAAGAGGGTAATTAAGGGCTGGAATTGAGTCTGTGACCTACTCCACAGATCTTGTGGCTACCCACATGAATAAATCACACTAGGACCTCATCTGCTGAGAGGAAGGGGCACTTTGGTCTAGCTCATGCACAGGTGGCTCATGGGCTACATGTGGTCTTGTCCAAGGGTTCCCCAACTCTGTTATGGACTGAATTATGTCCCCCTCAAAATGCATATTTTGTGACTGCATTTGGAGACAGGGCCTTTGTGGAGGTAATTAAGATTAAAAGAGGTCATAAGGGTGGGAACCTTAGGTATGATAGAACTGGTGTCCTTATAAGAAGAGGAAGAGACATCAGAGCTCAGTCTCTCTCTGAGCACTCACAGAAGAAAGGCATTTGGAGACACAGTGAGAAGACAGCCATTTACAAGGCAGAGAGTCTTCACCAGAAACCTAGTTTGCTGGCACCTTAAACATGGACTTCTAGCACCCAGTACTCTATGAAAGTAAGTGTCTGTTGAAACAACAGTCTGTGGTATTTTGTAATGGCAGCCCAAGGAGACCTGTCCATCCTGCTGCCATATGGAGGCAAGATACAATGACCCTGAAAGGGATTCCCCCAATATCTGTAGCCTGAGCACCTAGCACATGTAATGTGGCAAGGTGAGGGAGCTCTCAAAATTACCCTGACTTTTCCCTATTAATATGCTGTGCTAATTATTTAAGCTCAATTTTATGCCTCCTTCTTTTATTCTAGTTTTCTCAAAAAGTTAGATAAACATCAAGCAGGCTCTTCCATGTCATATTCCTAGAAGTCTGTCTTCTGCACAAAGCTCTAGTATTATGCCTAATCCACATGCAATACTACACATTATTGGTTACTGAAGAGAGAAGTAGAGAAAGTGTAGACACAGTTAAAATCAATTTACCTTTGGAGGACTACTTGGATTTGCATTTAATATGTTGCAGAAAAGGGAAATATATTCATTTTTCGACATTTTAAATCAGGTAACAGAGCATATTGTCCTTTTGCCTTCACCTCTGCTAAGAAAAGTTAGTTTGGACACTGGTTTTGTATCAACTGTTGTGCCTTAATTTTTAAAATTTATTTATATTGCATGACTCTTCAGATTTTATTTTATTTTTTGGCTGTGTTGGTTCTTCATTGCTGTGCATGGGCTTTCTCTAGTTGCGGAGAGTGGGGGCTACTCTTCGTTGTGGTGAGAGGGCTTCTCATTGCAGTGGCTTCTCTTGTTGTGGAGCATGGGCTGTAGGTGTGTGGCCTTCAGTAGTTGTGGTGCGTGGGCTCAGTAGTTGTGGCTCATGGGCTCTAGAGCGCAGGCTGAATAGTTAGGCACATGGGCTTAATTGCTTCACGGCATGTGGGATCTTCCCAGACCAGGGCTTGAACCTGTGTCCCTTGCATTGGCAGGAGGATTCTTAACCACTGAGCCACCAGGGAAGTCCCATGTTTTGCCTTAATTTTATGTTTTTAACCCACTTTCTTTCATTTAATTCTTTTAAAATTTGTTCAACAGGCATTTATTTGTTTTTGGTTCTTCCTTTCTATCATTCTTAGAGGGAAACAACTTTACAAAACTTTTCCACTAAGAAAACGTTAACCCTGTATTCTACCCCCCAAAGAACACATCACCTTATCATGCGAATGCTAGGATGTGTCTACCTGTGGGTTTGTATATGAGGTTAGACCTCTCAGAAGAGTTGGATGATGACAGCAAATGGGATATGTTGTTGGTGTTAAGTTTTCCCCATCTTTTTTGGGTAGAACTATCATTCTCTGTCAACCATTTATTTTAAAGTTACGTGGGAGTTTCTTGAAAAAAAATATGGATTTCTGGGTTGGTCAGAGGCCTGCTGGATCAGATCAGAGTCCAAGAATCACTGATTTAAAACTCAAACACTGGGAGGGCAGGTGCCATTTCTTTTCTGTTCTTTATAGCCCGTTAATACTAAGACACAATGCTGTGCATAGTGAAGTTGCTGAACGAAATGTTTTTGACTGAATTTCCTTTTATGACATTAAGGTTAGTTAAGGTGGAGCTATATTTGTTTTATGAATAAACAATTTTCTTTGCTTTCAGACTGAATTTTAGAGGTCTGTCAACTTCCTCCTGCATAATTGGTGTTGGAAAAATACCCTTTACCAGCTTGCCATTATTGACAATAACAAAGAAATTTGCTTTGTTTGGAGGGCGGGGAGCAAAAACTGTTTTCTCTTTCAGACAACAGAGCCCTGCCATAGCCTTGACATGATGCACATTAATTTTACATTATACCCAGGAGTCAGGGAGAAAAATTAAAGCTCCTGCTATTGTCTCCCCCAGAAGACTGATAGCCTTCTGGCAGGAGGCTCAGTCATGCTAAGACTGCACCCCTGTCGCATCCATGATCTCTAAACCAGAATGCCAACATGTGCACTGAAAATCTTTAACACATTCAACTCTCTGGATTCCATTTTAATGAGCATTTATTTAGCCTTTGGTTAGAAAACATTTCAGCAAGAGGAGAGCTGTGAAATCCAATCCTAACCTAAACTCTGTGATTTTTTTATACAGTTGTACACATGTCTAGATTTAATTTTCAACTAGGAAGCTTACAGTATTGGGAAATAAAGAAATCACAATGACTGGATTTCTAAGATTAAGACTAAATAAACCAACTTCAGGAAAAATAAAAATTGAGTAGCCTATGCTTCATTGATTAATCAGAAGGAAAAATGTCTATAGTTAAAAAGGAAGTGAAATAGTCAGTTTGGACACTCAAATCACAGCCTGGATATTTGCTGAAAGATAGTAACAGATACGTGGTAAAGGGAAAATAGTTAATATTTTACAAGAACTCACCCCAAATAATTATCAGTTAAGAAGATTTTAGCATCATGCAATTTTTCACCAATTATTCAAATAACAAAGCTTTCCTTGAATATCTGTAAGTAAAAGTGCAGTGTGAGGTGTCAAGGATTTCTGAATGGACCATGACACTTTACACTAAGGGCCTACTAACAATTTCTCAGAATAAAAAGAAAGATAAACATGTTTTTGTTTTTGTTTGTTTTGCGGTACGTGGGCCTCTCACTGCTGTGGCCTCTCCCATTGCGGAGCACAGGCTCCGGACGCACAGGCCCAGCGGCCATGGTTCATGGGCCCAGCCGCTCCCCAGCATGTGGGATCCTCCTGGACCAGGGCACGAACCCATATCCCCTGCATTGGCAGGCGGACTCTCAACCACAGCGCCACCAGGGAAGCCTAAACATGTTTATATATTTTTTATCTACTCATTCTAGTTGGCTGAGTTAATATGTTATAATAGCATTCCTTTTGTGCAGTTTTTTTTGGGGAGGGGCGGTGGTCAGATGTTTCTGTTATGAACATGTACTGAATTTTTTGTAATCCATCCAGAGGCAACACATTATCAACATGGCAAATGTTTAGGCCACGTGTGTATGTACTTAGCCTGGGAATGGATAGAACAACTCCATCAAGAGAGACAGAGATGGTCGTCTCCTCCACGTGCTTTCTAGCTTTTGTATACTTCTAAGACACATTTCTTAAAATAGAATTCTTCTTTGTGAAATAGAGTTTACTTTTTTTTTTTAAACTGATGAGGTTGTTTGTGTCTATATTGGCTGTTCCAGATGGAAAGGTTTACTCATTAGATGCAGCCGTTTTAGCAAATACCTCACTACAGCGTAATGATAGAGTTACAACAGACTATTGAAGAAAATCCTTTCTCTTCCCAGTGAGATCATGAAAACTAGAAACAATTTCAATGAGATTTTTGATTTACTTTGGAAATGGTTCAGTTGGACACATGGGTGATAAGACGAGGTATTTTTTTGTTCTTATTTCATTCAATCCTTATATATAACAGCATAAATACAGGATATAGAGTTACAATTTGATTTCTTTTTCAACTAATGGATTCATTATCTTTGGCAGATGATCTCATTAGTTCCTTAAATATGAATGATTCTACTGGGAAGATTTCTCCCTTTACAATATCCCATTTAAAATACATGTATGCCTGACACGTGATCATAGATTTCCCTTTCACATTGGAGCCTCACGATTAGAGCGTTACTCTTGAAATTTTTATAAGGGAATGATCTCCCACTCAAGGTTTTCCTGCCTAGTAAAATCCCTTCAGTTTTTTTTTTCTTTTTAACATCTTTATTCAAGTATAATTGCTTTACAATGTTGTGTTAGTTTCTGCTGTATAACAGAGTGAATCAACTATACATATACATATATCCCCATATCTCCTCCCTCTTGCATCTCCCTCCCTCCCTTCCTATCTCACCCCTCTAGGTGGTCACAAAGCACCAAGCTGATCTCCCTGTGCTGTGCAGCTGCTTCCCACTAGCTATCTATTTTACATTTGGTAGTGTATATATGTCAATGCTACTCTCTCACTTTGTCCCAGCATACCCTTCCCCCTCCCCGTGTCCTCAAGTCCATTTGCTATGTCTGTGTCATTATTTCTGTCCTGCCCCTAGGTTCAGCAGAACCATTTTTTTTTTAGATTCCGTATATTTGTATTAGCATATGGTATTTGTTTTTCTCATTCTGACTTACTTCACTCTGTGTGACAGACTCTAGGTCCATCCTCCTCACTACAAATAACTCAGTTTCGTTTCTTTTTATGGTTGAGTAATATTCCATTATATATATGTGCCATATCTTCTTATCCATTCATCTGTTGATGAACTCTGCTTCCATGTCATGGCTATTGTAAATAGTGCTACAGTGAACATTGTGGTACGTAACTTTTTGAATTACGGTTTTCTCAGGGTGTATGCCCAGTAGTGGGATTGCTGGGTCATATGGTAATTCTTTTTTAGTTGTTTAAGGAACCTCCATACTGTTCTCGATAGTGGCTGTATTAATTTACATTCCCACCAACAGTGCAAGAGGGTTACCTTTACTCCACACCATCTCCAGCATTTGTTTGTAGGTTTTTTGATGATGGCCAATCTGACTGCTATGAGGTTATAACTCATTGTGGTTTTGATTTACATTTCTCTAATGGTTAGTGTTGTTGAGCATCCTTTCATGTTTGTTGTCAATCTGTATATCTTCTTTGGAGAAATGTCTATTTAGGTCTTCTGCCCATTTTTGAATTGGGTTGTTTGATTTTTGATATTGAGCTGCATGAACTGCTTGTAAATTTTGGAGATTAATCCTTTGTCAGTTTCTTCACTTGCAAATATTTTTTCCCATTCTGAGGGTTGTTTTTTCATCTTGTTTATGGTTTCTGTTGCTGTGCAAAAGCTTTTAAGTTTCATTAGGTCTCATTTGTTTATTTTTGTTTTTATTTTCATTTCGCTAGGAGGTGAGCCAAAAAGGATCTTGCTGTGATTTATGTCAAAGAGTGTTCTGCCTATGTTTTCGTCTAAGAGATTTATAGTGTCTGGACCTACTTTTAGGTCTTTAATCCATTTTGAGTTTATTTTTGTATATGGCATTAGGAAATGTTCTAATTTCATTCTTTTACATGTAGATGTCCAGTTTTCCCAGCACTACTTATTGAAGAGACTGTCTTTTCTCCATTGTATATTCTTGCCTCTTTTATCAAAGATAGGGTGACCATATGTGTGTGGGTTTATCTCTGGGCTTTCTATCCTGTTTCATTGATCTATATTTCTATTTTTGTGCCAGTACCATACTGTCTTAATTACTGAGTTTGTAGCATAGTATGAAGTCAGGGAGACTGATCCTCCAGCTCTGTTTTTCTTTCTCAAGATTGCTTTGGCTATACAGGGTCTTTTGTGTTTCCAAACAAATTGTGGTATTTTTTGTTCTGGTTCTGTGAAAAATGCCAGTGGTAGTTTGATAGGGATTGCATTGAATCTGTAGATTGCTCTGGGTAGTATAGTCATTTTCACAATGTTGATTCTTCCAATCCAAGAACATGGTATATTTCTCCATCTGTTTGTATCATCTTTAATTTCTTTCATCAGTGTCTTATAGTTTTCTTACACAGGTCTTTTGTCTCCTTAGGTAGGTTTATTTCTAGGTATTTAATTCTTTTTGTTGCAGTGGTAAATGGGAGTGTTTCCTTAATTTCACTTTCAGATTTTTCATCATTAGTGTATAGGAATGCAAGAGATTTCTGTGCATTAATTTTGTATCCTGCTGCCTTACCAGATTCATTGATTAGCTTTAGTAGTTTTCTGGTAGCATCTTTAAAAAAATTTTTTTTTTAAATTTAATTTATTTATTTTTGGCTGTATTGGGTCTTCATTGCTACATGTGGACTTTCTCTAGTTGTGGTGAGCAGGGGCTACTCTTCGTTGCAGTGCGTGGGCTTCTCATTGCGATGGCTTCTCTTTTTGTGGAGCATGGGCTCTAGGTGCATGGACTTCAGTAGTTGCAGCATGCTGGCTCAGTAGTTTTGGCTTGCAGGCTCTAGAGCGCAGGCTCAGTAGCTGTGGTGCACGGGCTTAGTTGCTCCGCGGCATGTGGGATCTTCCTGGACCTGAGATGGAACCCGTGTCCCCTGCATTGGCAGGTGGCTTCTTAACCATTGAGCCACCAGGGAAGCCCTCTGGTAGCATCTTTAGGATTCTCTATGTATAGTACCATGTCATCTGCAAACAGTGACAGTTTTACTTCTTCTTTTCTGATTTGGATTCCTTTTATTTCTTTTTCTTCTCTGATTGATGTGGCTAGGACTTCCAAAACTGTGTTGAATAATAGTGGTAAGAGTGGACAACCTTGTCTTGTTTCTGATATTAGAGGAAATGGTTTCAGTTTTTCACCACTGAGAATGATGTTGGCTGTGGGTTTGTCATATATGGCCTTCATTATGTTGAGTTAGATTCCCTCTACTACTTTCTGGAGAGTTTTTATCATAAATGGGTATTGAATTTTATCAAAAGCTTTTTTTGCATCTATTGAGATGATCATATGGTTTTTATGCTTCAATTTGTTAATATGGTTTATCCCATTGATTGATTTGTGTATATTGAATCCTTGCATTCCTGGGATAAACCACACTTGATCATGGTGTATGATTTTTAATGTGCTGTTGGATTCTGTTTGCTAGTTTTCTGTTGAGGATTTTTGCATTTATGTTCATCAGTGATGGTGGCCTATAGTTTTCTTTTTTGTAACATCTTTGTCTGGTTTTGGTATCAGGGTGACGGTGGCCTCGTAGAATGAGTTTGGGAGTGTTCCTCCCTCTGCTATATTTTGCAAGAGTTTGAGAAGGATAGGTGTTAACTGTTCTTTAAATGTTTGATAGAATTTGCCTGTGAAGCCATCTGGTCCTGGGCTTTTGTTTGTTGGAAGATTTTTAATCACAGTCTCAATTTAAGTGTTTGTGATTGTTCTGTTTATATTTTTTACTTCTTCCTGGTTCAGTCTCGGAACGTTGTGCTTTTCGAAGAATTTGTCCATTTCTTCCAGGTTGTCCATTTTATTGGCATATAGTTGCTTGCAGTAATCTCTCATGATCCTTTGTATTTCTGCAGTGTTCGTTGTTACTTCTCCTTTTTCATTTCTAATTCTGTTGAGTTGAGGCTTCTCCTTTTTTTTTTTTTGATGAATCTGGCTAATGATTTATCAAGTTTGTTTATCTTCTCAAAGAACCAGTTTTTAGTTTTATTGATCTTTGCTATCATTTCCTTCCTTTCTTTTTCATTTATTTCTGATCTGATCTTTATGATTTTTTTCCTTCTAACGTTGGAGTTTTTTTTGTTGTTGTTCTTCTTTTGCTAAATGCTTTAGGTGTAAGGTTAGATTGTTTATTTGAGATTTTTCTTGTTTCTCAAGCTAAGATTGTATTGCTGTAAACTTCCCTCTTAGAGCTGTTTTTGCAGGATCCCAAAGGTTTTGGGTCATTGTGTTTCCATTGTCATTTGTTTCTATGTAGTTTTGATTTCCTCTTTGATTTTCTTCAGTGATTTCTTGGTTATTTAGTAGTGTATTGTTTAGCCTCCATGTGTTTGCATTTTTTACAGTTTTTTTTCTGGATTGATATCTAGTGTTGTGGTGGGAAAGGATACTTGATACAATTTCAGTTTTCTTAAATTCACTGAGGCTTGCCTTGTGACCTAAGACATGATTTTCCTGGAGAATGTTCTGTGTGCACTTGAGAAGAAAGTATATTCTGTTGTTTTTGGACGGAATGTCCTATAGATATCAATTACTTCCATCTCACCTAATGTGTCATTTCAAGCTTATGTTTCCTTATTTATTTTCATTTTGGATGATCTGTCCATTGGTGAAAGTAGGGTGTTAAATACTCTAGTATTATTGTTACTGTCGATTTCCCCTTTTATGGCTGTTTGCATTTGCCTTATGTATTGAGGTACTCCTATGTTGGGTGCATAAATATTTACAATTGTTATATCTTCTTCTTGGATTCATCCTTTGATCATTACATAGTGTCCTTCTTTGTCTCTTGTAATAGTCTTTATTTTATTATTTTATTTTATTTTTGTGGTACGTGGGCCTCTCACTGCTGTGGCCTCTCTCGTTGCGGAGCACAGGCTCCGGACGTGCAGGCTCAGCGGCCATGGCTCACGGGCCGAGCTGCTCCATGGCATGTGGGATCTTCCCGGACCAGGGCACAAACCCATGTCCCCTGCATCGGCAGGCGGACTCCCAAGCACTGTGCCACCAGGGAAGCCCTAGTCTTTATTTTAAAGTCTCTTTTGTCTGATTTGAGAATTGCTACTCCAGCTTTCTTTTGATTTCCCTTTGCATGGAATATCTTTTTCCATCTCCTCACTTTCAGTCTGTATGTGTCCCTGGGCCTGAAGTGGGTTTCTTGTAGACAGCATATGTATATGTCTTGTTTTTTGTGTATATTCAGCCAGTCTTTGTCTTTTGGTTGGAGCATTTAATCCATTTACATTTAAGGTAATTATTGATGTGTATGTTCCTGTTACCATTTTCTTAATTGGTTTTTGTAGATCTTTCCTTCTCTTGTGTTTCCTGGGTAGGGAAGTTCCTTTAGCATTTGTTGTAAAGCTGGTTTGGTGGTGCTGAATTCACTTAACTTTTGCTTGTCTGTAACGGTTTTAATTTCTCGGTTGAATCTGAATGAGATCTGTGCTGGATAGAGTAATCTTGGTTGCAGGTTTTTCCCCTTCATCACTTTAAATATGTCCTGCTACTCCCTTCTGGCTTGCAGAGTTTCTGCTGAAAGATCAGCTCTTAACCTTATGGGGATTCCCTTGTATGTTATTTGTTGCTTTTCCCTTGCTGCTTTTAATATTTTTTCTTTGCATGTAATTTTTAATATTTTGATTAATATGTGTCTTGGCATGTTTCTCTTTGGATTTATGTTGTATGGGATTCTTTGCGCTTCCTGGTCTTGATTGACTATTTCCTTTCCCGTGTTAGGCAATTTTCAACTATAATCTCTTCACATATTTTCTCAGACCCTTTCTTTTTCTCTTCTTCTTCTGGGACCCCTATAATTCAGATGTTGGTGCATTTAATGTTGTCCCAGAGGTCTCTGAGACTGTCCTCAATTATTTTCATTCTTTTTTCTTTATTCTGCCCTGCGGCAGTTATTTCCACTCTCTTATCTTCCAGGTCACTTATCCGTTCTTCTGCCTTAGTTATTCTGCTATTGATTCCTTCTAGAGAACTCTTAATTTCATTTATTGCGTTGTTTATCATTGTTTGTTTGCTCTTTAGTTCTTCTAGGTCCTTGTTAAATGTTTCTTGTATTTTTTCCATTCTATTTCCAAGATTTTGGATCATCTTTCCTATCATTATGCCGAATTCTTTTTCAGGTAGACTGCCTATTTCCTCTTCATTTGTTTGGTCTGGTGCATTTTTTACTTTGCTCCTTCATCTGCTGCGTATTTCTCTGTCTTTTCATTTTACTTAACTTACTGTGTTTGGTGTCACCTTTTCACAGGCTGCAGGTTTGTAGTTCCTCTTGTTTTTGGGGTCTGCCTCCAGTGGGTTAGGTTGGTTCAGTGGATTGTGTAGGCATCCTGGTGGAGGGGACTGCTGTCTGTGTTCTGGTGGATGTGGCTGGATCTTGTCTTTTTCATGGGCAGTACCATGTCTGGTCGTGTGTTTTGGGGTATCTGTGAACTTAGTATGATTTTAGGCAGCCTGTCTACTAATGGATGGGGTTGTGTTCTTGTCTTGGTAGTTGTTTGGCATGGGGCATCCAGCAGTCTATCTTGCTGGCCATTGGGTGAAGCTGGGTCTTTGTGTTGAGACGGAAATCTCTGGGAGAGCTCTAGCCAATTGATATTACATAGGGCCTGGAGGTCTCTCGTGGTCCAGTGTCCTGGACTCAGCTCTCCCACCTCAAAGGCTCAGGCCTGACACTCATCTGGAGTACCAAGAGCCTGTCAGCCACATGGTTCAGAAGAAAAGGGAGAAAATAAAGGAATTTTTTAAAAAAGGTAATAAAAAATAATTTAAAAATTAAAAAATAACAAAAAATAATTAAAAAAAGAAGAGAGCAACCAAACCAATGAACAAATCCCCCATGATAACAAACACTAAAACTATACTAAGCTAAACATAAAAATTAGAATCAAATCAGTTGCAGACAGCGAACCCCACATCTATGATTGCTCCTGAATTCTACCACCTCAATTTTGGGAACATTCGTTTTCTATTTAGGTATTCGACAGATGCAGGGTTCATCAAGTTGACTGTGGGGATTTAATCTGCTGCTCTTGTGGCTGCATGGAGAAATTTCCCTTTCTCTTCTTTGTTTGCACAGCTCCTGGGGTTCAGCTTTGGTTTTGGCCCTGCCTCTGTGTGGGTCACCCTCAGGCGTCTGTTCCCCTCCCAGACTGGAGGAGGTTAAAGCAGTGGCTGATTAGGGCTGTCTTGCTCTCTCAGACTGAGGAGAGGGAGGGGTATGGTAGTCATAATTGGAATGTGGGGTGAGCCTGTGGTGGCACAGACCGGCGTGACATTGCAACAGCCCGAGGTGCGCCATGTGTTCTCCCAGGGAAATTGTCCCTGGATCTCGGGACCCTGGAAGTGGTGGGCTGCACAGGCTCCTGGGAGGGGAGGTGTGGATAGTGACCTGTGCTTGCACACAGGATTCTTGGTGGCTGCAGCAGTAGCCTTAGCGTTTTATGTCTGTCTCTGGTGTCTGTGCTGATAGCCGTGGCTCAGGCCCATCTCTGGAGCTCATTTAGGTGATGCTCTGAATCTCCTCTCCTCGCGCACCCCGAAACCATGGTCTCTTGCCTTTTAGGCAGTTCCAGACTTTTTCCCGGACTCCCTCCCGGCTAGCTGTGGTGCACTAGCCTCCTTCAGGCTGTGTCACACAGCCAACCTCAGTCCTCTCCCTGGGATCTGACCTCTGAAACCCGAGCCTCAGCTCCCAGCCCCCACCCACCCTGGCAGGTGAGCAGACAAGCCTCTCAGGCTGGTGAGTGCTGGTCGGCACCGAGCCTCTGTGCGGGAATCTCTCCAGTTTATCCTCTACACCCCTGTTGCTGCCCTGTCTTCTGTGGTTCCGAAGCTTCCCCTCCGCCTAGCCCCTGTCCCTGCCAGTGAAGGGACTTCCTAGTGTGTGGAAACTTTTCCTCCTTCACAGTTCCCTCCCAGAGGTGCGGGTCCCATCCCTATTCTTTTGTCTCTGTTTTTTCTTTTTCTTTTGCCCTACCCACGTACGTGGGGAGTTTCTTGCCTTTTGGAAAGTCTGAGGTCTCCTGCCAGCATTCAGTAGGTGTTCTGTAGGAGGTGTTCCACATGTAGATATATTTTTGATTTATTTGTGGGGAGGTAGGTGATCCCCACGTCTTACTCCTCTGCCATCTTGAAGGTGCCCCCCACCGTTAGTTTTTCAGATAAAATTTCCTCAATAGGATGCACTACTTATTCATATTGATTTCCACTGTTGTACATGGAATTTCAACAGGGATGTAGAAGTACTATTTATATGTACGTGTGGAATATTATAATTTTTAAAGTGTTTATATTTGTGTATGTATGTCCATTCTCATTTTATTCTAATAACCTTTTAAAGTAATGATTCTCATTTAATAGAGATGGAAATTTAAAGGTCAGTTATGTTTGATGACTCGTTAGGTTAAAGAAGCTGTTAATTGGTGAAGACACTGCAGGTAATTTTCAACAGTGGTCAGTGTCTAACTGTATCTGGTGGCATCCAATTAGAACCATAATATTAGGAAACAGCCACCTGAGGTGTGAAGACACTTCATTAAAAAAAAAAACTGACATGTGTATGCATATTACTGGTATCAGTATCATGATATGATGAAGTTGGAGGGTCTACTAATATGTGTGTAAATTTTCATGGCTGTGGTCCATTTTGTTTTCCATAACACCCCATGGGCGTCCATGACTAATATCACATAGTTTATGGAAGGGTTGACACCTGAGTGCCATTACTGAACATCATGCACAGCAGGGTTTATCCACATGGCTTTAAGTGCTGAAACTTGGCTGTGAGAATATAGATTGTCACTTAGGGTTCATTACTATTCTGATAAGCACAATTATTGTTATAATAATTTAGACTTTAACTCAGGTACTTAACTATGATGGCATTTAGTAGAACTAAATTTTATAGATCTTATTTTATGAGGAATCAAGTTTATGTGATCTTTCTGCATATATAGAAGCTTCTTTCTTAACATGTTTCACATCAGAGTGGTCTCACATCCAGGAGAAATGCATACATACATATATATATACACACGTGTGTGTGTGTGTATAAAAATAAAATTTATATGTATACATATATATAAATAAAATAGCCAAAAGATTAGAAAATGAGGGTATCACAACTCTATTATCTTTTGACTCCTTCTTAATGGACTTTAATCTTTTGGGTTTCTATCCAAAGAAATGATGGGTATTCTCCAGAAAGTGTAGAAGCCCTGCCTTCACAGCTATTTGGGGCATCAATATATCAGCAGGGAACCTGAAGAAGCAGTGGAGGTTGAGATGAAATCAAATGAGTCTCCCACGAGGTACAAAGGTCCCCTGCAAATCAGGAGAGGTTACGTGGGGAGATTCTCGCTCACTCCTGAATGAGCCCTATTCCTATGTCTCTCTTCCCATGCTTTCTCATTTCTCTTAAAATATAAGAGAGCTGTCAGAGCCCACAGTGCTGAATTAAAAGCCATTCCTGGAGCTTTGGTCACCAGTGATAGCACTGGGAGAAAGAGGGAAAGATGGCTTCCGGACCTGGTGGTCACCAGGGTTAAGAAAAGAAGGAAGAGCTCCACCCTGTGAACAAATTCTACTGCTGGGACTATGAGCAATTTAAGGAGGCTCTACATTCACTCACAACGTAAAGTTTCTAAGCAAATTTTCTAAATATAAAGCAGTTGTACATTCCACGCACCAAACCCTTTATGCTTTATTTCCTATCTTGATCATTGAGAGAGCACGGGGTCCATTCTCCTGGTCCCAGATTTCTTTGAAATACGTTGCATATCTGGGGGCACCTTTCTGGAGATTTTTTTAGCTGTGTTTGGTTCTGGATGTCACATTTCGGCACAAATTAGTAGCCTGGGGGGTGAGGGTGGTAAATAATGGATGCAGGGAAGTCTGACATGGCAGACAATTTAAGGAAGAGTGCTGAAAGACTGGAGGCAACAGGGCACCAAAAACAAGAGTTACAACATGGCTGAAGTTGGCTTCCTTTCATCTTATACAGAATGAGTGTCTACTAGTATGGTGTGTACTTATTTATTAACAGAATTATTCACAGCAATTATCTGAGGCCTTAATCAAATTTAGTCTGCTCTTGAATATTCAGAAAAGATTCTTCCTGAATAATGCATAGTTTCTCTCACCCTTTTCTTTTTTTCTGAGAGTCTAATGCATCCACACTTCCTTTTTTTTTTTTTTTTTTGGCTTGTTCATTTTAGTTTAGTGTGTGGTTTCCCTAGATTTTTTTTCTACAGAAGTTCACTATCTTCCTTAATCTTTCAGTTTTGTCATTGACAAATTCAGTGACGTCTCACCTCATCCATCTTCTCAGTTGTTAATAAATATACTGAAGAATAGTGGTCCTAGTATTGATTGATCCCAAGGGAGCTTTCCTATTAATCACTTCAATCTTAAGGTTAGCCATTTTGTCTTACCCTTTGTGTTCTCCCCATTAACTCCTCTTCATTCTGTGTGCAGATTTTAAGTATTCACACCATAGTAGTTTATTTATTTATTCTTTTACTGTATTCTTAGTATTTCTCATGAGCAGTTGTCCTGCACGTCCACACTTTTCACGCTTCTTAGAGTCTGAAACTGTGCCTGTGTGTAATGAGGGGATTGCACTGGATGCGCTCCTTGCTAACATTCCATGATCTGTCTTTGTCCCTCCCAACTAAAAACCAAACAGGTGCCAGGATCTGTCACAGAGAAGAATAATTAGCACATCCATTAACTTCAGTCCTGTTAACACAGCCACTGTTAAGTCTAATTACTAGTAGATTTCAACTGAGCTCTGCTGTCTATAAGTGACTACTGGTAAATGATAGTGTAGGTGATTTGATATCCATCATATATACTGAGGACTAAGCCTTAGTCACCTTTCACACGACTACTGATAAAAACTGCAGGTTCTAAGCTAACGGATTAAATATATGTAGGGTATGATTGCAGTGCAAGAAGCTGAAAGCATTTGTTGTTGCTACTTTTGATAAGTCAAAATGTGGGTATTACATGTAATATAATTAAAGGTAAATACATTAAAGTACTATATATAATACTTTACCTTTAGTAGTGTTTATTAAAGTAGTTCAACTTATTATTTTTTAAGAAACCATATACCCTAGTATGCTAAGTTATTAGAAACACAAATCTATAGACTGGTCAAAAAACTATGTATATAAATTTAAAACCACTTTTTCCTCGTCAATTCCATTTCTGCCATCACGTGAAATTATGTTGTCACCAGAGAGTACAGTTGGGTTCCTGTCGTGGCAATGCCGTGTGTTTCCTCTGCATAGAGGCTCCTGCTTGCTGCGCCCTCATGTGATAAAGGGCGCAAATCACAAACCACGTTGCCCAAGTCAAGAAACAAAGGGTGTCTTAGCATCACCTCCCCAAACATATGCCAGAGACTGCCAAATTGCAAGTCCCTCTTGCTCTTCTTTCTGAAACATAGCATCCCTTTGAAGGGAGACTGTTGCCCCATGTGTGTTTGCAGGCCTGACCTATTAATAGTTTGCACATTATACTAGCTACTAACAATATCATTTTTGGTAGTTATTAGGAGTAATAAAACACTCTCTCTGTCCTGATCTGCTCATATTATGACATTAAGTGGCCAGGGCCTTATAGTTACAGTGCTATAAAGTAAATAGTGCTTGTTATGTTAATAATCATCATCAGTCATCATCAGGTACTGGGGCCTATGAGCTAAGTGCTTTCATACATTATTTCAATATTTCTAACAATAACTTAAAGTATTGCTATTCCCATCTCTTGAACTTGGGTAGAGTGAGGCACAGGAAAGCTTAATAACTCGTTCAAAGTCTGAAGGGTAAGCCTTCAGTGGGGCTGGGCCTGGAACTCTAGCTAGTTTGATTCCAAGACTGGATATGCAATGCGTGGGGCCTTTAGGAAAAATCCCTGTGAGGACAGATGAGTTACAACAAGTAATAGCATCTCTCTTCTTCCTCTTTAGAAGTATTAATAGAAAAATAAATAATATTTCACAGAAATTGAACAAAATATATCACACACCATCACTGAACAGAGACGTCTCAGGGGTACCCCTGGGAAGGGCAGCCCACCCACCGGGGAAACCTGGCCTTTGGGGCTGAATTTCTGACTTCCCAGTTGTGTGACCCAGGCAAGGACTCTTGGAACCTCAATTTACTTATCTGTGGCAACTGGAAACAATACCAGCCAAGTTGTGGCCCTGTTCTGGTGAAGTAGCAAGCTGATGTGTGTCAAGCAGCCAGGTGAAACTAACAGTCACTTTGCATTATTATAAGTCTGAGCAACAGTGATTAGTTCCATTTGCCCTTTGAATCCTTTTGTTCTTAGAAAGCAATGTGCAGAATGGAGTTAAGTGGCAGAACTGGTGGGATTGAAATAGATGGTGATGATGTTTGCTGTGAGCCATGTGCAGACTTGGGGCAGCACCAGCAGAAAATGGCCAGGACCCTTCCTGGCATTCCCCACCCCTTCAGCCTATGTAGCCTGCTTTGCCCCAGAGCCAGCCAAGGGATCTCCTCCCAGACATTGGGACCCCCAGGCTAGCTCGGGATCCCCCAGCTGGTATATCTAAACACTGCTGGGCCCGGGACTCCCTCACAGAAGTGGCTCTCTCACTGGAGTGAGGGGCAGGTGACTTTGGGGACCTGGTGGGAGTCTCCACAGCCATCCAGTTCAGGCCTGTGATGCACATCCAGACCCACAGAGTCACAGCCTAATCCTGATGCCCAGAGAGGGGGATGATGTCTGTCATTCACGTTTTATAGCCCAGAAAATGTACCAGAGGGGAAGCGTGGGGTCCAGGGTCAGCATTTCTGGGCTGTAGCTCTGTGACGTCGGCTAAGCCACTGTGTCTCACTTTTCTTCTCTCTAAAATGGGTCTAGCGGGACCCACATCACTGTGTCATGAGGAGAGTTAATGAGTGGGTGTGAAAGCACCGAGTGTGCATGGCTGTAACAATGCCCCCCTTTTCATTATTCTTGTCCCACCTAGTCCACTAAATACCTTGTGAAGTAGTAAATTGTTATTAGTACGATGTCTTCAGCTGTTTTACAGGCTAGGAAGTAGAGGCTAAAAGAAATTAAGCGATTTTCTCAGGGTTGGTTCCATGGTGAGTTAATGCAGGGATGGTTCACCTGCATCCTGTTTCTTGCCCCTGGACGCTGTGTGCGCTCCTGCCAGAGCAGGGAGATCCTCTTGAAGCTGGCCTTGTACACTTAGTTGTCTGGCATGCTCCACGTGCATCTTCCCGGAGTGTTTGGTTGCTGCTCATGGAAGCAGTTCCCTTGCACAGATGACTGTCGCCGTGGATCTCAGTCAGGACACCTGCACCGTAACTCTCCCCTGCTCATTCCCATAAATAGCTAGTAACCTGGGAATAAGCACCAGACCCAGACCTTCTCAAAACTGTTCCATCTCCCAGAGTTAACCTCTCTTCCCCCTTGTGCACACGTGGTGCACAGTTTCAGTTCACTCACATTCTAGACTCTGGGTAGCTCAATGCAATGCCTTAGGCACTTAGCTCTCTTTGTTTCCCCCATTGGGCCACCACACCTGTGCCTCCTTTGTGTGTGTTCATTTAATTAATTAACTATTTTTAGAGCAGTTTTAGGTCCGCAGCAAAATTGAGCAGGAAGTACAGAGTCCCCATATACCCTTTGTCCCCACACACCACCTTCCTTTTTGAAGCTGAGATAACAATGTGACTTTCCCATCGGGCTGTGTGTACATGAAATGCTGCTTCTCAGTTGCACTGCCCTAGCACAATGCAGTAAAGCACCCAGAACAATAGCTGTGGTACTGTACATTACTATTCTAATCATATATTTTATTGGAAGCTGTATACCTCTTAAAGCTGGCATTTTATTTGCCTCCTTTGCCTTATAGAAACCCTGCTGCTGTGACAACGGGTAGGAGCAAAGCTATGGTCTTTTCCGAATTCCTTCTTAGATTCAGAGCAAGAAAGAAAGTGTGAAAGAGAGAGGAGAAAAATCACACAGTCATTTCCAGCCATTTGTGTTAAAATACAAAGAAAACAAGGCACATTCAAAAATGATGTGCCTGGCAGCCTCCATTAATATTTATTTTGGCATTAATATTGATAAGAAAGTACTTTGTAGCTGGGCTTTGTTGCCTCCCCCCAGTGTCTTCCAGCTCTCTGTTCTTGGAGCTGGTGGCCATTAGCTCACGTCTCCCTCTGAACCCAGAGCCTCCGAGAGGCTTGGCGAGCCTCCAGCTCACTTATGCTTAAATGGACACTCAAACTCCGACAGACACACAGCTAAATAGAGGCCAATAATTCAATACAGTATGACTGTACTGGGGCTGCTAGTAAATCCATCAAGCAGTAAATATCATCTGAAGGCAGTGCAAGCTTTTATCTTTCCAATTTTTTTGTATGTATGAGCGAAGCCCAGGCATTCAGTGAATCATGTAATTTATTCTGCAGTGCCGAGCCTGGGCTGTCTCAGGCATCATACTGACTTTTTTTTTTTTTTTTTTTCCATCTGTCAGGGGCAGTCAGCAGCTCTGCTATTGTGGGAGTGCATCACATTACATCTATTTATTTATTTATTTCTGCTGCTGCTCTGTAGAATGATTGGGCAAGAGTGCATTATCTCAGATCAACGAATACTAAGAAAAGCATCTGAACATCATTACAACAGCATGTTGCACATTTGTCCTCCCCAGTTTGTTAAATCAGCAAGTGTATTTCCGGCAAATGCTTGTAATTGTTCATAAAGGGCTCCCTACTACAGGGTTTTATTAAGCTGAAAATATGGCCTGTTACTTTCTTCAGCTCTTGAGGTCAGCAGTGTTGCTGATATATTGTAAATAATGCTGAACAGCTGTTGTAGTGACTCGCTCTGTGTGTGTGTGTGTGTCTGCACACAGACATGCACCTTGCTGTATCTCTGAATGTTGCACACATATTCGTGCACATGTGTAGGTCAATATTACATAAAGTGCTTTATGTATACTTGGTAAAGTTAACAGGATGATTAGGTTAATGATTAGGTTGTGGTTTCCAATGGTTAGAAAATATCTTGTCTTCCAATCAATCAAAATTTAAATTGGGAACAAAGCTCTTTTGGTTACTCTTGCTGTCTTACTAAAAACGTAAGAAGTCTAACCCCTAAATTTGAATGTTATTTTGAACTCTTTTGGTCTTGCTTGTATGTAACCTACAAACTGAAAAGAGAGACAAGAGGAAGATGGATGTCCCCAAAGTCCTTCCTTCACAATGAGATCTCAGACTGTAAGGACAGACATAACCAGTGGTACATAGAATGATTGGATGATGACACCCCAGGTACAGCCTGCTTCTCCCTAAAGACTTTCCCCAAAGCCCTTCTCTAAAGCCAGTTATTCTGCTTCTGAGATTCAGCTTGACTCTCAGTTGATTCCATTTGGATTTGATTAGTGTCCAACTCTGGGAGCACACATCACAGTAAAGTATTACAAAGTGAGTGTCTTGATCTTCTTTAAGTAAATAAATATATCTTCTAAATATCCTTCTTAGAAGCATCAGTGCAGAGTGTACAAATGGAGCAGTGCCTTAGAATCAGCTATGTTGTTTGCCCAACTTCTCCTTAAAAATAATGCTTAAAAATAGAACAGACCTTTTTATATATGACTGTAAGTGAGGCAGTTCATTTTGAAAAGAAGCAGAATCAACCTTGTTCTGAGAACCTGGTTCCTCCATATGTATGATCAAATTTTTATAAAGTAACATCCCATTCCTTTGGAAGGCTTTGCATTCTTTGAAAAAATACTTGGGTTGTACTTGAAAGAAAATATCTCCCTGTGGACTGATCGTGAAAGTGACTTTGTATTTCATGCTCCCTCCGTTATTAATGTCACCACCTCAGAAAATATTAAAGTGGTTTCTACTGCCACATCCGACCAGGAGAATCTAGGTAAACCTGAGTCTTGTTCTGAGGTTGGATAAAGTCATGGCTCACATTCTTGGGTGTATGGTTAGATGCAGCCTTCTCCTCCACATGGCAGAGAGCATCAATACATATGTTTACTTCCCCTTTATTAACCTCCAGTTAGAAAGTCCTGCACAGTACATGCTGCTCTTAGTATTCCAAAGAGCAGCCACACTGTCTTTCTAAAGAAACACATTAAAAGGCAACTCACTGAGCCATTTTCTAACACCTGAGAGCAATTAATGTAAGCAGAGACAGGAAACATCATTAATTATTTAAAATAAAATGAATATGTAATGCTGACCTTCTCCAACTGCCATCAGTTTTATACTTACACCTGAATAAACTCAAGGGAACACAAAACCCACAAGGCACTTCACACTGCAGTTTGCGGCAAGGTGGGTAGTGGTCACAGGGAGAGTTGCCCGGTAGGTGGTGTTCAGCCCAGAGAGGGCGGTGCGGGATCCCAGGACACCTAATGAAGGCGAGTGGGACCTCTAGCCCTGGGAATGCATCAGCATCTGGGACCAGCAGCTTCATGTACGAGCTCTCCATGCCCACCGGCTTTCCCAGTTTCTTTCTTTATTTTATATTCCTACCATCTTAAGGGGGAGGGCTAATAACTTCTGTTATTTTAAATTTCGGAATATATATGTATATATGCACATATGTATTGTATTATTTCTAGTTATTTGCTCATATAAAGTCATTAGTCTTTTCTTTTTTTTTTTTTTTTTTTTACAGTTAGCTTCTCTGTCTTGGCGAAAACTAGGAAGTGGTAAATGTGGGCCGTGCTTATTTGGGAAGCCCAGAGGGATGTGTTTATATAGCTGCAATATCGAGTTCCTGGAATTAAGTGAATCATCTGCTTTCTGAACAGAGAGTCTTTCTGCAAATGGGAGAGCCTAGACATTCTCTAAGGGCAATGTCACCGATGGGGGCTGAGGGAGGGGACAGGAAGGGAACATGGAGTTTATTACCTAACGTAATTGCTGCACATGGCATATGGCATGAGCCAGGATTTGACACAGCAATGGTTGAAGATTTTCATAGCAAAGCCTGTTAGACACAAAGCACAAAAAGTTCTTTGTGACTGTTCAAGCTAAACAAGGCTTGAAGTGCTGGTGTCTATTTTCCCCCTGACCTGTATTAGCGATTCCAAGAAAACTCACAGAGTGCCTCGTGCAGAATGATCCAAGCTTCCAGCTTGGCCATCCCCTTAAGATCCTCTTACAGATATTCGGAGACTTGGGCTAACAGTTCTTGCTTACAAGTCTCGGTCATGACTATAAAGGCAAAGTGGGCTGTTAGTTTCTGGGACAAGAAACTAACAGATCAGAGATACTCCTTGGGCTATTATTAAGAATCTTCCTGACTTTCTGTTAATAAGACTTAATTTCTTTTTTAAGGAAATTGTCCCTTCATATTGGCACAGAGCCAAATCACAAACAGTTTTCTTTTGAGAATCTTAGACAAAAAGACAAGGGGGATCATTTGCTAATGCTAATTACAGATAAACAGCAATAAATTTTTTATGCTATCCTCATAATCCTATGGCGGAAAAAGGCTTTGTTCCTTTTAACGTGGCATTACACATCTTAAACTTTAATGTGAATAAATGGCTTTAGGGGGAGAGCTAACATGAAGAATGTTTTTCCACTGCATTCTTTATCACCACCATATCAGATTTCCTGTCTCACACAAGAAGAGGATACTGGGTTTTAGAAATTCATGCTAAGAAGTGGAGCTGGGATAGTGTAAACAACATTCACAGACAGCACAAAACAATCTTTTCACCCAGATATTCCCGATTAATTAGCCATCTGTGCAACTGAGGCGACAGGACATTCACCACTGCTGTGTTATGAATTCCCACAGCCATAAGTGGGAGCACAGCTTCAGGGTAAATGGTGGACTCTTGAATATCATAAAACCATTTATTTCAGTGACTTATATATGGTAGTATTCGTATCTGGGCATGAATGGTTAAAACACACACACAAAATCGAAACTAGGTTATTATAGTTGGGGAATAAAAAGTAGAAAAGGAATTGTGGTTAAAATATGTTAGAAAAAAATATAAAGTTTATGATTCTGGAAAATTATTTATTCAGGATAAACAACCAGGAAGCTATAATCCTATCCAAAAGGCAGGATTTAATGTAGAATTCTCTCATAGATTCTGTGTCACTCAGAGCTATTGAGCCCAGAAATCGGTAGAAAGAGGGACATTTTCCAGGTTATGGAATCTCAGCCAGAATTTGAAGGGGCATATTAAATGAAAACTCAACTTTTTAACTGCTGTTGTTGCAGAAATCTCTGCCGAAATCATGACTTAAAAGCATAGTCCCTGAGACCTTGGCATTGAGTCAGTTTAGAGCAACTGCCCATGGAGAGACAGAGTATTCTTTGCGATCAAGTTTTCCTTGTGCAGAATGTGCACATGAAAGGCAGATGGCATGGGCCAGAATCTGATGAATGAATGAATGCAGTGAGGGACAGCACCAGGATGGGCAGAGATATTTCCCTTAGTAATAGCAGGGAAGAGTCTTTTCCATAGTGAGATGTTCTTACCCAGAACCTCTTGCCAACCAGAGCAGAAGCTTGGCTTGGTCTTAATGTCAGGGGAAGTCAGACTGGGCAGTGGGGAGATGGGGTGACAGGGCTGTCAGGGCCAGGGGCCAGTATCATTCGCTTGACACTTATGGAGGAGCCAACAGATAAAAAACACACCATCATTTTTACTGCCTTTAGATTTGGGCTCTCAGTGGTGTATTTCATGCTGCTTCGCGTAATATTTTCTTTATCATAGTCTTAACATCACACTATATGTTTGTGGTTTTTCTTTGTTTGTTTTTGAAAAAAATACTGTTACACTTGGAAAAGGGGTCCCAACCCCTCCAACTATACTATCCAAGGAGTTAGATCCTTGAAAAGTATTCTGGTTGGCAAAATCACTTTGACAAGATACGGTCTCTTAGAGAATTAGGAGAGTAAGAGAAAAACAAAAACACATAAAGGTCCTGGAAGGCATCCAATTCCAAAAGGAAATAGCTTTAGAGCATTGTGAAGCGTCTTTACTTTTCTATTCTCCTTCAGCTGCTCAGGAACTGTGGATGTGGCACTGTTGTTCTATCAGCAGTCCCGCAAGTTTTCTATCGATATTTTATGCAGGCTAAGCCATTTCTTTTTAGTGTGTGTGTGGTACGCGGGCCTCTCACTGCTGTGGCCTCTCCCGTTGCGGAGCACAGGCTCTGGACGCGCAGGCTCAGCGGCCATGGCTCACGGGCCCAGCCGCTCCGCGGCATGTGGGATCTTCCCGGACCGGGGCACTAACCCGTGTCCCCTGCATCGGCAGGCGGATTCTCAACCACTGCACCACCAGGGAAGCCCTAAGCCATTTCTTAATGTGTTTGCAGATGTGACAGAAAATTGCACATTAAAAAGTTTTGGTATAAAATATAAAGCTACATTATCTCAAAACCACAACTGGCAACAGTTTAGTGCATGGGAGATTACTTTATACTCTTTGTAGTTGTAGCATATACAGCTGTATACTATATTCATGCTTGTATTAACTACCTATTAAACTGATACAGTTAGCTCTCTTTTCAAGAAATAATTTAATCGTTCTCAATTAATGATGCTGTCTTTATAAAGTTGTTAGTTGGAGGCCCCTGGTAGGTGTGGCTAGACATTGCAAGATCCATCCCTAATATAGAAATATTTGAAAAGAGTGAAAAGCATGTGTGGAAAGACTGTGGAGGGAAGTAGCGTGGTATATTGGAAGGGCTGAAAGGAAGCCATGTGGAGTAGATGGTCTTAAACAGAGTGAGGAAAGATGAAACTTGAGCAATAGGCAGTGTTGAAACCTTGCAAAATCCAGACCAGACTTAATAGTAGTGGGAAAGTATTGAGAGGATTTCAAGCTTAGGCTGGGAAGAAGGCACTTATATCAATAGAACTTCATCGTGGATTGAATATGAGGGTGAAGGAGAGAGAGATCTTAGGGGAAAATGCTCAGATTTCTGTTTGATTAGCTATATGTATGGTGTCTTGATGTGATACAATAGAAAACTGGAAGTAGGCTTTCAAAGAAAGCTCCTGACTTTGGTTTTGGATGTGATGGATAGCTTTGGAGTACCCAAGTAGAGATGCCATGGGGCAGTTTGAAAATAATAAAGCATGTCAATCCCCATAATACACAGAGCTATGCGTCATATAACCTGCTAGGCATATGAAAAAAATTCTCCGGAAGACAAAAACCGTAATATTTGACCAATAGTTTGGATGCTTTCAAGTGCATATCAGCCAGCTTCCCTTTCAAATAGCTCTTCTGAAGTTTGTTAACATATAGGTCTATCCTTTCCCTCCCTAATGAATTTTATCATACTTCTCAACCTGAGTTTCAAAACCCTCTTTCTTCCTTTGCTTACCTCAAGCATTTTTCAGAGAGTATTGATTTTAACTGATAAAAAGAGAGCCTGTCATTTTGAAGAAACTGAGGTGTTACAGTTGTAGGACTTTTGACTGGTGACGTCTCCCTTTGTTAAACTTAGATTTAAGTTCTAAATCTGGCCCTATTTTGCCACAATAAACAAATCAGGTCTGGAGCTCAAAAGAGACATAAAATTTAAATCGTCTATATATAAGTATGGCCATGAATGAAATTACCTAAGATAATAGACTAGCATGGTAAGAAAAATACTCTTCTTAGAGTTTACTCAACAACTTTTTTTTTTGAATTTTATTTTATTTTTTTTATACAGCAGGTTCTTGTTAGTCATCACTTTTATACACATCAGTGTATACATGTTAATCCCAATCTCCCAATTCATCACCCCCCCACCCCCACCCCTGGCTGCGTTTCCCCCCTTGGTGTCCATACATTTGTTCTCTGTATCTGTGTCTCAACTTCTGCCCTGCAAACCAGTTCATCTGTACCGTTTTTATAGGTTCCACATATATGCATTAATATACGATATTTGCTTTTCTCTTTCTGACTGGCTTCACTCTGTGTGACAGTCTCTAGATCCATCCACGTCTCTACAAATGACCCAATTTCATTCCCTTTTTTTTGGCTGAGTAATATTCCATTGTATATGTGTATCACATCTTCTTTATCCATTTGTCTGTCGATGGGCATTTAGGTTACTTCCATGTCCTGACTCTTGTAAATAGTGCTGCAATGAACATTGGGGTGCATGTGTCTTTTTGAATTATGGTTTTCTCTGGGTATATGCCCAGTAGTGGGATTGCTGGGTCATATGGTAATCCTATTTTTAGTTTTATAAGGAACATCCATACTGTTCTCCATAGTGAGTGGCTGTATCAATTTTCATTCCTACCAACAGTGCAAGAGGATTCCCTTTTCTCCACACCCTCTCCAGCATTTGTTGTTTGTAGATTTTCTGATGATGCCCATTCTGACTGGTGTGAGGTGATACCTCATAGTAGATTTGATTTGCATTTCTCTAATAATTAGTGATGTTGAGCAGCTTTTCATGTGCTTCTTGGCCAACTGTATGTCTTCATTAGAGAAATGTCTATTTAGGTCTTCTGCCCATTTTTGGATTGGGTTGTTTGTTTTTTTGATATTGATCTGCATGAGCTGTTTATATATTTTGGAGATTAATCCTTGGTCCGTTGTTGCATTTGCAAATATTTTCTCCCATTTTGAGGGTTGTCTTTTCATCTTGTTAATAGTTTCCTTTGCTTTGCAAAAGCTTTTAAGTTTCATTAGGTCCCATTTGTTTATTTTTGTTTTTATTTCCATTACTCTAAGAGGTGGGTCAAAAAAGATCTTCCTGTGATTTATGTCAAAGAGTGTTCTTCCTATGTTTTCCTCTAAGAGTTTTATAGTGTCCAGTCTTGCATTTAGGTCTCTAATCCAATTTGAGTTTACTTTTGTGTATGGTGTTAGGGAGTGTTCTAATTTCATTCTTTTACATGTGGCGGTCCAGTTTTCCCAGCACCACTTATTGAAGAGACTGTCTTTTCTCCGTTGTATATACTTGCCTCTTTTGTCATAGATTAGTTGACCGTAGGTGTGTGGGTTTATCTCTGGGCTTTCTATCCTGTTCCATTGATCTATATTTCTGTTTTTGTGCCGGTACCATATTGTCTTGATTAATGTAGCTTTGTAATATAGTCTCAAGTCAGGGAGTCTGACTCCTCCAGCTCCATTTTTTTCCCTCAAGTCCACTTTGGCTCTTTGGGGTCTTTTGTGTCTCCATACAAATTTTAAGATTTTTTGTTCTAGTTCTGTAAAAAATTCCATTGGTAACTTGATAGGGATTGCATTGAATCTGTAGATTGCTTTGGGTAGTATAGTCATTTTCACAATATTGATTCTTCCAATCCAAGAACATGGTATATCTCTCCATCTGTTTATGTCATCTTTAATTTCTTTCATCAGTGTCTTATACTTTTCTGCATACAGGTCTTTTGTCTCCCTAGGTAGGTTTATTCCTAGGTACTTTATTCTTTTTGCTATAATGGTAAATGGGAGTGTTTCCTTAATTTCTCTTTCAGATTTTTCATCATTAGTGTATAGGAATGAAAGAGATTTCTGTGCATTAACTTTGTATCCTGCAACTCTACCAAATTCATTGATTAGTTCTAGTAGTTTTTTGGTGGCATCTTTAGGATTCTGTATGTATAGTGTCATGTCATCTGCAAACAGTGACAGTTTTACTTCTTCTTTTCTGATTTGGATTCCTTTTCTTTCTTTTTCTTCTCTGATTGACATGGCTAGGACTTCCAAAACTATGTTGAATAATAGTGGTGAGAGTGGACATCCTTGTGTTGTTCCTGATCTTAGAGGAAATGCTTTCAGTTTTTCACCATTTATTATGATGTTTGCTGTGAGTTTGTTGTATATGGCCTTTATTATGTTGAGGTAGGTTCCCTCTATGGCCACTTTCTGGAGAGTTTTTTTTATCATAAATGGGTGTTGAATTTTGTCAAATGCTTTTTCTGCATCTATTGAGATGATCATATGGATTTTATTCTTCAGTTTGTTAATATGGTGTATCACATTGATTGATTTGCATATATTGAAGAATCCTTGCATCCCTGGAATAAATCCCACTTGATCATGGTGTATGATCCTTTTAATGTGTTGTTGCATTCTGTTTGCTAGCATTTCATTGAGGATTTTTGCATCTATATTCATCAGTGATGTTGGTCTGCAATTTTCCTTTTTTTGTAGTATCTTTGTCTGGTTTTGGTATCAAGGTGATGGTGGCCTCATAGAATGAGTTTGGGAGTGTTCCTTCCTCCGCATTTTTTTTTTTTTCTAATCCCAGTGAAATTTCCCTTTCCATTCTTTTTTATTTTTTTAAATTAATTTATTTTATTTTTGGCTGCGTTGAGTCTTCGTTGCTGCATGCGGGCTTTCTCTAGTTGTAGCGAGTGGGGCCTACTATTCGTTGTGTTGTTCAGGCTTCTCATTGCGGTGGCTTCTCTTTGTTGTGGAGCACGGGCTATAGGCACACAGACTTCAGTAATTGTGGCACGTGAGCTCAGTAGTTGTGGCTCATGGGCTCTAGAGCACAGGCTCAGTAGTTGTGGCTCATGGACTTAGTTGCTCCGTGGCATTTGGGATCTTCCTGGACCAGGGCTCGAACCTGTGTGCCCTGCATTGGCAGTTGGATTCCCAACCACTGTGTCACCAGGGAAGCCCCCTCCTCAATCTTTTGCAAGAGTTTGAGGAGGGTGGGTGTAATGTTTGATAGAATTCTCCTTTGAAGCCATCTGGTCCTGGACTTTAGTTTGTTGGAACTTTTTTTTTTTTTTTTTTTTTTTTGTGGTACATGGGCCTCTCACCGTTGTGGCCTCTCCTCTTGCGGAGCACAGGCTCCAGACACGCAGGCTTAGCGGCTGTGGCTCACGGGCCTAGCTTCTCTGCGGCATGTGGGATCTTACTGGACTGGGGCACGAACCTGTGTCCCCTGCATCAGCAGGAGGACTCTCAACCACTGCACCACCAGGGAAGCCCAGAACATTTTAAATCACAGTTTCAATTTCATTACTTGTGATTTGTCTGTTCATATTTTCTGTTTCTTCCTGGTTCAGTCTTGGAAGTTTATCCCTTTCTAAGAATTTGTCCATTTTTTCCAGATTGTCCATTTTATTGGCGTAGAGTTGCTTGTAGTAGTCTCTTAGGATGCTTTGAATTTCTGCAGTGACAGTTGTTACTTCTCCTTTTTCATTTCTAATTTTATTGATTTGAGTCCTCTCCCTCTTTTTCTTGATGAGTCTGGCTAATGGTTTATCAATTTTGTTTATCTTCTCAAAGAACCAGCTTTTAGTTTTATTGATCTTTGCTACTGTCTTCTTGGTTTCTATTTCATCTATTTCTTCTCTGATCTTTATGATTTCTTTCCTTGTACTAACTTTGGGTTTTGTTTTTCCTTCTTTCTCTAGTTCCTTTAGGTGTAAGGTTAGGTTGTTTATTTGAGCTGTTTGTTGTTTCTTGAGGTAGGATTGTATTGCTATAAACTTCCCTCTTAGAGCTGCTTTTGCTGCATCCCATAGGTTTTGGATCATTGTGGTTTCATTGTCATTTGTCTCTAGGTATTTTTTGATTTCCTCTTTGCTTTCTTCAGTGATCTCTTGGTTATTTAGTAATGTATTGTTTAGCCTCCAAGTGTTTGTGTTTTTTACATTGTTTTCTCTGAAATTGATTTCTAATCTCATAGCGTTGTGGTCAGAAAAGATGCTTGATATGTCAATTTTCTTAAACTTACTGAGGCTTGATTTGTGACCCAAGATGTGACCTATCCTGGAGAATATTCCATGAACACTTGAGAAGAAAGTGTAATCTGTTGTTTTTGGACGGAATGTCCTATAAATATCAATTAGATCTATATGGTCTGTTGTGTCATTTAAAGCTTGTGTTTCCTTATTAATTTTCTGTTTGGATGATCTGTCCATTGGTGTAAGTGAGGTGTTAAGGTCACCCACTATTATTGTGTTACTGTTGATTTTCTCTTTTATAGATGTTAGCAATCACCTTATTTATTGAGGTACTCCTCTGTTGGGTGTATATATATTTATAATTGTTATATCTTCTTCTTGAATTGATCCTTTGATCATTATATAGTGTCCTTCCTTGTCTCTTGTAACATTCTTTATTTTAAAGTCTATTTTATCTGATATGAGTATTGCTACTCCAGCTTTCTTTTGATTTCCATTTCCAAATAGATATATTTGGAATATCTTTTTCCATCCTCTCACTTTCAGTCTGTATGTGTCCCTAGGTCTGAAGTGGGTTCGTTGTAGACAGCATATATATGGGTCTTGTTCTCGTATCCATTCAGTTAGCCTATGTATTTTGGTTGGAGCATTTAATCCATTCTAATTTAAGGTAATTTTCAATATGTATGTTCCTATGACCATTTTCTTAATTGTTTTGGGTTTGTTTTTGTAGGTCCTTTTCTTCTCTTGTGTTTGCCACTTAGAGAAGTTCCTTTAGCATTTGTTGTAGAGCTGGTTTGGTGGTGCTGATTTCTCTTCGCTTTTGCTTGTCTGTAAAGCTTTTGATTTCTCTATCAAATCTGAATGAGATCCTTGAGGGGTAGAGTAATCTTGGTTGTAGGTTCTTCCCTTTCATCACTTCAAATATGTCATGCCACTCCCTTCTGGCTTGTAGAGTTTCTACTGAGAAATCAGATGTTAACCTTATGGGAGTTCCCTTGTATGTTATCATTTTTCCCTTGCTGCTTTTAATAATTTTTCCTTGTCTTTAATTTTTGCCTGTTTGATTACTGTGTGTCTTGGCATGTTTCTCCTTGGGTTTATCCTGTATGGGACTCTCTGCGCTTCCTGGACTTGTGTGGCTATTTCCTTTCATATGTTAGGGAAGTTTTCGACTATAATCTCTTCAAATATTTTTTCAGGTCTTTTCTCTCTTCTCCTTCTGGGACCCCTATAATGCAAATGTTTTTCCTTTTAATGTTGTCCCAGGGGTCTCTTAGGCTGTCCTCATTTTTTTTCCTTCTTTTTTCTTTATTCTGTTCCACAGCAGTGAATTCTACCATTTTGTCTTCCAGGTCACTTATCCATTCTTCTGCCTCAGTTATTCTGCTTTTGATTCCTTCTAGTGTATTTTTCATTTCAGTTATTTTATTTTTCACTTCTGTTTGTTCTTTAATCCTTCTAGTTCTTTTTAAAACATTTCTTTCATCTTCTCGATCTTTGCCTCCATTCTTTTTCTGCGGTCCTGGATCATCTTCACTATCATTATTCTTAATTCTTTTTCTGGAAGGTTGCCTACTTCCACATCATTTAGTTGTTTTTCTGGGGTTTTATCTTATTCTTTCATCTGGTACATCACCCTCTGCCTTTTCATCTTGTCTGTCTTTCTGTGATTATAGTTTTTGTTCCACAGGCTGCGGGATTGTAGTTCTTCTTGCTTCTGCTGTCTGCCCTCTGGTGGATGAGGCTATCTAAGAGGCTTGTGCAACTGTCCTGATGAGGGGGACTGGTGGTGGGTAGAGCTGGGTGTTGCTGTGGTGGGCAGAGCTCAGTAAAACTTTAATCCGCTTGTCTGCTGATGGGTGGGACTGGGTTCCCTCCCTGTTGGTTGTGTGGCCTGAGGCGACTCAACACTGGAGGCTCCCAGGGTTTTTGGTGGGGCTAATGGTGGACTCTGGGAGGGCTCACGCAAAGGAGTACTTCCCAGAACTTCTGCTGCCAGTGTTCTTGTCCTCATGGTGAGACACAGCCACCCCCCACCTCTGCAGGAGACCCTCCAACACTAGCAGGTAGGTCTGGTTCAGTCTCCTGTGGGGTCACTGCTCCTTCCCCTGGGTCCTGATGTGCACACTACTTTGTGTGTGCCCTCCAAGAGTGGAGTCTCCGTTTCCCCCAGTCGTGTTGAAGTCCTGCAATCAAATCCCTCTAGCTTTCAAAGTCTGATTCTCTAAGAATTCCTCCTCCTATTGTCGGACCCCCAGATTTTGAAGCCTGACATGGGGCTCAGAACCTTCACTCCAGTGGGTGGACTTCTGTTGTGTAAGCATTCTCCAGTTTGTGAGTCACCCACCCACCAGTTATGGGATTTGATTTTATTGTGATTGCACCCCTCCTACCATCTCATTGTAGCTTTTCCTTTGTCTTTGGATGTGGGGTATCTTTTTTGGTGAGTTCCAGTATCTTCCTGTCAATGATTGTCCAGCAGTTAGTTGTGATTCTGGTTTTCTCGCAAGAGGGAGTGAGAGCATGTCCTTCTGCTCCACCATCTTGAACCAATCCCCTACTCAATAACTTTTAACCCCTACCATTTAAATTACTAGTTATTGCTTTGGTTATACATAACATTTTCATGTTGAATTTTACCATTTCTTCTAGTTGCATCACATGATGCTAGTTTAATGGCCTTATCTGTATTTTATAAAGAGTTCAAACTGCTTATATATTTTATCAAAATACATTTTCTTATACTTTGTTCTCCCATTTCAATGAAAGAGGAAGCATATAGATGACATAGCTGCCATTAGATCTTTTTAAATGAGGGGTTTAGACACTAGTGTATGCAAAGATCTTGTTTTATACAATATAACAACTGCTAACAAATTGAAGAATTGACTGCACAAAATATATCCCTTTTCCTCTCTGTTGAAACCCTCCTTTTAAAACAGAAACACAGAGCATGGATAATCTGAAAATTAGATAATCCATTATGGGATAATCAAGAGGTGACTGTATAAGCAGATATTAAGGATTTTATACATCATTACTCATCGAAACTCTTATTCTTTGAGCTTTTCAATACATGTGCTCTCTTCTGTACACATACTCACAGGAAGGCTCCCATGAGGATTCTGTAAACTAGTTTTTGTAGAAGCAAATAGAGAAAGCCTCATTGGTCACAGGGAGCTGGTTCTTTATGAGTGAAGGCTAAAGGCATCAAAAGAACCACTGCTGTGAAGAGTACTTTAGTGATCACCTCTGCATAAAGCATACCAAGTCTATGATATATTTGTTATTAGAACTGGATTTTAGAACTGGGTTTGATAAAAACTTATATGCCATTTCTGTACTTGTATTTTCATCTGTCAAATAATGGGTTTGTTCAAAGGACCTCAAAATTCCCTTTCAGCCTGGGTGTTCTCCCCTTCAGATATTCAAATGCAGAGGATTCTTGGAACATTCTAATGGGCTAACGGTTATTGTAGACCAACCTACCTGTCCTCCTTCACCCTCATGTCTAATCGTCTTTGTCCTCAAGCATTTATACAGCTGGTAGATGAATTGGCCTCTTATATTCCTAACTAACCATGTTTGCAGTATTTTTGGTTGATATTAATTTCCATCTTAGAAGATCAATTGTGATTTTAGAATGACTGGCCAAGATAGTCATAGTCACCATTCATTGTTCTGATTACTTAACCTAGCCCAGAAGCATCTTTTTTATTCTTCTTTCTAGCCCCATATTTTCCATAATTGGCCTCACATTTTTTTTTCTAACCCAAATATACTGCTTTACTCAAAAACTTTATTCAGCATCTCCACTTAGGAAAGGAGAAGGAAAAGCTCCTTGGCATGCCACTCGAGGCCCTTCATTCTCAAATCAAACTACTTTGAAAGTTTCTGACACTCTTGACCTTAGGAACCCTTGTGGACAGACTATCCTGGGCATCTTACAGTTCCCAAAATAAGACCCTTAGCTCTATGTCCATTTGTCAGCTCTGCCCAGTGTTCTTCCACTCATTTCCTACTAGCAAAACTCTGCTTATTCTTGCAGGTTCACCGCAAACGTCTCCTCTTCTGCGAACCTTTCCTTACTCACCCTGCAGAATTATTTTCCCCTTCTGCAGTTGGATGTCACTTAGTTCCTACTTTCATCCCTCTGGTCCATTGCTTATCACGTTCTGAGGTGTCTTATATTCATTGTGCTGTGACTGTCTCTTCCAGTGGAAAACAAGCTCTTTGGAGACAGGATTGATGTCTCATTCATCTGGAACCATCAACACCTAAACAGGGATCACTAAAAGCAAACGTATTGATTTAGTTCTGGCTCCCAAAAAAGCAGTTGGTGATAGGGCTGGATTTGAGTCTCATTGGTACTGGATACCATAAAAAACACTGGAGACTGAATCTTTCTTGGGGTATTTACTGACTCTACTATTTTGGGGGAAGTTATTTATTGCTAAAGCTCAGTTTCATCATCTATGAAATGATCTCAAAATAATGGTTGTTGTTATTCACTGATTTCCTGATTCTTCTCTAATTCTGTGAGTATGATTGCATTTATTAGCACTTGTATAGGTAAGTGGAGTCATGTGACTCATTCTGGACAATGATTTATGAAAGGAAGGGATATGCATTGTTTTCCACCCACACATCTAATTTTTCATGCAAAGCCCTTACAGCTTTCTCTTCCTTCTCTCACAACAACTGGCAGCATTCAAGACAGCGGCTGCTTCATAAGTCTAGGACCCTGAGTAACTAAGATAAAAACTAGTTTCTGTGACCCACGTTGCACAAACAGCAGGAGCAAGAAATAAATTTTTGTTTTTTAAAACCACTGAAATTGAATACTTGGAGATATTCTGATAGGGATCCCTTAGTCAAGGATGGTCCCCTTCTCCCATATCATCCTGAGCTCTTCCTATCATGAGACTCACACTGTATTATAAGGATATGTTCTTACATACACAGATACATGTTCTTGGTTGGCTTTTCTCTGTGGTTTTCCTGGACCATCTGTATCTATATCATCCGGGAACATTATCAAAAATTCAGATTCCAGGGCTCCAACCCAATACTAATTAATCAAATTCTTAGAAAGTCTGGCCAAAGAATCTGTATTTTCAATAAGCCCTCTCACTGCTTTTATAAATTTCATGAGGAACCATGTGCCTTACTGGCTGATTGGAATTAAATGAGAATGTCACCTTCTGGAGGGTAGGGGCCTTCTTTATCTTGTTCATGTTGTATTGCAGCATCTAGCACAGGGCTAGGCACATGGTTTCTAGGTAATTAATACATAAACATTGAATATACATGGAAAGAGGACTATAGTTCCTGTCCCTCCCATCTCAGGGGTGTTCTACGAGGATAAAATAACATAATGGATGTGACATCCCTTTGTGTGCAGAAAAGGAATATACATAACATCACACCAAACCACACAGTAACTATTCATTTAACAACATTGTTACCTTTAAGCCCATAATGAATGGCTTACATAGAGCTAAAACTCATTGACCACTTACTGTATGCTGGGTGCTCTTCTGAAGGTTTCCATGAATTTCAGTTGCTTTCTAATCTTCCCAAAACTCTTTGTGTGTGTGTGTGTGTGTGTGTGAGAGTGTGTGTGTGTGTGTGTGTGTGAGAGAGAGAGAGAGAGAGAGAGAGGAGACTGTTATTTCCCCCTATTTTACAGATGAGAAAACCAAGGCTCAAAATTATTATTATGGTCAAGATCATATAGTTCCTAAGTGCTAGATCTGTGGTTCTTAAACTTTACTAAGCACCAGAATTACCTGGAAGGTTTGTTAAAAGACAGATTTCTGGGCACCATCTCCAGAGTTTCTAATTCAGTAGGTTTGGGATCAGGCCTGAGAATTTGCATTTTAAGCAAGTTCCCAGGTGTTGCTAATGCTCTTGACCTGGACTGTGGTTGAGAACTGTTATACTAGAGCTACATTTGGATCCAGGAATTTTGACTCCAGGGATGCTGTTCTTAATATTTTCCTCTGTTTTACTACCATCTTGTCATTATGAACATACTCATTTTTTAATCTGATGTTCCTTTCTTAATTAATTAATTAATTTCAATATTCATTCGTTTGTTTGTTTTGGCTGTGCCAGGTCTTAGTTGTGGCACGTAGGATCTTTGTTGCGGCATGCTGGATCTTTTAGTTGCATCATTCGGACTTCTTAGTTGTGGCATGTGGACTCTTAGTTGTGGCTTGCATGTGGGATCTAGTTCCCCAACCAGGGATCGAACCTGGGCCCCCTGCATTGGGAGTGCAGAGTCTTACCCACTGGACCACCAGGGAAGTCCTTCTTAATTTATTTTTGATTATAGACTGTAAACATATGGAGAACCTGGAAAGTCAATGCCAGTTACAGTTGGGCATTTCTTATTACTGTTTCAAAATTGGAAAATGGATTTCTTTCCTCATGGAGTCCTTATAGGTGAACTACTTTGGAAGATTTTAAAAATTTTGTTTTTAGAAGTTGAAAGCAAGAATCATAACTGGCAACAGATTCCTAACCAGGATTTTTAGCTATATTTGTTGTACCTGGTCTGCCAGTAGCATCTGTCCTATTCATAAGATGTCTTCAGCCTAGGTGTGTTTCTTTCCTTTTATTTCTTCTATGTGTCCTAAGCATGGAAAGATTCTATTTTTGTGAGTTTAAGGAGACATGAATAATGTGGAACTATTTTTACAAAATTTGGAAATTCTCCCTGGATCCTAAACCCTGAAATATTTAAAGTAGGATTGATTTCATGTTTCCTGTTTTCCAAAATGAAACAAATAAAGGACTATTAAATGAATAACTTATATGTTGACAAAAAGAGTACACAGTTGGAGATAAAAATCCAAGATGACCCTTCTAAATTTAGTATTTATCAGTGGGCCTTTGTTTCTTGCAAATGTCACCGGACTTATGCCAAATTCAACTTCCAGTTCCAAATAGAAGCTCTGGCCTTCTTTGCAGTCAGTGTCAAAGAGACTTCAACATCTGTGCAAATTGTATCTATCTCCTGATACATCCATGTTGAGTGTGGCCTTTATTGTTTGTGAGTTGTAATGAACGTATACACACTTCAAACTGAATTTCTGCTGCTCTGTTTAATGAAATCAAGTTGTTCTAAAATAATAAAAACATCATTTTAAAAAAGCCTCTGAACCCCAAGGACAGTTATTTTCTTTAATGCTTTCTAGTGATAGACTATTACTCAATATTGGGGAGCAACCTTCTGACATAGAAACTATTCTGCTTTTATGTCCTGAGCCGTTACTCAGTGATGGACAGCAACCTTCAAATATAGAAGCCACTCCAATCTTATGTGCTCAGACTGACACTCACAAGCTCTTTGTGGTACCAAGAGAAGACCACAGAATTTGCCCATTTAAAAGAAACTATAAACATGTTTCATAATAAGTAAAGGCATAAATTCTCCTTTATAAGGTTTTTAAGGGAGAACATTTTAATCAAATAAAACTAGAAGTACAGGAATTGAACAAGTTAAAATTTTAAAAACTGTGTTTTTTCAAAATAATAAGACTTATTAATTCATATTTCCTGAATGTCAGCTGTTGCCCCAAAAATCCTTTTTTAAGGTTAAAACTGATATTTACATTATTTTCAACCATAGTTTCTTATATTTACATAGTTTCTACCAAATTAAGGGAGAAAATGAAGTTTTAAGAGGGTAAAATATGAAAAGAAGGATATTATTGATTTACGGTTATGTGTTAGAATCTAAAAGTATGATCAACATTAAGGATAACAATTTGAAAAATTTTTGCCATCAATGGAACTAAATTTATTCTCAGTATATTTTGTATAATTGTATATTTTGTGTAATTTATGTAATCAAGTATTATTTACATAATTTTGTATAAATACAAATAACTGAAAAAGAAAATGTCCTCTCTTACTTTCTTAATCCTTGTTTTCAAGTTCCCAATTGGGGACAGCTCAAAACAAGGCAAATAAAACAAAATAATACAACAGTGATAACAACAAAATAACAGCAGTAAACAGTGAATGATAATGAATCTGAGATTTTATTAACAACACCAGTTCAAATGTTAGGAATCAAAATGAAAAAGCATAGAAATACGAATCACATCACGAATAAGCATCACAGAAGAAAGATGCCTGTCGTCCATACGATAGCATTTGTTAAATGCATCAGTGAGAGTCTGTTATCATGGTAAGACAAGATAAACAAATTATAAAGACAATGTTGAACATTACCAGGGATGTTATTGTCATAGGGGTCACCCATGGTAGAAAAACACCTGCTAGAGACACTACACTAATAGGATTGCATTTAGCTTCAAGTAACAAAATCACCTGCTCTGAGGCTTAAACTGGTCAGGGTTGATATGTTTCATGTAACATTATATCTGAGGGCCAATAGCCCAGGAGTGGGTCACTGGCCCACTGGTGCAATTAGGGCACTAGGCTTCTAACTTCTACTCTACCATCCTCAACTTGTGACTTCTGTCCTCATAGACGCAAGATGGCTGCTGCACTTACAGGCATTGAATCATTGTTCCAGGCAGGAAGAAAGAGAAAGGGTGAGAAAAAGAAAAAGTTGTGTCATCTAGCATGGGTTCCTTTTTATTTGAGAAGAAACACCCACTCTGGGCTTCTGCAGATACTTATTGGCCAAGACTGTGACTCATGACTGCCCCTAGCTCCAGTGGGGTCTGGGAAGGCGATTATGTCAGTCCTCGAGCCTGCTCAGTAGAGAAAGGCAAAGGCATGGGGAGTCATGAATGACTTTTGGTGAACTAATCCATTGTGTGCATTGCAATAGCACTGCTAGGGCAACTACTAGAAAAATTTTTACTGGAGATAATCCTGTGTCCTGAAAACTTCTCCCAGTGGCGCCCCTGCATGGGAACCTTTCGTTAAGAGCACATTTGTTGAAGACACTTTGGTAAATGACAGGTCTTCTGGAGAGATCTCTTCTAGAGACAGAACTTTTAAGGATACTTTTGTTTAGGTACCTCTGTCATTGTCATACCAGGAGCCGTTAGGGCAGTTGAATTAAACACACTTAAATATACATGGAGCTTCCAAGGACAAACATTAATTCTCAGAGACACTGCAGCCTGAACTCCTTCAGTGAATAAGGTGATTCTCCATACATTGGAGTCAGTACTTCACATAATTATGGAGAGCAATCTTATTTCTTTTCTTTCCTTTCCTTCCTTTCAAATTGTTGCATGAAGGGCTGGCCAGGCATGAGAAAGGACCCACTGCTAAGCCATCTACCCATTAATGACCTCTTCTTCAAATGCACAAAGACCGAGTCACAGCTTTGAGATTACTGTTAATAAGTATTTGATTAAATCTTTAGCCAAGGGCCCTCTGATTCTTGTCTGGGGGAGGTGCGTGTTTATTCCCCAAATTACATCATGTTTCCCCAGTAATATATGTAATTGCCTGTCCTGCTAAGTGAGGCTGCATTACATATGAGCTAAGAGGACTCTTCGGCTGATCTCATTCAAGTCTGGTAGTGATATTTGTCAACTTTTTGGCTGCCCAACATCTTCCTATTTGAGAAAATGTCATAATGTGTGAGTCTAAATAGAATTCACAACTCTGCCTTCAGCAAAAGGGAGCTGGAATTCTGGGGTAATATTCAAAATGCTAACCAACTCATCTAGCACAGGCACCAACCAAATAGGATCGACCCTGGCTGAATCTTGCACCAGTGTTTACTGGCAGGAGTCCAGCGTTGGGGCAGGGTCTCCCCACTTCTCCCGCCTAAGCCGACTGGAACGTGAGTAGGTGACTTTGTTCAGCCAACTGGATCGTCCTGCCTAGGAATTTCTGTTTTGATTGAAAATAAAAAGGAGAGGGCTATTTCAAATTGATCCAAGCAACAGCATCCCTGTCCTTTTGGGGACAGTGTCCTGTGGTGGGCAGTAATCCTGCAACCACCCTTCCATGCTCAATGTCTTTTAGTCCTGGCCAAATTATTATTGAAAATATCATTTCAGTGCTTCCTGCCTCTTGGTTCTCTACAGCAGCCTTAGTTTCTACCATTTTCCAAGCCTGCTTCTTCCTTCCCATCTACTCTGTAAACTCCTGACACTTTCTCAGTTAATGCCTTTGCTTTTAAGATAACCAGATCTTGTAAGTTTGTGATCTTGCTACCAGGGATTCTGGCCTATAATGAAGTGAAGACAGGCCTACATTGCCTGCTTTATTCCTTCTTTCTTGTGGGCCCAGCCCTGTCCTTGCAAGCCTTTGGTTAGGAGGAGAGAGAAGGCTGTCTTTCTGGGCCAGTCCCAAGGATTTCCATTAAAGAAAGTTGTCCTCCCTGCCTCTCTTCCCTCTTCTCTCTTAAGAACATGAGCAGGAAGCTTCTGTGTTTTTCCCACAGAAAGCCACACGTTGTCTGAGGGAGATGTAGTGTGGAGATTTTACTTCATGTCCTCACAGACATTGGAGTATGTCAGTAATAGCAAATAATTTTGCTTTTGAGGATTGATTGGCGTTAGGAGATATTACTATTTACTCCAAATTTGGCTCTAGTATCTTATTTACTATGGCACCCAAGTAGATATTCTATATAAAAATTATTTTATTTCTGTATACTCCCTTTGTGACAGAAAGGATGCATACACTCCATAAAAATAAAATTAATTTGCAATAAGGAAAATGGGCTTAGGGAAGAATGTCCACAGGCATGAAATTGACACACAAATCATATGCCAAGAAATCCTGTATTTACCAGAAGTGAGCCTTGAGTTTTGCAAATCACTCTTAGGGAACAAAGCATAGTGTGATAGGCATATTAACTTAACAAAATCACTTTAAAGATTTAGGTAATAGATGTTTCCTTAAATAGACTGGGCAATTTGTTTTCTTTTCCCCAACAACTAGATATCTAATAACTCTCAGCCCTCAACATTGAGCATTTTCCAGTCCTAAAATCTTTAGCTGTCTAAGCTGTTTTTATCATTTAATGTAGTACCTAGAGACAGCTTTAAAAATCATGAATTAAAATTTGTCGTTCTGATATCTTTTCATGTGACTCACACATTCAGTTCTGTTTTGTTAGATTTCTTCAGGTTTTTTGGAGAGTCTAATAGGTGAACATAACCTTTTCCCCTCAGAACCCCACAACTTAAGTAAAGATGATGGTTGTCATCAAGTTGTAGGCATTTGTTGCCTTGTGGTTAAGGAGCTGTCAGATAAAAGTTATATTAATTTATGAAAGAGTCACTTGACTACCAAGAACAGGAGTTGTTTTCTGAGAAGGCTGTAATTTAGTTTGAAGTCCACCTGACTCATTATGGAAGTGTGGTTATAACACCCCTTACTAGAAGTGCTCATTAGATCCAGGGCAAGCGGTGTGGGCTTTGCTTATGAGTAGCCCTGAGGACAAGTTCCTGTGTGGCACGGGGCACATCACTTTAATTTCTGTGCTTTGGTTTTGTTTATCTATAAGTGGGGATGTTAATATACACCTCAGAGAGTTGTAAAGCCAGAATTAAATAACATGTTTTAAAAATTACCCTCTATAGTTTCTAGAACATAGGAGGTGCTTTTTGAATGTTTCTTTTTTCTGTCACCCAGTGGAACAAACTAACTCCCCAATAACTTTACTTACGCCTAACACTGTGGTTCTACTGTGAAAAGACTCTAATTTTAAATAATAGTTGTTATTATTGTTGTTCCAAAACAAACAAAACTCAAAACCCCTCTTGCGGGTAGCGGCATCCAATCTGTGTAGAAAATGTTCAGGTCTGATAGTATACTTAATCTCTTCCATTAGAAATATAAACTGGTTATGACAATGGAGTAAAAAACTTCTGTGAGTAATGAAAAAGATGCATTGTAGCATTAAAACAATGTCATTTTATCCTATTCTTTGTGAACTTTATGTTGCTCAACATAAGGCAGAGTCCTTGGCTTGTGTTCTCTCTCCCTTTGTTTTGTTGCTGTTGTGTATATATTTTAAATGTCTGACGAATTCTGAAATTTTAGAGGAATCTAGCAGCATTCTGAAGAGGAAAATTAATATTGAGACTGACTGAATGACAATCCTTCATTTAGAAATTCTGATTTGCCTCAATCTGTAGAGCAGTAGATCTCATCGTTGACCACACATTACAGTCACCCAAGGACCTTTTAAAGAATACTGATGCCTGGGTGCTACCTCCAGGGATTCTGATATAAATGATGTGGGACCTGGGCATTTGAAAATGTAAAAGTTCTTCAGGAGGTTTCTAGTGTGCAGCCAGGCTTGGAATCCACTTCCATGTATGTTTGTAGTTGATTATTCTCCTTTACGTTTCTTGCTGCCCAGGTAATTGAAGGAAATTGTCCCTTTCAGAAATCTCCCCTCCCAACATGGCTGGGTTAGGTGCCTGTGCTGTTTGCTTTCCTGGGACCCTGTACTTCCTGCGTTAACTGTGGTTGTTTTTTCACCACACTAGACTCTGAGCTTCATGAAGGCAGGAACCTGGCTGTATTTTCACCATTATCTTCCTGGTGTATAAGAGAAACTCAGTGATTACTTTTTTAAAAATGTCATTGAAGTATAGTTGATTTACAATGTTGTGTTAATTTCAGCTGTACAGCAAAGTGATTCAGTTATATATATGTATTCTTTTTCATATTCTTTTCCATTATGGTTTATCACAGGATATTGAATATAGTTCCCTGTGCTATACAGTAGGACCTTGTATCAATCTTATATATAATAGCTTGCACCTGCTAATCCCAAACTCCCAGTCTTTCCCTCCCCCATCCCCCCTCCCCATGGGCAACCACAAGTCTGTTCTCTATGTCTATGAGTCTGCTTCTGTTTTGTAGATATGTTCATTTGTATCATATTTTAGATTCCACATATAAGTGATACCATATGGTTTTTGTCTTTCTCTTTCCAACTTACTTCGCTTAGTATGATAATATCTAGGTCCATCCATGTTGCTGCCAATGGCATTATTTCATTCTTTTTTATGGCTGAGTAGTATTCCATTGTATATATGTACCACACCTTCTTTATCCATTCATCTGTCGGTGGACATTTAGGTTGTTTCCATGTCTTGGCTATTGTAAATAGTGCTGCTATGGACATAGGGGTGCATGTGTCTTTTCAGATTATAGTTTTGTCTGGATATAAGCCCAGGAGTGGGATTGCTAGATCATATGACAACTCTAGTTTTTTGAGGAACCTCCATAATGTTTTCCATAATGACTGCACCAGTTTACATTCCCACCAACAGTGTAGGAGGTTCCCTTTTCTCCACACCCTCTCCAGCATTTGTTGTTTGTAGATTTTCTGATGATGCCCATTCTAACTGGTGTGAGGTGATACCTCATTGTAGTTTTGATTTGTATTCCTCTAATAATTAGCAATGATGAGCATATTTTCATGTGCTTGTTGGCCATCTGTATGTCTTCTTTGGAGAAATTCAGTTACTACTTGTTGATGTTTATTGTAATATAACTCTGTAAATGCTTTTTTTCAAAGAGGTGAAAGTACTCCCCCATGTCTTCAAATATTTTTGTGTAAGGACTTTCAAAGACTGGATGGCAAGGAGAGTGAAGATGAGGTGAAGATGGAGATGGAATTGGGGGGAGGAGGAACAGCAGCAACAGTGGGAGAAGGGGGTGAGGGTGAGTAATACTGACATGTCTGACCTAGAAAAATAGAGAACTGGGCATGAATTATTTATTCATTTATGGTACCAGAAACTGTTTTATACTCTGCAGAAAACCCCAGAGAGTCTCAAGATTTTTTGAGTTGGAATCTATCTATGTTTGCGGTAAATCAGGATAGAATGAAGTTGGTGAATTTTTCAGTACCTAACTTGGTGCCTCTCAATATGTTTAGAATCTTAATTAAATCTGTTCCACTTTGTACCAGGGACAGTGTCAGTTTGGCCTATTGGGGACCTTGGTGGTCTATTTGCAAGTCAACTATTGACTCCACCTCTTCAAGGGATTGAATTTTCAGTGTCTCAGTTTACCCCTTTATAAACTAATAATATCTGCAGTTAAGCTGTGCAAATCCAAGTCACTGTTGGCAGAGTACCCATAGAACTTCTGACAGATTCATTTAAAAAATGAATAACATTTTACTGATTTGATTGCAATTTAGCAGATACACATTGAACGCTTCAATTATATTAATCAGAACGAAAGTTTTCACATGACAGTTTCAAGGCAGCAGTCTTGGTATTTGAACCTGTTTCACCCTCTTCATTAGAGTGTAGCGTTTGATAAGTGCATGGTTGTGAAATAACACTAGAGATTTTTTTCCAGAGGTTAATTTTTTTTTGCTTTTATTCAGACCTTCTGAGCAAACAAAAGAGTATTTTTATTTTGTCCATGGAGGAGAATGATTCTCCTCCTCACTTTTGTCACCCTCGCCCTGTGATGCACTTTTGTGTTATTTCCATAAACAGATATCTTGCTGACTGACTTAGAAGTCTCTCTAGGGCAGGAACAGTGGCAGTATTTCATATTATACCTATTTGCTTGAATCAAACTCATTAGTCCTTTTGTACTCCTCTTTGCTTCTCAGTTCCTATATCCAGTCAGTCACAAAGTCCTGCCCATTATTTTTAAAGTTGGCCACCTACCCCTCTCCCCACCCTTTCCTTCTTACAGCTATCATTCTAGTTAAGAACTCATCACTTGTCTCCAAGAAAATTGCAATAACTGGTTTTCCTGCCTCTGGTCTTGTACCTTCAAGTTCATCTTCCACAGATACCCCAGAAACTGATCTATAATGCAGATGGTAAAATATGCCTCTGGATTGCAATTATTTGAAAGTTATGTATTTGTTTTACTTAGAGGGTTTCTGCATTAGCTTTTGTGTGAACAAAGGTTGCTGAGATCAAGGCACTTTATTATCCCAGCTTCTTGGGCCGGTGAACCAAATGATGTAGTGGACCATTCCTCCAGTCTCTTAGTCGTCCAAGTGAACCTCCCAGTTATTCCAGACTGTCTGTCATTCTACACACAGTTCCCAAGATAGGCCATTTGTTCATTTTCATTCCCACTGCCTGGAAGACCCTTACCCTCTTTTCTTTGCCTAATTCCTACTCCCCTTCATCACTCAGCTCAGGTATAATGTCTTCCAGAAGACTTTTGCAGTTTACCACTCTCAGAACCCCAGGCCAGGTCACTTGAGGTCAGGCCGGGCAACTCTCATCACAAAGACACATGCCATTGGCTGCACTTGCCACATTATATAGAAGGCATCTGGTGATACATCTGTCTTCACCATCAGATTATATGTTCTTCAAGGACCTGGAACCTATTTTTATTCCTCTCTATATCCCCAGTACCTAGTACATGGAGTTACTAAATGAATGTTGAGATGAATCAGGCTTGTTATTCACAGAGTCTAGTATAGTATGTGAATTAATGTTCAGTAACTATTAAAATTTTTAGGTTTGTAGATCTTTACATAATATAAGAAAAAGCTCTCTTTATAAGGTAGCAATATCTCCTCATCAGTAATGTTAAATTAGACTCTTGACATCTACTTGTTAGGTATAGTGTGGATATAGATTGGAGAAGTTTAAGGTTAATTAATCTCTGGTCTTTCCTATACTAAAATTCTGTAGGCCTTGGAGTGTTCCAAATTGAAGGATATTATTGTCAACTACTTAGTCTGTATCTTTCATATTAAGAAAGCATATAACAAATAAAGCCCTTGGAAAAGTAAAGTGGACCATCTCTCCCTGTTCCTCCCTGGCCCAACTTCCGTCACAGCCCTCCACTGCTCTTCAGCTCACTGACCTTTCTCTTTCAGCCTTTGGTAGGCTCTTTCAGTGCCCGAAATGCTGCTCTTCCCCTCTGTTCAATATTCCTGCTCCTTCAAGAGATTATCGGCCATTCTTCTGGCTTCAGCCCCCACACACTGGCAACTCCTTAACCAAATCCCAGCCCCAAATACCCAACAAAGCACAAGATGGGTATTTATTTCAGGTCTTTAATTGTATGTCCCATAAACACCTCAAACTCAACATACCCTAAACTGAACTTTCATCTCTCCCCCAAACTTTTCCCTCCTTATTTTGGTCCTTATTTTTGTGAATGGGAGCAGCATTCATTTAATTTATCTCCTTTCTCTCATTCGCTGCACCAAATTAATTTCAAAGCCCATTGATTCTGTGTCCTTAACATTTTAATTTCCTTACAGCCTTATTATGCCAGGGGTTGTAAACTGGTGATCCTCTGGCTAGATCTGGCTCATAGACAAGTTTAGTTTAAAATTTGGGTGTAAATGTGTTCAGGTGGGCATATGCTCTCCAGCTTGCTACTGTCCCTCTCGCTCCTTGTTGAGTGACCTCAGCTTACTCCTTGCAGTTAAGTCACCTACCTGGTCCCTTTAAGTTTCCCCTGGCTTACACCCACACTGTGTCTTCTTTGTGACTGAACAGCCTCTTAAGTTGACTTCTAGGCACCAAGGAAGTGATCCGATCACCCCGCTGTCCCCCTTAAAGCCCGTCAAAGGCTTCCCGGTGCCGTAAACAGTGGTCTCAATCCACTCTGCCCATCTGAATTATCTGGGGAACTTAAATCTGACCCCAGACCAATTAAATCATAATCTCTGGGGGTAAAGCCTAGGTATCTGTATTTTTTAAGTTCCCAAAGTGATTCTAATTTGCAGCCAGTACTAAACCACTGGTGCATAGGATAGACTCCCAGTTCCTTACCTGGCCTAGTGGTTAGCCAGACTCTTATATGCATATGTATTCCAATATTGTCTTGGGATATTCCTTACCCACCCTGGCTTCCCTGTGGTTCCCAAGAGCACTGAGTTTTTTCAGGCCTTTAGTGACGTTACAGCTCATGCTTCCCTTCTCCCTAGGTTATCTTTACTTCTAATCTCCCTGGCAAACATCACTACATGTCATAGACCCGGCTCAGGCATCACTCCTCGTGAAGCATTTCCAAAAATACATGCTCCCGCTCCAGAGAAGCGATCTTTGCTACCTTTGTCTCCCATGATGATCCCGGTTGAGTACATATCTATTACATTACTATATTGTGGGGTTTCTCAAGCTTTAATGTGCACACAGACACGTTTGTAATGTACAGATTGTGATTAAGTTGGTCTGGCATGGGGTCTGCCATTCCGCATTTGTAACAAACTCCCAGAAAAACCACATGTTGAGTACCAAGGCTTTGTTGCATTTGCTTGTTTTTATACCTGCTCTCTTTGTTTTATTGTATACTTCCTGAGGACAGTTATCATGTTTAGTCATCTTTTTATCTATGCTCAATGCCTGACACCTAGCAGTCACCCACTAAGTGTGGCATGAATAAAAAAAAAAAAACCGTGATGAATGATTGAGTTAGCTAGGGATGGAAGGAAGGAAGGAAGGAAAGAAGGAAAGAAGGAGAAAGGAAGGAGGGAAGGAAGAAAGGAAAAAGGAAGAGAGGAATGAAGAAAGGCAGTTATGAATGTCTCAATTCAGGCAAACAAGTATACTTTCTCTAAAAGAAATGTTTGCAGAATCTGTTTCAGCAGTATTTTGACAATCATGCCAGAAATGATAGTCTCTCAGAAAGCAGCTTCTTTTTACCCTTCAAAGGAGATAGCTGCAATATTTCTGAGAAAGATATACCCTGGATTATGGAAATTGAGGACATTAGAACGCAAGATATTTTATGGCTCTGGAGGAAAAGTACACATTGCAGAAAAACATGAATGGTGGTAAGATATATGATGATAACTCACAGCCAGACAGGTACATGGCCAGTATTTTTAAGGCAATGTCTTCATCTTCCCTAGAAGAGTTTCTCACCCACTGTATGTGTATGTGTCAGATGGGAGGCAGGAAGGCAGGGTGCCCAGGGCCCTAGCTTTGGTGCTCCTTTGTGATTTTTGATTCAGTAAATTACTATCAATAGCTTTGTGACTTTGAGCAATTTACTTTACCTTGACAAGCTATAGTTTCTTCATGTGTACGGTAGGAATATGAAAAATTTAATATTAAAGAATTTAGTAAGGATCACATGAGGTACTGTGTGTAAAGGACTTGGCACAGTGTTGGGTATATTAAAAAAAGAAAACTTTCAGGACTTCCCTGGTGGCACAGTGGTTAAGAATCCACCTGCCAGTGCAGGGGACACAAGTTCGAGCCCTGGTCTGGGAAGATCCCACATACTGTGGAACAGCTAAGCCGCAACTGCTGAGCCTGCGTGCCTAGAGCCCGTGCTCCGCAACAAGAGAAGCCACCACAGTCAGAAGCCCGCGCACCGCAATGAAGAGTAGCCCCCGCTCACCGCAACTAGAGAAAGCTCGCGTGCAGCAACGAGGACCCAATGCAGCCATAAGTAAATAGATAGATAGATAAATAAATAAATTTATAAAAAATAAACTTTCAATAAATGTTAGTAGTGGTAGCTGTTAGGGTTCAGAAATACAGACCACACTGATTTTTCATTGCATGTGAACACATGGGAGACACGCTTCAATTGAAGAAGTATAAGCATTGGGCCTAGAAAATCCAAGCTCAGATACTCTTTTTTTTTTTCCTGTTTATTCACTGTGTGACTGTGAACAAGTTACTTAAATTCTCTGAGCCTCAGTTTCTTCACCTGTAAGTTGGGCAAAATATTTTCTCCTTGCTGAGTCGTGGGGGAAAAAACAGCTGGCATTATACAGGTTTGATTTATTTGTTGAATTGAAGTTATTGTTGGAAAAGTTTAGATGTAGGTTTTTGGCTACTTACAAAGAAACAGCCTAAAAAAATAAAGGCATATTATATTGATAATATGATGCCATAATATACTATAACATACAGTAGCAGCAAGTATGTGTTCAGTACATTGTGATGATTCCAAATGACTGGCCACTCTGCTAGTAGATACACTAGTAACGTATGTGTTATCTACAGGGCAATGGAGGTCTCTGGTAATTTAAACGTGGAGTCAGAAAACTGTGACCCATAGGCTGACTCTGGCTCACTGCTTGTTTTTTAATTTTTAATGTTTAGTTTTTTATTTATAAAAATTTTTATTGGAGTATAGTTCATTTACAATGTTGCATTAGTTTCAGGTGTACAGCAGAGTGAATCAGTTATACATATATCCACTCTTTTTTAGGTTCTTTTCCCATATAGGCCATTACAGAGTATTGAGGACTTCCCTATGCTATACAGTCGGTCCTTATTAGTTATCTATTTTAAAATATAGTAGTGTGTATATGTGAATTGCAATCTTCCAATTTACCCCTCCTCCCCTTACCCCCTGGTAAACAATAAAGTTTTATTGTCACATCACCGCACACATTTATGTTTACGAGGTTCCTGTGGCTACTTTCTTGTGAAAAGGAAGAGCTGAGTAGTTGTTACAGAGACCATCTGGCATGCACAGTCTAAAATGTTCACTATTTTACAGAAAATTTTGCTGGCTCTTGATCAAAATTAATAGAATACATAGAAGTAGTTCTGTAGCACAGTAAATTTATGGGTTAGAAACATGTTGAGAATTAAATTCCCAGAGCAGTGATACCGCTTTAGGAGATCTCGCGATGTAAGAGCTTTGGAACTCTATCTGGGGACTTGAGACAACTGTAGAGACCCTAATTTGCAACCCATCTCAGAATTCCTTACATACATGTAGAAGTCAAGGTACTCACAGAAAAAAACAAGAAACAACTGAAAAACTACTGACCTTTTATGCTGCAAGTTAGAGAACTGGGAAGAGGTTTTATCTAGCAGAGAAGTTCCTATGAACCTTCTTTTATTTTCTGTGATTGACCTGTCAATAAGGTATAAATCATCCTGTCCTTGCCTCACTCTTGTCTCAGGGTACCAAATCTCCATTTATAGTTAAGTCATAATAAACTGACACCTATCTGTTAAAAAAAAAAAATTAAAATTCCTAGACTTGTTACTCCTATCACATAGAAGTGATTTCTTCCTTTGTGAACAAATATTCATCATTGCTAATGATTGGGGAAAACACTTAAGTTTAATACAAGAGAATTTTTACCCAATCAGTTGGCAGAATTATGAGTAGATATGAAAATTGACGCAACCACTTTGGAAAATATATTCCTCCTCAAGTTGAGCATTCATCACTTATAACCTGGCATTTCCACACCTAGAAACATATTCCAGAGAAACACTTGCATATGTAGAACGGGATAATATTTGCAGCACTGCTGTTCATAACAGAGGTTAAAAACAACCTGGAAACCACCTACTGCCTATCAGGGGAGGAGTAGTTGAACAAACTCTGGATATAGAACTATATAGCAACTCAACAGACATGCAGTGCGGTGCCATGCAAAAAATATATTCATGTCTTAGTAATCTATTAAGTAGAAATTACATACACCATGATACCTTTTCATAAAGTGAAAAATAATAATATAAAAATTATTTTTTTAGGAATAAGGGTGGAATAAAAACCACATAAAGAGAAAGTGAGAGGCTGATGATCAAGGAATTAAAGGTGAAGTTTCGTTTCAGGGGGCTAGGGGGATGGGATGGGAGAGCACATAGCTATTTTTTTATTATTATTAAGACCCTAGCTTTTGTTTTGAATAGTGGAGTTAAAGGAGCTTATTTTTTTTAATTAAAAATAAATAACCAGTTAAATCAGTAAAGCCAGTCATGGCTATCTTGCACAGTAAGAATATATTGTGAGTTAAGTGATAATTATCCATCCTGTGCACGTTAAGTGATAATTATCCATCCTGTGCACTTGAATTTAAAAAAACTGTAGGGCTTCCCTGGTGACCCAGTGGTTGAGAGTCCACCTGCCGATACAGGGGACACGGGTTCGTGCCCCAGTCCGGGAAGATCCCACATGCCGCGGAGCGGCTGGGCCCGTGAGCCATGGCCGCTGAGCCTGCGCGTCCGGAGCCTGTGCTCCGCAACGGGAGAGGCCACAACAGTGAGAGGCCTGCGTACCACACACACACACACACACAAAAACAACAAAAAAAAGAAACTGTAAAATGGCTAGAATGTAATCTGGTTAAGGTGCTAACTTGGACTCCACAGACAGCACCTTGCCACTTTCCAAGCTAAAGATTTATCCAAAATATTTTGTTACCTACATTTGGAATTGTATCCCCCCACTTCCACCCCTACTATCCAACTTCTGGCAAAAGACCCCAAAAAAGGGGTAATATAATCTAAAGTTGAGGGAATTCAGGCAAAACCATGTTAATTCTTTTGATTATATCTGAAAGTATCTCTGTGAACTTGAGTTAATGATGACCTAAGGTAAAATTGTCTTCACTCCTGACCTCTTTCAGATGCATACCCCAGAGCAGTCAGAATAATGTCATTTTTACATCTGTCGTTTCAGTCAAGTGCAAGGACACTGTGTAGTTTTGTAATCATCACTGAACAATGTCACTGCTTTAGCCAACAATGACTTACAGTGGCATTCTATCAATAAGGACACAGATAATTTTTCTTTCATTAATTAAAGAAAGCAGCCCACCTTTTAAAAGTAATGAGATATTCCAAATGTTCTCAGCTTGAGTTCAACAGAAGGTTGTATGCATCTGATTGGAAATGCAGTTTGGAAGTTTCTGATTTTTAAGTTTCTGGATTCCCTTTCTACTGCACAGGACTACAGTATCTTACATGTACTAATGTTATAGCTTTTAAAATCGATAGCAAATATCATCACCAAGACAGTTTATTTGAAAACAGCGAACAGTGGCTGTAAACATGAACTCTACAGCCCACGTGATAGAGGTCAAATCCTAGATCTACTGCTTATTAGCTTTTAATTTTGAGCCTGTTATTTAACTGTCTCGACCTAGGTTCCTCATCTTTAAAATTGCATAATACCTACTTCATCAAATTGTGGGGATTGTGTGAATATATATATGTTATTGTATATGTTTACATATATGTATATATTACATAATATATACTATAGGACATATGTAATATGTTTTTACATATGTAATATGTTTTTACATATGTAATACTATGTAATATGTGTATATTATATGTTTACATAGGTCTAAATTTATATAAGAATAGTGATTACTGCTCTATAAATATTATATAAATGTTTATTATTATTATTAAATATATAGTTTCTGTTAGATTTTAAAATATAACTAAAAACAGAAATGGAGAGTGAGGAGTGGTGCTATTTCTAGACATACCAATAAAGCCATGATGACATGGGACTACAGGAAAGACATTCATGTTCATTGAGCTCCTACCATATATCAGGAATTGTGTTAGGTCATTTACATTGTTTATTTAATCCTCATCACCATCAGTAAAATAACAGGTATTATACCCATCTTACAGATGAAAAAAATGAAAACAATAGAGATCGTGACTTCCCTAGGGTCACATAGTTACTTAATGGTGGTACTGGAATTTTATGACCCTAGATAACCAGTATATTAAGTCAAATGTCAGTCTTTATGTTTTTTGAAATTAAGTTTCAGTCACATTGTTATTATCATTAAGTAAATAACATAATTGAGTGGCATTTTAAAACATAATCTCTGAAGTCAGAAAAGGAGATCTGTGTTTGAACCATGGAGCTTACTGGCAGGGTGAATTTGGGCAAGTGGCCTATTTTTCTGAATCTGTTTCCTCCCTTCTAGATAAGGCTACTAAGCCTAATTTATAGGGCTGTTGTGAGCATGGAATGAGATAATGTATGGAAAGTTCTCAGTATAGAACTTTACATATAAGTAACGCAGAGTACATGGTAGCTAATAGTCTTCATTATCATCACTATTATTTCTGCAACTTCATGTCTAAACAACTATCTGCAGAACCACTCACACATGCCTGTGTGCGTGTATACACACACACATAAACACACTAATAACCTCTTCTGTTAGATGAAAAATTCATATCATAGGCACAAAGTGATTAAACAGTACAACCTTCGTTTCCTAGTTGGGGAGGATGTGGGATGGTGGATGACAGAGGAGCTGACAAAACATTAATGACTTCTATGCACCAGAACCTTTTTCAGTTCTGTAAGCTTAAAAGTTGCTCTTTTCTTTTCAAAATCTTTGACAGAAACTATTTTTGGAATCATTTTAGATATATGGAAAAGTAGCAAGGAGAGTACAAAGATTTTCCTTACACCCTTCATCTAGTGGTAACATCTACATAGCCGTGGTATATTTGTTAAAACTAAGAAATTAACCTTGGTACAACACTATTAGGTAAACTACAGATATCATTTGGATTTCACTAGTTTTTCCACTAATGTCCTTTTTTTGGTCCTGGATCCACATTGCATTTAGTATGATTGATTTTGAATCAGTCTTTTCCTCCTATCTTTTCTTTCCTTCTCCAAACCACTTCTTGACTTTTCAGAACAGAGAGCACCTTGTGCAGAGAGATAGAGCAATAGAGTAAGACTGAAGAGGCCCTTCCAAAGAAACAGACAGTTAGAACAAGTGTTTTGGAGTGTCTCTATGCTGCAGCTTTTGTACAGATTTTTGCAATGATGTGTTAGAAATAAAGCTGTCTGGGGCTAAAGAACTGTGGTGAAACATAAGAGGTGGGAGGAAAATAATATAAAAACTGAGTGATGCTAGCTGTTATTTGTTAAATTTGTTTAATCATATATTTTAAAAATAAAGTTGTGTGTTAATAGTATTGTGCCAACATTAATCTCATAGTTTTTAACAAATATACCATGGTCATATGGATGTTAACACTAGGAAAGATATGAAACTAATGGTTATTTAGGCAAATTATGGTAAACAGTCAAGTCACTGGATGTTTCTCTGTTACATAAAATCTTCCATGGCATGGAAACTGCAGGAAAGCTTCTCAACCCTTTCTATGAGGCTAATGTTACATATGCATACACTATAGGCCAATCTTACTTATGAACAAAGATGCAAATATCTAAATAAATTATTAGCAAATGGAAATAAGAATCACATCATAACCAAATAAAGTGTATCTCAGGAATGTAAGGATAGTTTCATATAAGAATATCTGTAGATGCAATTCATCAATTAGTAAATTAAATAGATTAACTGTGAAAATCCATATGATCAACTAAATAGATGCCTAAAAAACTCCATTTGATAAAATGTAGCTTTAATTTTTTAACTAAAAAATATCTACTAAGGAGGAAAACACATTTCCTAAAACTGACAAGGCTGTCAACCAGAAACCTATAGTAAGCAAAATATTTTATGGTAAATTATTTAAAGCTTTCCCACTCAAGTCAAGATATACACAAAAATACTATCATCACTTGTCTTCAACACTGTACTCAAGGTCCTAACCTATGTAATAAGAAAACAGTGTAGAGATAGTGATATTGGAAGAGAATAAGCTCTCAGTATTTGCAGACATTACTTTTGGACCTAGAAAATCCAAGAGGTTGAAAAAAGTATATTAGAAATAGGAGGAGACATGAGTATATGAGTAGGTTGCTGGATATGAGATGCATATACAAAAACAACAGTTTTCCTACATATTAAAAATAATCAATTAAAAATATGAAAAAAGAGCCCATTCATAGTAAACAAAAATAACAATTTAAAAATCCCACAAAATATCTAAAAATAAAACTAAGAAGAAAGGTGTAACATATATATGGAAAATTATAATACTTTACAAAGGACTTAAAAGAAAACCTGAACAAATTTAAGCACTGATTTTTAAAAGTATTCATGCCTGTAAAATTCTGTATACTTAAGGCATTCCTAATCCAAGTTCCAACAATTATTTAAATGGATATTGACATATTTATGTTTATATATTAGAGAAAATATACACAATTAATGATATATTTTTAAACTGAGATATAATTGACATTTAATGTTAGTTTCAGGTGTATAACATAATGAATCGATATTGTATATACTGCGAAATGATCACCACAATAAGCCTAGTTAACATCTGTCACTATACATAGTACAAATTTTTCTTTTCTTGTCATGAGAATTTTTAAGATCTACTCTCTTGGCAACTTTCAAATATACAATACAGTATTTTTAACTATAGTCATCGTGCTGTACGTTACATCCCATGACTTATTTTATAATTAGAAATTTAGACGTTTTGACGACATTTGCCCATTTCAACCACTCCCCCACCTCCATAGTCAATGATATTTTGAAAAAGAAATAAAAAAGAGGAGAATTGTCCTTCTAACTATCAAAACATACTAGAGTAATTACAGCAGTATTATCTTGGTACATGAATAAGTACATAGATCATGAACAGAATAAACAGCCTGGAAGTAGATTGTGTATATGGGAGTAATTTATGATAAATGTAGCACTTCAAATAAATGGGGACAAGATAAAGTATTCAATAAGTAATTTGTGACAGATGGATAGTAAATTTAGACCTTTAGTTAACACCTTACACAAACAAATATCTGATGAATAGAAGAACAAAGCATGAGAAAATATAAAAATCTAAGAATATCTAGGATATTTTGAAAAGATCATGAGATGATAAAAGACTTCCTAAATAAGACAGAAAACCATAAAATATGATATATTTGACATAATAAAATTTTTTTTCTTTTCTTTTTCCCTTCTTTCTTTTAAAAGTTTGTTGTTGTTGTTGTTTTTCGATATGGACCATTTCTTTAAATTCTCCGTTGAATTTGTTACAATACTGCCTCCGTTCCATGTTTTGGTTTTTTGGCCACGAGGCATGTGGGATCTCAGCTCCCTGACCAGGGATCGAACCTGCACCCCCTGCATTGGAAGGCTAAGTCCCAACCACTGGACTGCCAGGGAAGTCCCCAAAAATGTAAAAATTTTTTTTACAAGAAATGTTATAAACTTAAAAGGCAAATGAGAGATTGAAGAGAAATAATTTAAATATATTTAACAGACAATGGATTAATTTATGGAATATGTACAGAACTCCAAAAATATCAATTAGAGAAAGAGAAAAGTTTTTTTTAAATGGTCAAAGGATTCAAAGTGAAATTTGGAGAAGAAATACAAAGGAATGGCAAACCTATGAAACAGTTTCTCAGCGACATTAGTAATCACTGAAATGCAAAATTATAACAATAATGAGTTAATGACTCCCATCATATTGATGCATAGTCTCATGAGCAGATGATAATGTGAGGCAACAGACAGGTCCACATTGAGCCAATAAACAGAGCCGTTTTGGAAGAAAGTCAGCAGTATCTGTCAATGGTTAGAGATTGTAACTCAGAAATTCTCCTAACAACCTCTTCTGTGGAAAACCACTCACTATGAACATATTCCCAAAGATATTCAGATGACATCACCGGTATGTTCAGGAAGATCACAGTGTTGGCCAAGAATTATAAAAATCGTAAGAAATATATCAGTAGGTATTAGCATATTCTAATATTTCTGTATTTGAAATATTTCATCATTAAAATGAGATTGATCTTTATGTGCTGATATGAAAAGATGTCTAAGACATTAGAATCTAATTGACAAAATGTCTACAATATGGTTCCATTTCAGTTAAAAAAAAAAATCCCAGTGCTTTTGTACAAAAGAGACTGCTCAAAAGAAGTGCCAATTGAAAGTAGGTCGATGGGGAGAGGTGTGAAGGGGACCATCACGTTCACAACTCTCATGGTGAGAGGATATTTCTGTAATTTATGACTTATGTAACTGCTAAATGTTCTTCACAGAGCCCTTTACTCCTAAACTAGCATAAAGGACATTTTCTCCATAGCCTCTAGTCAAAACTAAGACTGTTCCAGCAAGGTGGTGGAGGGAGGGAGGAAGGAGGGTGTTCTTGTCTCTCTGACTGCTCCCTCTGTGCAGAAATTCTGGATTTGTGTGACCATCCATCCATAACTTTCTTTTGCCTTATTAGCTACAAAGTAAACAATTTCTGCCAAATTTAGTTATAGAGACATGTATACCAAAAGATCCTAAACAAAGGTGCTTCGTGCAGGGATTTTTCAGGTTTTTCTCAGTGCAAAGATACAGGTTATCTTTTAGCAAGGGCAGGTTACTTAGGTATATTTTACTCAAAAACAGTGATCATATTCTACTGTCTGGTCTACTTCCAACTATCTAACTTTTACCTGGTGGTGCTGATTGTTCCAAAAATCTCTGGCATAGTAGATTTTTAATAAATGCAGATCAAATGTCTTATTCAACTTTGTATCTCCAGTGTCTGGTAGGCAAGCAACAAATATTTGCTGAATACATGTTAATAAAAAACAATATATGAGGAGAGGTAGAAAAAAGAACCTTAAAAAGTTTATTTGTGGAATGCAATTAAATAAACATACATACTAGTTCATATATAACTATGGACATGTTAGTTTACTATGTTAGGTGAACTGTATGCAGTTTATTCCTGTATATTTATTGTTTTTTAAAAACGTATTAATGGAACTCCTTCAGGTATTGTTAAAGATAGCTTTCTGACTCAGGTGTGTCAAAGTGAGAAGTGTAAAGCGATTTCTCATACCCAAAGTGAGTAGACTGTATGAGCAGTACTCCTCACTGCCAGGAATTATTATACCTTACACATCGTCTCAGATTAGTTACTGTCTGCTTGATAGATTTTACATTTTAACAATATGAATGTCTCTCAGATGAATGCAATATGCCAAGTATTTTTCTGTTTTCCCTTACTCTTTTGAAAAATTTTAATGACACAGTGTTTTCCTTTCCTAAATCAGCACTGGCAAAAGGAAACAAGGGAAAAGCAAACAACTATGACTTCTCACAATTTTAATTTAACATGGCTGTGGAACCACTTTGAAGAAGGGATGGGTTTGATTATACTCCTAAACGCTTCTGGTCTTAACATTTTATGACCATGTGACTACTTCAACTGATTGATAGTGCAATCAGCTAGGCAAACATTGCTTATTAGATTAAAATCTATGTAAGGTGCTTTCTTTTTATCAGGTATTTTTACCCACAAGGAACCATTCTCAGGTGTTCATTCTAGTGATGGGCCAGTAGAGGAATAGTCATCTAACTTGGCTCCAACCTGAAGCCCCTGGGTTGTTTTCTCAGTGAGGATGCAGCTTTCCACAGTGGATAGATCAGAGCTCTGTCATTTAGGGGACTCTGGATTCTAACTCAGGGTTTACTTCTTATTAGGTACATGGCTTCTGAGATTCAGTTTCCTGTCTTATAAAATGATGATAGTAACACAAGTCTCATAGGGTTACTGTGAGCATTTACATAACCTCAAGAAGCTTTGAAGATCCTTGGACTGTGTGAATTTTAAGATTTGTGCTCTTGTTCTCAGCACTGCTTGGGCTGCAAGAACACACTGGCCAAACAACCCTACAGTACACCCACAGCAAGCCCACCCCACCAACAGTCATGGAAGGGATCAGCCTGAACTACTTGTGTCGTTAGTTTACCTTGGCACCCCCGAGCCCATAAACAAACCCATTTATCTCTGCAGTGTTGAGATTCATCTGAAAACATCAAGGGTATGTCAGCAACAGATTTTAGTTCTGAGAAACTCTATAAACACCTATTACTACTGTAGCCCAACTAAAAAGTCTGGGAAGCTTAGAGAGGTTTTAGCAAGGACCAGGACCCCAGACATTTATTGGTCTAACTGTTCTAGCATTTCCTTGTCTTTTTAAAGTCATCCCTAAGAATTATCCATCAAGTTGTTTTGGTCCATCTGGATAGATTTTTAAAATATGTCACAAGCTAAGCCTTAAGATAAAGAAATCATCTTGAGTTAAAGTTATTTTTAAAGTCATGTAGATGAATAGCACAGAAAATAGAATATTTAAAATGAGTATTTAATTGAGCCTTAATAATAATTGAAATGGCCAATGGCCAGTTATTGCTTCAATAGCATTGATTATTAAGAATATTTATTGAACTTGAATAAGCATTACATATAGGACTATTTCTTAATTAAGTAAAATTATACAAGCGATAAATATATAACTACATTTCTATCAGTTTATAACAATTGTATCATTTTTTAGGCATGTTTCATTTAACTAGAGGCAAATTAATGTCATGAAGCAATATTTCTAATATTGACCATAAATATTCACTGATATATTATTATAATATTAATGAGGTCTGGATTACATATGTAACAATTACATAATTTGGGATTTGCTACAAAGTAATGAGACTCACCTTTTAAACAATAAATGACACCAAGAGTATTTAAACTTACTGGATGTTGCTTACAGCTGGTCTAGTTTTAGCATAATGCTTTTAAGAGTCTGTCCTCACAATTGAACCCTTAAAAATGCACAGTACCCTTCTTTCCTTGGCTCATAAGCCCATGTAACTCTAACTGCTAATCCTTGCATAGCAATACAGAATATACAAAGTACTTTAAAAAATTCCTAATTAAAATCTTGGCACGTAAACTTTAATCAACACATAGCATTATGCATAATGGACATAGAACAACCAAAAGAAATACCTTCAATAAAATAGGTCATGCTCTAGTACTTTAAAAGTATTATTATGCTGCTCTTACGAAATTTGGCTTTGTTTTGTTTTCTTTATATATATGTATGTATGCATGCATAATAATTATTTACTGTAATACCTGTGTTCTCAACCTCTTTTAACTAGGAGGTCATTTGGGAATTCAGACTTGCTCACCTTGGCAACTGTGCAGTTTCTAGAACAGTGACTTACAAATAATTGGAGTTCAGTAAATATCTGTGGAGTTGAATAAGTTATTCAAAGTATTTAAAAGATGAAGCTGCACAGGTGATGGTCTAAGCAGAACTAAGAACAGGCTACTTTTTAACCTGCCTACATTTTAGGTAGATTTTATTTTTATTCCTTTAACATCACAATTACATCTGAGGCAAATCAGAAGGCAGGCTTTCAAATAGCCCTCATTCATTTCCAACTCTGTGTGTGTGCAAGTGTGTGTACGTGCACGTGCACACACACATGCAGTACTGTATCTCTGGACATATATAAAATACAGCAGCTTTACAAGTTCCTGCTAATGAGGACTCCAAACACAGCAGAAGTGTTGTTTCTATTTGGAATTTTTAAATTTGGAATTCACGCCTTGTTTTGATTCTGTTCCTCTTAATGTTTAAGGCTTACCCTGTATAAGATGCTGCTTCCTCCCAATGGTTGTGAGATATTCTCATGAGACCAAACTCTGACAACTGCTTGTGAGAAAGTTTCTTAAAAGTAGAGTAGGGCTTCCCTGGTGGTGCAGTGGTTGCGAGTCTGCCTGCCGATGCAGGGGACACGGGTTCGTGACCCGGTCCGGGAAGATCCCACATGCCGCGGAGCGGCTGGGCCCGTGAGCCATGGCCACTGAGCCTGCGCGTCCGGAGCCTGTGCTCCGCAACGGAAGAGGCCACAACAGTGAGTGGCCCGCGTACCGCAAAAAAAAAAAAAAAAAAAAAAAAAAAGTAGAGGAATGTGGGGCTTCCCTGTTGGCGCAGTGGTTGAGAGTCCGCCTGCCGATGCAGGGAACACGGGTTCGTGCCCTGGTCCGGGAGGATCCCACATGCCGCAGAGTGGCTGGGCCCGTGAGCCACGGCCGCTGAGCCTGCGCGTCCGGAGCCTGCGCTCCGCAACGGGAGAGGTCGCAATGGGAGAGGCCGCAGCGGTGAGAGGCCCGCGTACCACACACACAAAAAGAGTAGAGGAATGTGTATGTACAAGAAAGTGGGGAGAGGGTGGAGAGGAAGATATTATCTAGTAGATTGAATCTTTACATTAAATGGAAGGATCTTCATTAATGTAAAAATGCACAATTTGGTATCACCTCTGAGCTGCATACGCACTTAACTGATATTATGGGTGTGTTTCTGATGAGAAGAAACACAATCTGACATGGGTTGACTTAGGTCAACATCCTCAGTAATTAAGTTGAGTTGAAAAAACCGTTCTCTTTTCTTACTGTGTAAATATTACCAGCAAATTCATAATTGACCATTCATTTCAGTCTGGAGCCTGAATGTGCACATGTTTTTGTGTTTTCTGCCCAGTAGGAAGGTGATTACCATAAAACCGAAGAAGGAGCAAATAGAGCGATTATAAAATGTATCTTGTTCTTCACAAGGTGAATAATAATACACACATTGAAAGTCACCCAAAAGGAGAGGGTGGTGTAAAGTGCAAGTCTTGGTGGACAGATAAGATTATTTGCTGAAGAGTGAAAGTAGCAATTGAGGCTGTTAATGCAGTGTACTCACACCCTCTTCACAAACAACATGTAAGTGTTATTATTAAATGTCTGCTCACCTCTATTTTGCCAGCTTTTCATCTGGTTATATATAATCCCAGTTGTTTTTACCACTGAAAATGAAAAAGCACTGAGAAAAAAGTCCTTAAAAAGGGAAGCTATGAGCAACCCTAGATTAGGTACAACATTATTCCATGTTTCAATTTCTGTGGACTAATATTAAGGGCCCCAAATAGGATGAGCCCCTTTAATGCACAAAATAAGAAGAGATGGAAACCTTTTTCTAATAAAAGCTGTGGTTCTGCTACACTTGGTGAAACCAAATAAACAATCTGGAATTGACATTCAGAAATGTGTATAAATTATTCAGAATGAAATGTTCAAGTAATATTAACCTAAAGGTATAGTCATCAATTTTGTCCTGACGGATGGCATTGGGTAGTTAGTATTCAAGTGTTACTACATAAATAAAATTGATTTATGCTAACGGAGAAGATGGAGAAAAATTTTTATCAGGATGCCCAAATTCTGTTCCTTCTGGCTTGATCAGTCACCTCTCTACTGAACTGTGTATCGTTTTCTTGCAGAATTCTTAGGCGAGAAATTGGGCTAAGGAAAATGAATAATACATTTGCTGCAGTGTTAGACTAATGACCCTTAAGTGCTTAAAAAAAAAAATGGAGCAGCAATGACTGCTTTCCTTATAAACAGATTCTAGCTCTTTTCTCCCTTGCTCTTGCTTTCACTCTCTCACTCTTTTTCTTAGAAAGAAAATAATTAAGTCTTGAGCTGGCTGACTTTTGGAGGTAGAAGTGATGAGAGGGTGTGGAATCAATAAAGCCAATCGAAGTACATATGGAGTTACATCTATTTGGTTTCCTTTCTTATCCCCCCCCCCATCATCTTGCTTTCTCCCCACTTTCAGTCCCACTCAGGGTTGCAGAGTTCTTGTTTGTGTTAATCATATTTCCTGTTCCTGTTTTTATAATGCTATTGTGTTATCATAAAGACATTGATCAAATGGCGACAGGCAAGACAGAAATCTGTTTACTTTGCAAAAGTAGGAGGGCTCTCCGACAGGGCTGCATGGTTAAAATCTGCCTCACTGGCATTTGTAATGCATGAACAATTTTTATCTCTCCCTGGGAGGGTCCCTAAAGAGACACAATAGTGGCTCAAGTTTCTGTACCCAAATATCTTTTTCAAATTTGCATAGAACAGCAAAGGAAAGACAAATGCCTACATTAAACATGCTTTTTAAAAGGAGCTTGCACAAAGATAATTAAAGAGCAAGGCAAAATCCTGGCTGCATAATGTAGGATTATTTTGAATTAATTTGTTCTAAACCCATTGTAACAACACTTGAGGTGGAAATGGAGTATTTTGGGATTTATAAAGGAAGAGAGGTACAGCCACCATCGTGTGTATGTGTGTGTGTGTGTGTGTGTGTGTTAGTTGAGAATGTAATTGGTAGACAGCTGCTGAAAATGGAATTGTTCTCTGAGAAAGTAGTCATTTACAAACTAGCGTGGGGTCATGTAACCTCATTATTCTCCTTGCAGTTCCCATTAGGTCAAAATAGCAATCCTCCTAACCATCACTTTCATCTTAAGAAGCATGGACTAGTTTTGCCCTTTTAACTTGAGCTTTTTATTCTAGGGAAGGATTAGACTCTACATCACCACTGTTTCTTTTTCATTTCATTGCCATTCTATCTTTAGGGAAAATCAGCCTCACATTGTGTTATTCTTATGTCCCTAAGTAATGTTTCTTAAAAAAAAAAAAGATGGATCCCTTTCAATAAAGCAGCCCTGGTTTGATGGAACTACCAAAGTAAAAAGAAAAGAAAAGAAACTTCATTATTTGAAAAAGCCACATGGCATTATAGCAGTCAAATCCCTAAAGTCTGATGGTGAAGTCATTGATGCATTATTCTTCTTAGGCTCCTCTTCTTTCAAATAAAAAATGTAAAGGAAATGATTTAAAGCCTAAATAATATCACTGGACAGGAAATAAAAGACATGCCTGTCTTCCCTGATGCTGAAGCTAGGAAAATGTATACCCTAATGTATATTTAGGTCATAGATCTCAGTGTCAGATTTGTCCAAATTGGAAGTACTCGACAAGAATACACAAACACACACAGTCAAATATATATACACAGCCTTTACGATGGACCCAACTGCAAATCTTCCCAGGTTCCATTGCCCCACTTTTTTGCCTGAGTGCATGACTGAGAGAAACATATTATAGGTATTAAATTGGAGGCATAATAAGACCCTCTGGCCAATAGTAACATAGCAACTGCCACCAGCCTTTCCATAGAGCTACATAAATGTCTTTCAAACACCTGTTTCCTTCTGCCACTTTCTCATTTCATCTGTCAGTATGGTCTAATGATTTTATTATAAGGATGAGTCTTTCTACAGAGGTTAAATGGATCCAATTTACAGAAAATGATAATCATAGGAGAATGGAGTGGTTGGACAGAAGTGGCTACCACTGGTGATTGCTTTCCTGAAGACCCCCTCTAAAATTCCAAGCAATATAAAGCTCCTTAGCTAAAGTTATTGCTGACAGAAAATCTTATTTATTTACTTATATAAATAAGTAAACTATTATCCCATAATATATTATAAAAGGTCAGTTGTATTTTGGTTCCCAAGCACCAAACCCAAATTTCTTTTTGGATAAGGTATATTTCAACCAGATAGCAAAGGTTTTAGTTGTCAGTAACAGCTGGTTATGGGAAAGCAGAGCTTTACAAGGGAGGAAAAACCTAAACATCTGACATTCCTCAGCGTTTGTAAGTTCTGTTTTGAGATTGTAGTCACCCAGGGACGAGGTAGGTCAGTGCATCTTCTGGGAGCAGGGAAGGGTTGGGTTGTTTACTCCAAGGTTTTAGTGTTCAATTAGAAGAACACATGAAGAAATATAAATCAGTAAAATCCCAAGGTAAGCCTAAGTACCTTTTCTTACTGTCATTGTTCTTGTTACTGTTTTATCAAGGAAATGTCATAAAGAGGATCTTCTGTAGTAGTGACTGGAATAGTGTCTATGTTTTTAAGGAATAAGATTTTGGCTCCTAACTTGTAAGAATAAGGTGTACTTGCCTCTCTCACAAGGGGTTTTTAAAAATATACTTTTTGAAATATACATGATATATAACATTGTGTAAATTTAAGGTGTACAACATATAAATTTGATACATTTATATATTGTAATATGATTGCTGCCATGAGAAAGAAGGACATCCTGCCATTTGTGATGACGTGGATGGACCTTGAGCACATCATGCTAAGTGAAATAAGTCAGACAGAGAAAGCAAGTACCATATGATCTCACATGAGATTTTGCAGGTAGGGGGAACGTGACGGAGAGACTGGCTGCTGGTAACCTGATCAGCGTTCACTTTTGAGGAAAGCTGACGCAGTCACACATCTTCACTAACCCCCCCACCTCCTGCTATGCAACCCCATGTAGGGACTTTCTGTCCTGAAAATATTCTCTTGTAGACATTACATGGCTTTTGTTACATCTTATCTTATTTGAGCTTAACATTTCCCAGAAGGGAATTACAAAACCCTCTAGTGTTGATAAAATTTAGGAGACACCTCAGACTTAGAAGCAAAACATTTGTAAATCTGTGTAAGGCTCATCTTTGCCATTGTATGTTTTTGTCCATTGCCTTCAATTTTAGAAATGTTTTAAAATCTTGTCCTCCACCCTAAGGGAACCCACTATCTTGACTTATATTTTCCAATTTACAGACACACACAAAACCTCTTAGAATAAATGAAATAATAAATGGAGTGCTTTGTGAAGCTTGGTGGCAGAAAGAATAACATCAGAAAGCATTGTTGGTATTCTTTGTGGATCAGGATTCAGCACAATTTTTTAACTTCCATGTGGCTTCTCCAGTTGAGATAACTTCAGCATCCATCCCACTGCTCTTTTCTGCAGACCCAGTTTTGCTGTTAATGGTCTCCAGCTGTAGTTGGCTTACTTTAACAGTTTTGTTTTATGCTCTCATCTCTCAACTCTTAAGTAATTGCAAAGACAGTGGAACTTGGGACACAGCTAAAGTGAGTAATAATGATAAGTTTGTCCCTTGACTAAGTAGCAAGCCACCCAACAGCTTCACTTGGTTTTTATCAATTGTACAAGAAAGCAGAAAAATCTGGGCAGTAATTCTGTAGCTTCATTTTTGCTTTGCAAAAGCAATTATACTCCAAAAAAAAAAAAGATTACACTTCAAAAAAATAGAATGTCTAGCCCTTTATTAATATTATTCAGATAAGACAATTATGTGAGTTCCTTTGTCAGTCATCAATTAAATCTAGTCAATTGGTGGGTATGGACACTTACCCCTAGGTCTCAGATATTTCTTTCCATGTTTTAAGACTGTATACTTGGACATTTGGTAAACTTGGACATCAAGTTTACCAAACTCCTTTTTGTACTCTAACTCCTAGAAAGTCAGTGACTCTATGAGTTGCTCTTTATTTATTGGACAGCCATTTATTGAGGCTCAGTTGGGGCCCTGGACTATTCTCAATATAGGTGATACAGAAGTAAACAAGTGGCTCAAGAATCCTCCTTTGAAGTGGCTTACAAATTAGGTTGTGCAATGGACTTATAAAGTGATAAATAAACACAGTGATTTCAGATGGTGTTAAGTGCTGGGGAGAGAATAAAACAAGTTGATGTTATAGAAAGTGACTTTCTGTCACTGGGGAGGGGGTTATTTTAGGTTGGTTGGTCAGAGACGTTTGTGCTGAAGAAGTAATACCTCTTTTTGAAACAGTAACACCTGAACGACTAGGAGGAAGCCAAGTGAAGATCAGGAAGAAGAACTGAGGGGTAGGAAACAGCTGTGTGCAAAGAAACTTCGGAGTTTAAAAATAAAATAAGGCTTTTGAGGCAGGATTTGAATTGGAGAGTGGTAGAAAATGAGGTGGAAGGAATAGTCAGGAAGCAGATCATGTCAGTCCTTGAAGTCCTGTTAAGAATTCTCCTTAAATTGGAAGCCATTGGAGAATTTTAAGTAGAGATATGCTGTGATCTGAGTTAAGTTGGAAGATATAATGAAGGCTACTGTTGTAGGCTGATGGCAGGCTATGGAAGTAGTCTGGGCAGGAGATGACGGTGGCTTGAACGACGAATGGTGGTAGCATAGAGGGAGAGAAAGTGAATGGCTCCAGATGCGTTTTGGAGTCAGATTCCGAGGACTTATGATTGGGTGGATGGTGGTGCCATTTACTGAGATGAGGAACACTGGGGAAGTTACAGGTTAGGGGATGGGGGAGGTGGGAGCAGGAGTATTATTTTGAACATGTACGTTTGAGAGCACTCTTAGATATCTAAGTGGAGATGCCAAGTAAACAAGCATGTACACAAATCTGGAGTTTGGGAGATAGGTCGACGTAGAGTTACTGGCATAATAAGATACAGCATGAAGATGAGATCCTTTTAAACGTTTTCTCTTTATTAATTCCATCTCTCTTTTTTTCACTCTGTGTCTAGCTTCCTTCATTTTGTATTTTGGTTTCCAAGCACAGTTTTCTTTGCAAAAGATACATTTTATCTCAGGATCCTCTTGAAAATCCCTTTTACCCATAAAGCTTTTCCAAGTTGAATGGGAACAAAGTACAAGTGATAACTCCCTTTGAAGTCTTGATGGCAGTATAGTCACTAGGCATTCCTTAAATACCAAGACAGTGAAGTCTAAATACAGGATAACTAGTAATTACTCATGTACCATGTCTTAAGATACTTCAATTGGGAGTTTATATCCCACTCTGGGCATATTTTCAATGGTGTGTTTTGCAAAATGTGTATGATCCTTGTAGGCAGAGACCTGTTTAATTTGCTTTGTGGAGACTAGTACACTTTTATGTGTGTGAGAAAATGTAATAAATAATATTCAACAGAGACAATGATAAATGAATAAACAGCTTACATTTTCAAAAGGGCCTTCAAAATATTTCCTTTATCAAATGTGAAATCCAATTTGTTTTCAGTACACTTTTCCTTTGAGTTCATAGTGTCTATTAAAATTTTGTAAAATAAGAAGTCTTTCCCACATTTAGAGGGACAGAATTTTTAGTTTAGTTACGAAAACAGTCACTTACCTACTTTATCAAGTAACGACTTATTCCGAATCAACAGGAAAAAAATGTCCTGTAACAGACTGATAGATTTTTTCCATATCTTAAATTTATTATATATTATTCAGTTCTCCCTGTCTACCATCCTGTTTCATCTTTGCTGGATATTTCTAATGAACATCATATGGATTGGAATTTTGCAGTTAAAAAATGAGCAAACAGCCTTTCAACATAACGCAAAGCACACACCATTTTTAAGGGGTCTCCCTGCCCACTTACTTACTTGCAAGGCTAATCTATTATGGTATCTATTATGGTATTTATTTCAGCTGAGATTGTTGATGGAGTAAGAATTAGCTAAAGCAAATATAAACAAATAAAAGATGAACAAACTTCATCTGTGTGTATTTCAGCCATGGCAGATCATAATGCCACCCAGGAGATGGTGGTGGCAAGTAAAAGTCAATGAAGCCAAACCACTCTGTGAAACAGATCATTTGATTTATAAGTAAACAGTCTGGTCTAGAGACTTCCAAAGAGTTCCTGGGTCTTAGACACTTTATGGGACATACAGTATGTAAAACTAAAACATTTATGTCACATTTTACTAGTAGCTGTCATAAGAATACTGGAAATCGTTCCCAGTCTAGCAGTGGAAGGAACTAAATTTCAAGGTAGACATTCTGAAAAAGATTTGGAGATACATGGCCTGAAGGCAGCCGAACATTTGGGTTAAGAGCTTGCATTTGGAGATCTGCTTTTAATCTTGCTTTTTTTCACTTACGGAAAGAGTCACTCTGTAGCCTCCAGAACCTCACTGACTTTCTTACATGCCGGGTGGAGTGAATACTAGCACTTACTTCACAGGCTGTGTGATGGTTAAATTAGGTATTGCAATAAGGTGCTATCACAGCGCTACACACATAGCGAATACTTATAGATCTTATTCTTTATTAACATCATTAATTATGTTGACTGGGCAATATAAGAGATAAGGCTTTGAAAATGACCTAAAAGCTGTTGAGCTCTGAGAAAATATTAAATCTCTAGGCAAGAGGTATTTTTTTCTCTTGTACTGTTGAAATGTTTTTGTTTGATTGTTTATTGCAGACTGCCGAGTTGAAAGTTTTCTTCACTGCCACCAAACTTATGCATTTGTTCAAATTACTATTTATCCTCTCTCTTTATTAAGAAAGATCAAGCATTTACTCCATGCCTCACCTGTGATAGACAGTGATAATCCAAGTAAAGAGCAGAGCAGACTTTCTATCATTTAGGAATTCAGAGTCACGGAAATAAATTACTCAAGTAATATGATAAATGCTCTAATTCAATACAAAGTGTTAAGGGAACACAGAAATGCAAGTGCTTAATTCTGCAAAAGGAAGTAAAGAGAACCTTCCTAGGGAAGTGATATTTAAGCTGAATCGTTAAGGTTTGTCAGGTAGGCATGAAGAAAAAGGCCATTTCTGGTAGAGGAAAATATCATGCAAAGGTGAAAATAAAAGTATTGGTGACTTCAAAAAAAACTGCAGTCACTTTGATGTAGCTGGAGAGTCAGGTGGGAAAGGAGGAGGGTCCACTTGGAAAGGTGAGCAAGGACAGATGGTATTATGATCAGGGCTTTCAACTCTGTCCTGTAGGCAAGGCTGAGCCACTAAAGGACTTGAGCAGAGGAGAAATGATCAGTGTGGAGTTTGGGCAAGAGCACCTAGGCCACTGGTAAAGCTCATGCTGGAGAGAAAGAGCTAAAGAAAACAAGGAAATGAGCTGGAGAGTACAGATGAGAGAGAGTTCACAGGAGTGTAAGGTCAGCCTGTGGTGGGCATGGAGAAGAAGTGGTCATTGAGATACATTCAGAGAGGAAATGGATAGGACTTATTTTTTAGCTATGATATTTGAAGGAAAACAGGGTCAAAGATTGTGGCTTTCCGTGTTGGGCACGCGTGCAACAGGTTGTGGGAAAAAGTTTCATTAAAATTTGTTTTAATTTCGTTCCTTTTAAATTTTGGACTTTGTGCTTTATAATGTATGTAATATAGTAAGAGCAATACATGTGAATATATATAAATATGTTTATGGGAGTTTTGTGTTCAAAACTTTTTACTGATAATGATACATAATGAAGAAGGTTTAGAGAACAATGCCTTAGTAAGACCTCTATGTTTGGATAAAATTGGTGCTATTAAGGGAAACATTTTTCCAGTTATCATTCTAAAAGGTACACAACATGTTATAAACAGTTACTCTCCATTCCCTCAAAGGCTTACAGTCTAAAATAGGCATCTCTAACTTCTTACAACGTGAACAGTATGAAGGACAAACAGTGACTTTTCTCCTTTGCCTGCAGCTTGACTCAACTTTTTTTTTTTTTTTTTTCTGTGGTACACGGGTCTCTCACTGTTGTGGCCTCTCCTGTTGTGGAGCACAGGCTCCGGACGCGCAGGCTCAGCGGCCATGGCTCACGGGCCCAGCCGCTCCGCAGCATGTGTGATCTTCCCGGACCGGGGCACGAACCCGTGTCCCCTGCATCAGCAGGCGGATTCTCAACCACTGTGCCACCAGGGAAGCACTCAACTCTTTATTTTATTTCTTTTTTATAAAAAAAGATCTTTATTGGAGTATAATTGCTTCACAATACTGTGTTAGTTTCTGTTGTACAACAAAGTGAATCAGTCATATGCATAGATATATCCCCATATCCCCTCCCTCTTGAACCTCCCTCCCACCCTCCCTATCCCACCCCTCTAGGTGGTCTCAGAGCACCAAGCTGATCTCCCTGTGCTATGCTGCTTCCCACTGGCTAACTATTTTACATTTGGTAGTGTGTATATGTCGATGCTACTGTCACTTCACCCCAGCTTCCCTACTCCCACCCTGTGTCCTCAGGTCCATTCTCTATGTCTACGTCTTTATTCCTGCCCTGCCACTAGGGTCATCAGTACCTTTTTTTTAAAATAGATTCCATATATATACATTAGCATATGGTATTTGTTTTTCTCTTTCTGACTTCACTCTGTATGACAGACTCTAGGTCCATCCACCTCACTACAAACAACTCAATTTCATTTCTTTCTGTGGCTGAGTAATATTCCATTGTATATATGTTCCACATCTTCTTTATCCATTCATCTGTCAACTCTTTATTAAAAACATCAACCTAAACTAAGGAAACTGGATTTTTGATTACCCTTTTTCCCCTTTTGCTCAATGATTTCAATAGACAAATGAGCTGTGCATTTGGACACAAGCATAAAGAACTGAAACAACACATATACTAAATGAATAAACTATCAATTTATGTGCATATTAGCTAGTGGAGTGGGAGAAAGAGACAAGCCTTAACAGTATGAATAGTGTGAATCTGGAAGGTGGGATGAATAGTACTGCCAGAACTCAAGTTGGTAAGTTTAAAGGAAGGTAGGATGTCACTGGGGGAGACTCAGAGGGAGATGCGGCTTTGATGGTCTGCTAAATAGTATTCTCAAGAAGGATGGAGAGGACTGGCTGAGGCTTGCAGAGGGTGAAACCTATAATTTAGATCTAATCTACCCCTTCCCCTCACCTGCACATTTTTCTTTGCTTTCCCTCTTGACTTCTTGCCTTGAAACAGCAATCAACTTCTGATTTATCTCATTTCAAAAGGAGTTGCAGTAGAGGTTGTCCAAACCACTGAGAATTTCTGGGCTCAGCTTGCTGATAAAAGTAATAACAATAAATAAATAATATATCAATACAACAGAAAAAAGTTTTAAATAGAACAAAAAAGTGGATGGCACTGCCAGAAAATAAAGAAGCCCTTTCAACTGGGTATTGAGAAAAAGGAAAACATTAGGCCAAATTATTCAAGAAACTTGAAATCTAGTTCAGGATCTTAAAAAGAGAGTCAGTGAGATAGTCAGTAGTTGACTGAGAACAATGATGCAGGGGAAAAAGCACAAAGGCACTTTGTCTAAATGACTACATATATGAAAGTCTGAGTAGAAGAATTCATCAAAGTAACAGACCAGAAATATACATGGTGAACACCCGCTCTACATGCTTTTCCAAGAAAGGATGTGTCAGGGTGTGAGGATTCAGTTCCATTAGCCTTCCTTCAAAAGACAAGCCCTGGACAGAACAGTCTGAGCTACTGTGACATAGAATAAGATTTGCTGAATGGATCCAATGAGAAGAAAATTCAAGTACCTCTTGACCAAATCAACAAACATGAGAATGTCAGAAGTAGATGACCTCGTTTATGTATAAACAGACATTTAAGGTCATACTCATACAAATGAGAACATTATTAGAAAGTCAAAAGAAGAAATGCTAAAATATTAGGAGGTTATTACTTTTCAGAGTAATACATGGCTTCTGGGAGTAAAGGTTTGAAGAACTCAGCAATAGATGCTCAGTACATGGCTTGGTAAATTTTATCTTTCACTCATCTGCACCTGGGGAAATGAAAAGAAAAAAAGAGGAAAAATCCTGTTTTCGAAGGTCATCAGGCAAAAACACTATTGGGGAGAGGCATTCAACATAGCTCTATATCCTCTGGCAAAGGAGTGAACAGAAGTTAATTTGAGAATTTGGAAATCATATCCATAGGAGACAATCAACATGTTTTCAGACCTTGGGCAGGGGGCAAGACAAATGCCCAAGGGCTTCTCTGGTTTACACAGCCTCACTCTAAGCACTGAAGTTGTTGATACTATCAAAATTCTAGGAACAGCAGAAACATGAGTTTAAAGTTGACAGAATGAACTCTTATTTCCATCGCCAACACTGAATTATTTTCATCTAAAGAAATAAACAAATCAACCCAACATCTCTTCTGATGCTTCTAAGGAAAACCTTCAAGATAGTATGTCTTAAGGTAAAGAGATGGCTGGCTCTCCATATCAAAGGCTGCAAGAAGCGTCATTATGAACTCAAAAAGATACATCCTACAAAGGGAGGGTAGGCATTTTGTGACAGTGAGATATTTCATGATTAAATTCATGAACTACCTGATTTTTTAATTGAAATTGGTCTTACCCCTCCCATGATAGTGACATCAGCCAAGAATTAAATGTCATATTTCCATGAACACACAGACATTGATTTTTAAATTGCTCTCTTTATGAGATATGATTAGCACTTCTGTGCAAGCTGAGAGGCACAAACTCAGGTGCAAACTCAAATGGAAAATGCTGTGCCATTAGGGTAAGTGTTGATTCATATCAGATTAGTGATTACAGTGCCATCCGTCCCACCTAATACATAAATACGCAGTGGGCGAATTGTCACCAGGTTCTGGGCAAGACATGCATCTGAAACACACAGGTGATGCTCAGCATCCATTTCCACATGAACAAGAAATGCGAGAGTGCTAGATATCACACTGGTAATAAGCCTCTTTCTCTCTGTGACTCAACTACTCCCTTGCTACCAGCAGACAATGTAGAGAAACAGCACTTGGTCTTTGTTTACCATGCTAGCATTTAGAAAGGTTCTCATTTGAGTAAACTGCCTTTTCAATGTACTGAATTGTGCCTGGGGGATTGGAAATAGTGAACACAACTTCCTGAAAGCATCTAGTTGATAATCGGGTGGTAGCCAAGGTATTAGAAGAATGTGAGCCTGTTGAAGGGCAACAGAACCAACTTGTCACAAAGACTTGGTCCAGTTTCCCCACCAATGGGGAACAAGAAGGGACTACCTATTCATTCATTTCTTCACTTACTCTAAGTATAGTGCTTAAGCATATGGCTCTGCGACTAAGCTATCTAGCTTTGTATCAGGGCAACTTTAGGAATCAGGGAGTTATTTATTCTATCTGTGTCTCAGTTTTCTCAACTGTAAAATAGAAATAAAAAATATATCCCTGAAAGAGTTATCGTTAAACTCGTGAACATATGTAAGGCTCTTCAAGCATCGTGTTAGCTGTGTTAGCTGCTACTATTCATCAACAAATATTTGTTGTGTACCAATTAATATACTCCCTGTGAGTCACAGAGAAAATATAATCTCTCTGAGTCACAGTGGATCTACTTTTAGTCATGATCTCCATACCTTCTTTCATTTAAGCTTCTTAATACTTTAGGTAAATTTTCAAACTATGTATGAATATATGAATCAGCCTATCTTCGTATTAACACTATAACTGATAATAAATTGGGAGGGAGAGAGAAGTAAAGATGGAATCTTATAGCCAAATGAAAACTCGTCTTAGTATTTCATGTCCTTAAATAGTTGTAAAGATTCTTAGTAAGAGTCATATGAGGGGAGAAACAATCCTCCTTATATTGTTCAATAATAATGCTAACTTTGTAGTTAAAGAAACAGGAATCATGCAAATCATCCTCACTTACATTACCCCCGGCCCATATATCTTACTTTTGTCCCATCATTATCTCTAGTCTTATATCTTTGGCCTCGTGAGTATCTTTGTCACTGCAGTACCAGTGAGGATTCTTTCTGTTGCAAGGGACAGAAATACCAACTCAAGGAAAGAGAATTTACTGACTTAGGTACATGTGAAGGCCAAGGTTTGGGTGGTTTGAATGCCGCTTGAATAACATCGCCAGGACCTGGGCTCTCTGCTTCTGTCGACTCTCTTCTCCTCGACGTGGGTTTCATTCTCAGGCTTCACGTGATGGCAAAAATAGCTGCCAGTAAATCTAGGCCTACAGCCTCCCAGACTTCACTCTAATAGCAAAGATGGTGTCCTCCTCTCTCAAAAGTATCAGCAAAAGTACCATTGCCGATCGTTGGTGGCTTGGACCACATGTCCACTCTGAACTAGTCTTGGTGGTCAGAGAAAGCAGTCCTTTGGGTGCTGAGTCTGAGTCTCAGAGTTGCCCCTGCTGGGAGTGAAATGAATTCCACTTGAAGCATAAACCCTAGGAGAGGGGTGAGGAAGATTTACAGAGAGGAATAATTAGTGTGTCATCATCAGCACAGAGGTGAGTGGGCAGCAGACACAACACTGGCTCACTCTACCCATCCTGTAGCTCTGATCCGGCCAAATCCATCCTCAGAGCCCCAAATGACCCTTTCTGCTAGTTGCATAAAATCCAAAGTCTGTTTGTGGCATTCAAGGCTTTTGGCCATCCTCATTTACTTCTTACCATGCCTCCTCTTGCATTCCTGGCTACAGTTTATTTTCAGAGTGTCTCCATTCTCTTTTGACTTTTGATTCCCTGTCTCCCATCCATCTTATTGATATTCTTTAGCTTATTGAGAGTCCAGCTCACACACTACCCTACAACAAGTCAGAAAAGTCAGAATTATTGTTATCTTCACTTCGTAGAAGAGGATGAGTTCAGGTTCTCGTCAGGCATTCTGGATCCAGAGCCCCTTTAAAGTGTACTCTCACTAGTGGAAAGTAAGATGGACACCTTCACAAAACTGTATCCCATATCAACATCAGAGATGCGAAACCGTGTATATAGTAGAGGGAAATGTGCTATATTTGGGATTTTGTTTACCCTGATTTTCTTTACGAGGAGGTGATATTTTTCATTGATAATTTGTTCCTATCTTGGCTACAGTTTGTAAAATGTGACAATCTTGCAGATTAGTGAGAGCTACACATAGGCTTTGAAAAATTAAGACACAGTCAGTGTTTTAAAACTTCACCATTGGACTTTCCTGGTGGCGCAGTGGTTGAGAGTCCTCCTGCCGATGCAGGGGATGAGGGTTCATGCCCCGGTCCGGGAAGATCCCACATGCCGCGGAGAGGCTGGGCCTGTGAGCCATGGCCGCTGAGCCTGTGCGTCCGGAGCCTGTGCTCCGCAACGGGAGAGGCCACAACAGTGAGAGGCCCGCATACTGCAAAAAACAAAAACAAAAACAAAACTTCACCATTTCACTAATTTCACTTTAAAGGTAAAAAACATTGTATAAACAAACATGTGTTGAATGCTCATTCTCTGCCAAATATTAGATATCTAAAGGAAAACAAAGCACAGTCCGCAGTCTTAAGTTGTTTGTTGTCTAGTTAAGGAGATATAATTGCAAACAAATTGCAAACAAATCGTTTAGTGTCAGTCTTAGAATTTGAAGAAAATAGTTGATTTTAACTTTTTTTGCCTGGGGGGAGGCGGTTCTAACAACAGCCAAGTTTGAAAATGCCTTCACTGTTGTAGATGAATGGATAATTATTATAGTAATACCTTTAACATTTAGTCATTTTTCCACTCAACAGCTATTTATTTCAGGCAGTCTGCTATGCATTGGGTATAAAATGGTGAACAAAGGAGACATGGTCATTCATTGCCTTCATGGCACTTATCTTAGAGGAAGAGGACATTACATAAAAACACAGCTGAATTTATAATTGAACATGCTGTGAGAATTACTGTTAAGGAGGAGAGCTGAGGGCAGTGATAGAGAATATCAGAGGGGCTGTAAATATGTGGGGGGCATCAGTTCTCTAGGAATTGCTTTTCAATCTGTGACCTAAAAAAAGGAGCTGGGCATACAACATTCCACACAAAGAGACATATGGAGAAGGTTGCTGATGCAGTAAAGAACTTGGTGCATTCACGGAAGAGTCAGGATATGTAGAAAGGGTCCATGTCAGGTGAATGGCTGCACATGAGGCTAGAGGGGAAGAAGAGTTTGAAATATAGGGCCTGTGGCATTGGGAAGAACCATGGATTTTAAAGACAGTGGGAAACGATTGGCAGTTTGAAGCCGGGATACGTATTCAGATTTACCAAGATGATCCTGTGTGTCATGAGAGAGGTTGCAAGCCTGCCAGTCATGAAGGAGTTGTCCAGTGCAGGGCTAGGTTGGGGGGCAGAGGTGGAAATGAAGAGAGGTGGACACATTGACAACTATTTGAGAGATAATATCAAGAATGACGCCTAGGGCTTCCACAGTGGTGTAGCAGTTAAGAATCTGCCTGCCAATGCAGGGGATACAGGTTCGAGCCCTGGTCTGGGAAGATCCCACATGCCGTGGAGCAACTAAGCCCGTGCACCACAACTACTGAGCCTGCGTGCGGCAACTACTGAAGCCTATGCACCTAGAGCCCATGCTCCACAACAAGAGAAGCCACCTTAATGAGAAGCTCGTGCACCGCAACGAAGAGTAGACCCAATTCACCGCAACTAGAGAAAGCTCGTGCATGGCAACAAAGGCCCAACACAGCCAAAAATAAAATAAATAAATTTATAAAAAGAATGACGTCTAGGTTCTCATCTTTAGTTACCAGAAAGTTCTTGAGATACCATACCTAGAAATCATCATTTAGTCAGATCCCTTAAGAGGTAGGGTGGGTAGTCTGATCCAGGCTAAGGAAATTTCACAACAGATGTTCTCTACTGGATTCCCCTTCTAGTTTTGAATAAAGATCACATGCAAGTATTTCTTTTGATTCTATGGCTTCTGGAATAGAATATAATCTTTTCCAAGCTTCCCTTTCCTGCCTCCATATAGTTTTCCTTACAATTTCAAGCTGAGAAACAGATGCTGTCTGTACTGAGAGGTTTCTGTTGCGAGTCTTGACAGCCCAGGCATTAGAATGTTCTGCAGTGCTCCCATCTTCAGGTTCCCTCCAGAAAAATCTGTCTTCAGGCTTTCCCCACAAACATTAGTTCTGTCCTCTCGAGCACTCAGTCTTTTATCTCCTGGGTAGTCTCTCTTTGCCTAGGTGGAACACATATGTAAAACCCATATTTTAGCACTATTCTGAACTTGTTCGGAATACATTCTTTGTACAAAGGACTGATAATCTTTTCCCATTTCCCTGGTTCTCATCATAAACATTGTGGATTTATGTTGCTATGTCTGAGAAATTCTAATTTCATTTTAAGGAGATATTATTTTGATTAAGTCCTCTCAAATAGCATTTACTTCTTTTATAACGTACTCTGATTTTACAAGAAGACAATATTTCCAAAATTGTGAGGTTCACAAATCTCTCTCATGTACACAGTTAGTTACTGATTATCTCAATAATACTTAGAGGCAGACATTATTATTACCATTGTTATGCAAGACAGTTGAGCCTTCGGGACTAAGGTAACTCTGCAGTGTTCTCTGGCTGGAAGATGATGCCGCAGCTCTCATTTTTGTGGCCATATCCCATTTTGTATTTTTCATTTTGATACAGAAACTTATTTACTGTAAGAGGTAAAGAGGTTATATTTTTGCTATATTCTTTTTGGGTATAAAGTTGTTTTGTGTCATGGCCTCCAGAAGTATTTATAGCAAGTGCTCTAATGGTTCCAAAACCAGGCATTCAGAGCATTAGAGCCAAACACTTAATGCCTAGAAGGGTTAGTTTTCTTTGCACCAAGAAAACCTCTGTTTGAGGAGCAGCAGTCTTGACTCCTCAGGCAAGTTATAAATTTGTTTCTTAAGTTACTACAAGAAATAGGAAAAGAGTATAGGCTATGTACTCCTGGGAACAAAATTCTGAGTACAAACTCTGCAGCCAATAGGTCAAACAGTTTCATTTTTACTTACATTTTACTTACATTTTACTTACATTTTACATTTTCTATACCAAATGTCATGGCTACTCACGTCAACTCAAGGGAGCACACAACCCATTATGATGACCTCTGATTTAGAACGCAGAGCATTGCTCCAGAAAAAGCCCATTGACCCTCTTCCAATGGGAATATAAATTCTTTCTCATATTCATGTTTTCAAAAGCATGTTGTATGAAAACAAGTAAAGTTTTTGGAAATAAAGCAACATTTTTAGTAGCTCCATACATTTGTTATTATTTCAATGTTTTTTAAAAAAATATTTTAATGTTACATTTTGAGCAATACAGAAATGCATACATGAGAGCCAAACTCTGTGATGTTAATAGATGTGGCTCTTAGAGATGAAGTAATCTGCCTGGGGAAGATGGCTGAGCTAGAACTTGAGTCCAGGCATTCTGAGCTCCACTTCAGTGGCCAGGAAGGGTTAGAGTCTACAGCAGTGATGGCTATACGTAAATGGAGGCAAAACATCCATTTGCTGCTCAACTACCAAATAAATGGGGAAGCTTGGGTGATGTCTTACTTTCATGTCTTCTTAAGATTTTATGTATAATCCAATTTGGATTCCCCCTGAAGTGTCCAAGTTGGATTGAGATGAGGTGTTTTTAGATCAGTCAAGACTGTTTTAGGCAAGTTCACCCTGGGCCAGAGTCCAACATAATATTCTTTTTTTTTTAAATTGAAGTATAGTTAATTTACCGTGTTGTGTTAATTTCAAGGGTATGGCAAAGTGATTCAGTTATAGATCTATTCTTTTTCAGATTCTTTTCCATTATAGGTTATTACAAGCTACTGAGTATAGTTCCCTGTGCTATACAGTAGGTCCTTGTCTATTTTATATATAGTATAGTGTGTATATGTTAATCTCAAACTCCTAATTTATCTCTCCCCCTCCTCACCCCCGTTATCCCCTTTGGTAACCATAAGTTTGTTTTCTGTGTCTGTGAGTCTATTTCTGTTCTGTAAATAAGTTCATTTGTATAATTTTTTTACATTCCATGTATAAATGATATCATATGATATTTGTCTTTGTCTGACTTATTTTGTGTAATATGATAATCTCTGGGTCCATCCATGTTGCTGCCAATGGCATTATCTCATTCTTTTTATGGCTGAGTAATATTCTATTGTATATTTGTACCACATCTTTTTTATCCATTCATCTGTCAGTGGACATTTAGGTTGCTTCCATGTCTTGGCTATTATGAATAGTGATGCTGTGAACATTGGTGTGTGTGTATCTTTTCAAATTAGAGTTTTCTCTGGGTACATGCCCAGGAGTGGGATTGCAGGATCCTATGGTAGCTCTACTTTTAGTTTTCTAAGGAACCTCCATGCTGTTCTCCATAGTGGCTGCACCAATTAACACTCCCACCAACAGTGTAGGAGGGTTCCTTTTTCTCTACTCCCTCTCCAGCATTTGTTATTTGTAGAATTTTTAATGATGGCTATTCTGACTGGTATGAGTTGATACCTCATTATAGTTTTGATTTGCATTTCTCTAATAATTAGCAATATTGAACATCTTTTCATGTGCCTTTTGGCCACCTCTATGTCTTTTTTGGAGAAATGTCTGTTTAGGTCTTCTGCCCATTTTTTGGTTGGGTTCTTTGGGTTTTTAAAAAAATATTAAGCTGTATGAGCTGTTTGTGTATTTTGGAAATTCCATGTCTTAGCATCATTTGCAAATATTTTCTCCCAGTCCATAGGTTGTCGTTTCATTTTGGTTTTGGTTTTCTTTGCTGTGCAAAAACTTTTAAGTTTCATTAAGTCCCATTTGTTTATTTTTGTTTTTATTTCCATTACACTAGGAGGTGGATCCAAAAAGATATTGCTGTGATTTATGTCAAAGTGTGTTCTGCCTATGTTTTCCTATAGGAGTTTTATAGTATCCAGTTTTACATTTAGGTCTTTAGTCCATTTTGAGTTTATTTTTGTATATGGTATTATAGAATGTTCTAATTTCATTCTTTTACATGTAGCCATCCAGTTTTCCCAGCACCACTTATTGAAGAGACTGTCTTTTCTCCATTGCATATTCTTACCTCCTTTGTCATAGATTAATTGACCATAAGTACATGGGTTTATTTCTGGGTTTTCTATCCTGTTTCATTGATCTGCGCATATGTTTTTGTGCCAGTACCATATTGTTTTGATTACTGTAGCCTTGTAGTATAGTCTGAAGTCAGGGATCATGATTCCTCCAGCTCTATTCTTCTTTCTCAAGATTGTTTTGGCTAATCGGGGTCTTCTGTGTTTCCATCAAGTTTTATAATTTTTTGTTCTAGTTCTGTGAAAAGTGCCATTAGTAATTTGATAGAGATTGCATTGACTCTGTAGATTCAGAGTCAAGTGTAATATTCTAAGGAGGGCTACTGGTTGTTACCTGTTGTGATGGTTAGTTTTTATGTGTCAACTTGGCTGGGTTCTGCTAGCAAGTTATGTAATCAAACACTAATCTAGGTATTTCTGTGAAGGTATTTTGTAGATTTGATTAACACCTATCTACCTGTATATCTATCCAGCCATCCATCCTGTTGGTTCTGTTTCTTTGGAAACATTGACTGATAAAGATTTTCCTACTGAAAGTGGTTCTAGAGGAACAGAATATTAAGGATGAGTTTTCTGAAATGGTTATGCAGTTTATGGAATTGCTTCCTTAATTTAATGAGATTCAAAGACAGTACTGACTCTATTTCCAGTGGTAAACAGGGCACCAATAGTCCAAGGTGTAATATGGCAATAGAGATACACAAAATATCACTATGTGATACTCCTAGTCAAAAACTCATAAAAGGCAGAGTTCTGCATGCCTGCTGATTCTCCTCAGGATCCATCCCCACCACCCCTCTCTGCTTTTAGACCTATAATTTGATTCATTTCCCAGCAGACCCCAAAGGGTGAGGTGCAAAGTGTGGCCCATTAGGAGGTGTTCCACACTCCAAAAGAATTGCATGGGTTTCCAATTTATACAGACAGAAATCTGGGAACTATGTGTGGGAATGAATATTAAGGGTGTGGGGTGGTGGTGAAAGGAACGTAAAGTTGTTGGTGAAAGGATGTAATTAGTTGATATGGGCTCACTAGACAGAGATTCTGGATTTAATGTTGCAACTTGAGGAGTTAGAAAGGGCTCTAACAGTTTGGTTGGTTGGTCGGCCAAACGTGCACCAAAAGGTGGCCCATGGCAAGTGAAGTTGAAATGCTGACCTGCCTTGGTTTACTGTAGAGAAAGAGATGCAAAGGCTTTGGGAGATTGGAATGTTGGAGTGGACTTATCATTTAAGCCTGCTCATTCACCCTGGGAGGGTCTAGGAGGACTCTCTTTCACCATGACTGAGAAATAAATTTGTGAGGGAAGCCCCAAGCATCCTTGAAAGTGCTGTGTGATCACTCTTTTCTGTAGGTCAGAAATTATAGTGGAAACTGCTGCACCTGAATTGGGGAACCTAAATGCAGTGGGTATAATGGGATTCCTGGGTGGCAGGGGCCAAGTAGCAACACTCAGTCGCCAAAGGCAAAGGGGGTGTGGTTTTCACAGTGGACAGCAGAGTCAAAGCACCCATCAGAATGTCTGACTCAGAGAGACCTATGGCATTGGCTCATTGATCATGGGGTGCCTAGAAGCGAAATAGTTGGCAAGCCCACTAAATATTTACTTGATCTGTATAAGTGGAAAGAGTGCTTGGTCAAGTGAACAAAAGTCTAGCTTGAATCATAAAAACAGAGAGTAGGGCCCCTCAATTAATTCCCAGGCTTGAGCCAGGTTACAGACCCAGAACCCTCTGAATGAGGTGCAGAAGGCCAGGTCTCCTTTAGGAAGGACCTCAGTATATTGCCCAAATTTATACTTTCAGTCTTTCTTCCAACCTTACCCAAAGGGACCTACATGTTTTTACCAGAGTGACTGTGCACTGGGGAAAAGGATATAATCAGACCTTTTAGGTGTTACTGGACACTATCTCTGAACTGATACTAACTGCCGGAGATGCAAAATGTTATTCTGTCACCAGTCAGAGTTGGGGCTTATGGAAGTCAGATGCTCAATGGAGTTTAAGGTCAGGTCCATCTCTCAATAGATCCAGTGGGTCCCAGAGTCCATCCTGTAGTTATTTCCCCAGTGCTGGAATGCATAAGTGGAATAGACATACTCAGCAATTGGAAGAATCTCCACTGGCTCTTTGACCTGTGGGATGAGGTCTATTATTGTGGGAAAGGCCAAGTATAAGCCATTAGAACTGCTTCATTTTAGGAAAATAGTAAACCAAAAGCAATAGCACATTCCTGGAGGGACTGCAGAGGTTAGTACCATCATCATGGACTTGAAAGATTCAGGGTGGTAATTCCCACCATATCTCCATTCAGTTTGCTTTTTGTCCTGTGCAGAAGACAGATGAATCTTGGAGAATGACAGTGAATTATTATAAGCTTAGCCAAGAGGTGACTCCATTTGTAGCTACAGTTCTAGATATGGTTTCATTGCTTGAACAAATTAACGTATTCCCTGGCACCTGGTATGCAGCTATTGATCTGGCAAATGCTTTTTGCTCCATACAGGTTAGTAAAGACCACCAGAAGCAGTATGCTTTCAGCTGGCAAGGCCAGCAATACACTTTCACTGTCCTACCTCAGGAGTATGTGAGCTCTCTAGCCTTATGTTATCATTCAGTTCACAGAGATCTTAATCACCTTTCTCTTCCATAAGATATCACATTGGTCAATTACATTGATGACATGCTGATTGGACTCAGTGAGCAAGAAGTAGAAACTATTCTAGAAATTGATAACATATTTGTGTGTCACTGGTTGAGAAGTAAATTTGATAAAAATTCAGGGTCTTCAACCTTAGTGAAATTTCTAGTGGTCCAGTGGTGTGGGGCTTGTTGAGATATCTCTTCTAGGGTGAGATAACTGTTACATCTTATCCCTCCTCCAACCCAGAAAGTAGCACAATGCCTAGTAGGCCTTTTTGGATGTGAGAGGCAGCATATTCCTCATTTGGAAGTGCTACTCTGACCCATTAACCAAGTGGCCTGAAAAACTGCTAGTTTTGAGTTGGGCCCAGAATAAGAGAAGGCTCTGCAATGGGTCCAGGTTTTCATGCAAGGTTCTCTGCCTCTTGGACCAGCAGATCCAATCAATGGTGCTTGAAGTGGCAGGGCCAGATAGGGATGCTGTTTGAAGCCTTTGCAGACCTCTGTTGGTGAACCATACCAAAGGCCCTTAGGATTTTGGAGCAAAGCCTGTCATCCTCTGTAGATAACTTCTGTCTTTTTAAGAAACAACTTTTGGCATACAACTGGGCCTTAGTAGAGGCTGGATGCTAATCCATGGGCCACCAAGTTACCATGTGACTTGAGCTGCCCATAATGAACTGGGTAATATCTGACCCACTAAGCCACAAAGTTAGTCATGCATCAAATGGGAGTGGTAAATATAAGATTGGGTTTGAGCAGGCCCTTATGACACAAGTAAGTTAATGAGGATGTGGCCCAAATGTCTGTGGTCCCTATTCCTGTTACAGTATCTTCTCATCCCCATCCTATACCTATGGTCTTATGTCGAGTTCCCTATGATCAGTGACTGAGGAAGAGAAAACTTGGATCTAATTTACAGATAGTTCTGTACAATATACAAGTACCACCCCAAAGTGGACAGCTACAGCACTGCAGTCCCTGTCTGGGACATCCCTGAAGGATAGTGGTAAAGGCAAATCTTCCTAGTGGGTGGAACTTCAAGAAGTACAGCTGCTTGTTTATTTTGCTTGGGGGAGAAATGGTAAAGGTGTGAGTATATATCAGTTCATGGACTGTGGCTAATCAATTGGCTGGATGTTCAGGGACTTGGAAGGAACATGATTGGAAAATTGGTGACAACGAGGTCTGGGGAGAAGATACGTATGTAGACCTCTCTGAATGGGTGAAGAATGTGAAGATATTTGTGTCCCATGTGAATGCTCACCAAGGGGTGACCTCAGCAGAGGAGGATTTTAATAATCAAGTGGATAAGATAACATGTTTTGTGCATACCCATCAGCTTCCTTCCCCAGCCACCCCTGTCATCGCCCACTGGGCTCATGAACAAAGTGGTCCTGGTGGCAGGGATGGAGGTTTTGCATGGGCTCAGCAAGATAAGCTTCCACTCACCAAGGCTGACCTGGCTACTGCCACTGCTGAGTGCCCAATCTGCCAGAAGCAGAGACCAACACTGAGATCTCAACATGGCACTGCTCCTCAGGGTTATTGGCCAGCTACCTGGAGGCATGTTGTTATAATGGACTGTTTCCATCGTGGAAGGGACAACACTTTGTTCTTACTGGAATAAACACTTATTATGGGTACAGATTTGCCTTCCCTGCATGCAATGCTTCTGCCAAAACTACCATCCATGGACTTAGAGAATGCCTTATCCACCATTTTGGCATTCTACATATCATTGCTTCGGATCAAAGAAATCACTTCACAGCAAATAAGATGCAGCAGTGGGCCCATATTCATGAAATTCACGGATCTTACCATGTTCCCCATCATCCTGAGGCAGCTGGCTTGATAGAATGGTGGAATGGCCTTTTAAAGACTCAACTACAATACTAGCTACTTGATAATACCTTGCAAGGCTGGCCCAGTGTTCTCTGGCTTCATCTGTTCTAAATCAGAATCCAGTATATGGTGCTGTTTCTCCCAGAGCCAGGATGCATGAGTCCCAGGAACTAAGGGGTAGAAACGGGAATGGCACCACTGACTATTATTCCTAGTGCCCCACTAGCAAAATTTTTGCTTCCTGTCATTGTGACCTTATGCTCTGTTGGCCTAGAGGTCGTAGTTCCAAAGGGAGGAATGCTTCCACCAGGAAACAGAACAGTGATTCCATTGAAGTCAAAGTTAAGACTGCCACTGTCCTCTTTGGGTTCCTTATGCCTCTGAATCAACAGGCGAAGAAGTACATCTGTTAATGTACTGGCTGAGGGATTAATCCTGATTACTAAGGGGAAATTGGGCTGCTGTTCCACAGTGGAGGTAAAGAAGAATATGTCTGGAATACAGGAAATCCCTTAGGGCATATCTTATTACTACCATCCCCTGTGATTAAAGTCAAAGGAAAACTACAACTCAATTCAAGCAGCCTGCCCTACAGATTTTGGACTTGTCATCCCCAATACCATGTGACCTAAAATAAATGTGTGTATCTGTCTATGTATCATCTTTGTATCTACCTTTGTATTATATTTATTTATTGTATATAAATATTTATATTTTTATATAAACCTACCTCTCTACACACACATACTCATGCACACTGCACATTGGATTGGTACTTTTTCTTTGGAGGACTCTGATATACCTGTAAATTTCAAATCCAGAATTAATTGCCCTTTCCCCTTTTATTTTATTCCATTTTAATTACAAAGGAATGCATGCTTATTTTAACCAGTCCAGCAGTTACTGAATTGTAGAAGTAAAATGTTAATTCTCTTCACACCTCCTCCTTTGTTGTGTATCCTTCCATATCTCTGTGCACTAAATACACACATGTACACAAATGCACACTCATATTCACATGTCTAGTATATATTTTGTTTTTTAGAGGTGGTTACATTCTACATAATACTAACTTTCTTTTTAACTAAGTAGTACATTATATAACTACCTCTAGGTAAATACTCATAGAGCCAATTTAAAAATTGTTACATACTTGTCACTAAATTTACCATAACCTAATCAAGCATTTCTCTGTTGATGGCCTTTTGGATTGTATTAGTGATTTTTGCCCCTTCACATAATGCTGCATTAACCTTGTACTTTCAGGTTTACAAACCCTTGTTTTTATTTTTGTATAGTCTCAAAGTTCAGATTTCTAGGCTCAAGGTATGCAGATTCTAAATTTTAATGTATATTTATAGATTGCTTTTATAAAGGTAATTCATTGTTCTTCCAGCAAAGTGTATAACCCCCTATCCTTACCACCACTCTATGTTAGTTTTTGATGTTATGAATAAAAAATGTTACCCATTTATATTATATTTTTAATTTCCTTGCTACTGAAATGATCAACCATATTTTCATGTGTTTGAGAGCTGGTTGACATTTCTTTTTCTATCACTTCTTCATTTCTTGTGCCCATTTTTTTATGGCATTACTTTTCTTTTTTAAAACACCATCTCTAAGAGTCTTTCATCTTTGCTGAACATGGCCTTTCAATCTATGTAATGTGTCCACATGTGCGGAGTCGGGTCACTGTTTACATAGGTCATTGCAGTTTAATTGCACTGACGCTATCCTCCCACCCCCAGTGAGAAACAAAAGGACCTGCAGGAAGGGGATGATGTGAACCTTGAAATTTCTGTCCGTGGCACAGCAACTAAACAAATTCTAAAGAAAAATCATCCTGTCAGCTTCCTCAAACTAGAAGTGTATTTAAACTGCAATATAGATCGAACATCCAGCTTGCAGAATTGTAGAATTTTCCAATTTGGTGTTGCTCCAGGTTAAAAAATGTACCAGCTGAAGAATGTGAATTGGAATCATTTGCCATCCGTTCCTAATATAATGACTGATTTCCCACTCTGGATACAGTGAGCTGCAGGCACTGGGTTTGAACTGAGTCCAAGTGGAAGGCGGCCAGACATATTAAATTTAAGGCCTCTATTGCACAACTCCCTATAGAAATTGTGCAAATAATGTAGCCGAAGTGCTTTCTGCATGCTGTGTAACCCAGCTCTGTTGGCAACCTGATTAATTCCTTGCCCTTTCCTGTAGTAAGCACAGTTAGGAAATATACTAAAAGGTGACAGAAACCATAATAGAATCTGTCACGTATTACACTAAATATGTTATCTTCTTCATTTTCAGTTTAGAAAAAATTTTTCCAAAAATGTCCTCGTGAAGCTAGTATATAATAATTACCCCTCAGTGCTATTTTTCTTTTGTTAATAAACTAATATCAGAACATATAAGTCCAAGCCTGGAGCCAATAGTTGTTTTACATTTATGTTGATTCTACAAGAACTAAATATAAATATACACCCAGGCTTATTACACACTGGCCTGATTCATGCAAAATAGCACTTCAGGTTGGACCACCGTATCAACACATATTTCTCTGTTTTATATAAGTGTGTACACACAGTCTTCAAATATTGAAGTTTGGTGTACCCTCACCCCACTCTTTGTGCCTTTTCTCAAAAAGAGGCTGTGAGACAAGGATAGCTTTTGAGCCTAAATAATAAGATATATCTAATCTAAAATTTGTGGTAATTCTAGTTTTAGTCTTTACCAAGATGGAGGTGTTGATGTTGTCAGTGTTCCAGTGAGAAAATGATGCCAAGAATGACATACCACATTCTACCCAAGTCATCTGAAACTAGGGCTTGTTGAAAGGAACTGATGTGTTAAGTAGACACTATTTTTTTTCCCAAATGGAAACGTGTTAGAGGTGACTTCTGTGATATTGCTTTTTACTTGTAAGTTCTCTTTTAATTGCAAGCTAGGAACTGAGGGATAGGTCAGTATTTGGCAAATGAATTCTAACATATGACTTGGAAGTCAAACTGACAAAAAGAGGGGTGTGGTGACTTGTTGCATTACTGATGAAGGGTAATGAGTGCCTGAGAAACTCAAGCAAGGATTGTATTACAAGTGCTGGGAGAGCTCAGCATGGCCTTGGAAGCTGAAGAAATGAGTCAATGATTTTATGAGGCAACCCAGAGAGTGAATTTTGCTTTTGTTTTCTAGATTTTGATTTCTGTATGTTTCCTTAGAGCAGGTACCTTGGTTGAAATGGGACTGAACAAACTCAGCTCCAGGAATTAGTAACCAATTTGCTTTTAAGTGTCATATTTCATGTTACACTTAACAGATATCACATGTTTTTAGTTGGTCTTTTCTGTATATTGACTTTGGCTTATGGGGGAGAAGGAACTCAATAAAGCACAGCGATGTTTAGAGACTGTATCCATAAATCATGCTTAGCTATAACATCAGTCTATGTTTGGGATGTAATTATGTAGCATGCCATAAAATATGTGTGTATGTGTGGTATGTGTGTGTGATTCATGTCTGAAAAAGCTCTTTTTGGGCAGCCGTCTAGTTGTGGCCTGCTGACCTAAGGAAAAACATCTGGCAATTAAATGGAAGAAATTGTAGGGTTAATTGATATGGGAAGACTAATAGGATTCTGGCTGCGCTTGGGATCAGAATGTGACCTCTGAGATATCATGAGTTGGAAACTGGAAAACACTGAAAACTGAATTAGAACTCGCATTTGAAAAAATATTTGAAGCAGCACCATATGCCAGAGATAAGTTTGTCCTTTTGTTATGGACTGAATTGTATCCCTACCCCATGAAATTCATATGTTGAAGCCCTAACCCCCAGTGTGACTGTATTTGAAGGTATGCCTTTTAAGGAGGTATTTAAGGTTAAATGAGGTCATAAGGGTGTGGCCCTAACCCAGTGCTTCCTTATTTATAAGAAAAGGAAAAGGTGCTTGGGATGCACACTCAGAGGAAAGGCCATGTGTGGACACAGCGAGAAGGCAGCCAAGCTGGGAAGGGAGGCCTTGGGAGAACTCCACCCTACCAACACCTTGGATCTTAGACACCCAGCCTCCTGAACTATGAGAAAACAATTTCTGTCATTTAGGCCACCCAGTCTGTTGTATTTTGTTATGACAGCCCTAGCCGACTAATATACCTTTTGTGTAGTTGCCTGAAAATAGGGTCTAAGGCACTATTGATACTTCAGTCAAATACACTGAAGTATCTGTGGTGCCAGAAACAGTTATCTCGTATTTGTATGGGTTTTCTGGGGGCAGACGCAAGTCCAGCGGCAGGCTGGAAATTTTTCTGATGGTGTGAGAAGTGGCCATAAGGTTGTCGGAGTAGTGGAGTGGACATCTATTGCTGCCTGCCCACATTGTTTTCTCTTCCCATCTAACATTACCATCGCTTTCCTATGAGGAATGACGCCACCCCATGGCTACAAGTGGGGCAGGTGGCTCAGCCCTGGATGAGAGTACACTAGCCCCTTTCCAGAAAGATTGTGCAGGAGTGGATGTGTGACAGTCACAGCCATTCAGCATCAGCCCACACGCTCTTACTGGAACTCCCGGGGAAGAGACCTGTTCTTTCTGCCAAATTTACTAAGACGATAGTATGTAAGCCTAGCAATCTTAGCCAAGCAACTTTGAGCCGTCCCTGGGCCTAGACTTGGACTTTCCCATTTCTAGAACCAGTTCATTTTTTGTATAAGCCTGTTGAAATTGGCTTTCCAGCTCTTGCAGCCAAAAGAGACATTTTGGCTATCATTGTGGCTGAAGATTAAAAAAGAGATTTAAAACTCTGATTCAGACACCCTCACCCTTCTCCCAACTCATCAAAACTTCCCTTAAGCTTGTGTTATCCTGAGCTGAGATTCCATATTCTCTGTGGACAGCCTCCTCCTCTTGTCTCTCGCCTCCTGGTACAATTCTTAGGTGCCCAGCATATGCTAACCTTGCCCTGTTATTTTGTGTGTGTGCAAGTTTTGAAACCCACAACCTAGAGTATTGGAAGATAAGTAGCCTGGAAAATTACCAGCGAGACTGTTCTCTGCAGTTTATTGGGCAGGTTGGTTAAGGAAATGGAAAGAGAACGCTGTCACTGGATGGAAGGGGGTATCCTCAGGGCCTGCATGAGCTAAACAGCAGTGGAAACAAAGACATTGTAGCTGATATCTGCAAGCTCTGCAGGAAATAACAAGGGAGGTGGTGGTGGAGCACAGGTAGTCAATTACCTGGATATTGGGTAGTGGACAGCAGGAATTAAAGGGCTACTTTTGAAAAATAGATTTGTTTCTGGTTTCCTAATTGTAGTGGGTTGAATAGTGTCCCCTACTCCAAATACATGTCCATTTGGAGCTTGGAATGTGATCTTATTTGGAAATAATATCTTTTAGGTGTAATTAGTTGAGGATCTGAAGATGAAATCATTCTGGATTTAGGTGGGTTCTAAATCCAATGACTGGTGTCATTGTGTGAGAGGAGAGGACATAGAAACAACCTAGGGAAGGGGTCATGTGAAGAGATAGGCAGAGATTGAGGTTATGCTTGGCCACTAGCCAAGAACACCAGGAGCCATCAGGAGTTAGTAAAGGCAGGGAAGGATTCCCTCCACACCTTGATTTTAGACTTCTGGCCTCCAGCACTGTGAGAAAATGAATTATTATTATTATTATTTTTCTTTTTAAGTGAAGTGTAGGGCTTCCCTGGTGGCACAGTGGTTAGGAATCTGCCTGCCAATGCAGGGGACACGGGTTCGGTCCTGGTCTGGGAAGATCCCACATGCCGCAGAGCAACTAAGCCCGTGCGCCGCAACTACTGAGCCTGTGCTCTAGAGCCTGCGAGCCACAACTGCTGAGCCCGCGTGCCACAGCTACTGAAGACTGCAACGCCTAGAGCCCGTGCTCCGCAACAGTAGAAGCCACCACAATGAGAAGCCCGTGCATTGCAGCAAAGACCCAACACAGCCAAAAATAAATTAAAAAAAAAAAATTAAAGTGAAGTAGAGTTGATTTACAGTATTGTGTTTCAGGTATACAGCACAATGACTGGAGATATATACATACATATATATGTATGTGTATACATATCCTTTTAAAAATTCTTTTTCATTATAGTTTGTTACAAGGTATTGAATATAATTCCTTGTGCTATGCAGTAAATCCTTGTTGTTTATCTCTTTTGTATTTGGTAGTATGCATCTGTTAATCCCATACTCCTAATTTATTGCCCCCTCTTCCCTTTTGATAACCATAAGTTTGTTTTCTATGTCTGTGAGTCTGTTTTATAAATAAGTTCATTTGTATTCTTTGTTAGATTCTACCTATAAGTGATATCATATATTTGTCTTTCCCTCTCTGACTTACTTTATTTAGTATAATGATCACTAGGTCCATAAATGGCATTCATTCATTCTTTTTTATGGCTGAGTAATATTCCAGTGTGTGTGTGTCTGTGTGTGTGTGTGTGTGTGTGTGTGTGTGTGTGTGTGTGTGTGTGTGTGTATCTATCTCTATATATCACATCTTCTTTATCCATTCATCTGTCAATGGACATTTAGGTTGCTTCCATGTCTTGGCTATTGTAAATAGTGCTGCTATGAACATTGAGTTGCATGTAACTTTTCGATTTAGAGCTTTTGTCTTTTCCGAATATATGCCCAGGAGTGGGATTGCTGAATCATATGATAACTCTATTTTTTAGTTCTTTAAGGACCTCCATACTGTAGAGGATAAATTCTTATTGTTTTTAGACAGCAAATTTTAGGTAGTTTATTATAGCACCCATAGGAAAGTAGTATACTAGAGAACCTGTAAATATGGGAAAGTGGGAAGAAGGTTGAAAACTCTAAGCAATGACATTGAAAGTGGGGAGTGCAAGTCAAACTTCATTAGCATTGAGATCACAAAGAACAGTGCTATTCCCCATGTAAGTTCCACCTTGTGCCTTTAATCCTAATTAATCAGGTGCTGACAAGCCTTGTATGTTATCTGCTGGCCATTCCTTGTCAGGAAAAGCAGAGATTTGCTGAGCTTTTTTGCACTTTTCTCAGAAGGGGAAGGGATTGAAAAATAGGGAACATGATGATTTTCCTATGGATACTCTGCAGTGTGCTCTGGCACCCTGACAAGTTGGCCATCTGCTTCATAGAGGTAGTCCAGCTCCATCAGAGAGACAATATAATTTCTGTCACTTCTTAGAAAAGCATCCTTGTAGCACCACAGTCCTTCAGTGGGTTCATTATATAGCAGCGTAAATGTTCTCAGCTAGGGTCACCACCCATCCCAGTTTGCCTCGGACAGTCCCAGTTTATGGGTGTTGTCCCAGCCTAATTAATTATAGCTCTCCCCCTTGCACTTTGAAAAGTGCCCCTGTTTGGTTGATAAACGATATAGCAGCCTCAGTTATGACACAGTCCCTCATTAAAAAAAAAAAAGTCTCTAAAACTTTGCAAATTGATTTACTTCCCTTTTCTTGCCAGCCCCTCCAGATTACTTAGTTACAGGGTTTTGGAAGCAGAGATGAAATTTTTTGAGGGACTTTTGCTGAGGAATGAGAAAAGGGAAGCTTGTAATTGATTTGTTTCCTAAAGAAGCGTTGCCTCCGGCTACCTCCCACCCCTCCCCACCCCAGGTTCCTCCCCTACCTGCTTTTTTGCTTTGGCCAGCACAGCCGTGCCTGTATTCAGTGAAAGGAATTTGGCGACTTCAGCAGTGTGACCAGCTGCACACAGCCGTGTCTGCAGAGCAGGTGGAAGCTGGCGTTTTGCCCAAGCCTGGCCAGACAGCTTCATAAATCCTGCCCTTACCGCGGCCCCGAATTACTTTCCATGACACAAAGCCAAGCTGTGTTATTCACCTAATGCCCCGATTTACAGTTCCCAAGACAAAAGAACATACAGATAGAGTTTCAGGGCTCTGTTTGCCTTCACGTTTATCGAAAGGTTAGTTTCAGGTCATGCTCAAGAAACCTGACAAATGGTGGTGAATAAACCTAAAAATAAATTAAGTGCAAGTGGGAAACTTAAGCATTCCTTGTTCTTGTGCCAAAAGAAAACTCAGCCCAATTTTCATTCTTTTAATATCTGAAACAAGCAGCTGTTCTCTTATTTGTGGCATACTGGGGAGTTATTATGCTCCCTGCAAGTGCTTATATATAAGGTGCAGACACATGCACACACACACACACACACACACACACACACACACACACATATTTGCACAGTCCCCATTTAGGCATTTGTTCTTGTGTCTTCAAGGACCTGAGTTAATGGAAGACTTAACTAGTACATGGAAAAAAGTGCTCATCTGGAGGAATGCTCTGGTGGCCAGGAATGCCACCCTATGTCCTGCCAGGCCCAGGAATACTAGGACTTCAAGTCAGAAGTCTCCCTCCAAGTACCTGCATAACTAGTGATATATCATATCATGAGGGCATAGGGCAAGCAGTTCATTCATGCAGAGGCTTAGGACTGCAAAACAACAGCGTGCTGGAGGCAGTTCACATCTTCAGTGAATGCCTGGCTTGCAAATTAGTTTCTTTGTTTGCTTTTTTTTTCTAAATGTATTTGTATTTCCAGCCCACCATTTTGACTCACCTGTGTCTGCCCTGAGTCTCTCACCATCTCCCAGCTTCTTCCAACCCTATTCTTGGGAAGCAGTCAGGTGATAAGATAAATGAGAAATATGATTATATAATTTACAATATAGCTTGAATCAATGCTTTCTCTTAACAGGGCTAATGCTTTTTATAAAAGTAGATAAATGGAGGCCTGGAAGTGAGTGGGTCTCTCAAAATAGCTCTCACTGGCCAAGAGCACCACCAATTGAAAATGGCTCTACAGAAGCCTCAGGATGCCAGCAGTCTATGGCCAAGGTGTCCACCCTGACAGGCTGCTAGGACAGCACTTAATTCCCCAGGACTGGGTAAAAGGTGTTTCTTAAAAAAAAAAAAAAAAAAAAAAAAAGTAGACAACAAAAGTCTACCTTCCCACTTCAGACAATGGTACAACCAATCTTGAGATTTATTCTACTGCTGTTGTTTTTTTAGGTATAAACTTTCACTGTGATGTAAATTTCTTCTCCTCCCATTCTCCCTTCCTACCTACCCCAGCCTAACTTTTCTATTCATGGGATTGGGCTAGAAATCTCACAGAGGGACATAAGACACTTTTAGAGAATAAACACATTGATCACATCCAAATTTCACAGTGGATTTGTAGATGCCAGCTACCTCTGTTAGCAAAATAGAACAAGCCCAAATTTTTTCTAAAGATCAAGTCAAATAAAACCCACCACCCTCCAGCCTCTGAATGCAAAGAGGAAGTGTGGCAGATGAATGTGTTCAGTGACTGCTGTCACAAACTTGCCGTATGGTTCATGGATAGCAGCACTTGGACAATTGGGGTAAAAGGAGCTTGTTGAGTGAATGTCTTAGGGCCGGGCCGTGGACTAGTCCACCACCTGTTAGGAACCAGGCTGCACAGCAGGAGGTGAGCAGCAGTGGGCCAGCGAATGAAGCTTCATCTACTGCTCCCCATTGCTCCCCTTTGTTCACATTACTGTGGAACCACCCCCCGCCCTGTCCATGGAAAAATTGTCTTCCACAAAACCGGTCCCTGGTGCCAAAAATGTTGGGGACTGCTGGCTTAGGGGACAGAGCTGTCCTGTGGCACCATTAGCAGCCATATTTGTTCTACCCCCGTCCTCTAAGCTGTCACCCATCCCGCACGTGCTGCTAGGATCCTTCCGCAAGTTCTTTGTGTCTCCACCAACAGCTTCCCTTCATCCACAAACACTGCAGGCCAGGAGAGTGGGGATTTCATTCCCCTGGGAGGGAGCAGCCCTCTGCCACTGACATGTGGGAATTGGAGGATAAGTGCCCCAGTGTGGATAACCCAGATGTGTTTTACACAAGCTCCCACCAGTTCCCTGCGGGATTGCATCCCCATTGCCCACAACGACAGCTCCCTCAATAGTGCATTCTTGAATGGCTTCTTGCCGTCCCGCCTCATTTCCCTTCCCCACTTCACGTGCTTCCTAGATCCTCTGACAAATGAGGTTCTTGTATTCAGACGCTTGTCTGGGGTCAGCTTCTAGAGGATCCAACCTAAGAAAGCCCAATACGAGGATATTTATGGAAAGGCAGGGTGAGACCATGGCAGTTATGCGACTTGTTTCTGAAGAATCGTCCCCAAAGGGTATTTGGAAACTGCATAGAGGATATGGCCCAGGAGTGATTGAGTAGATGCATGGGGCTTATAGAATATTAACTTCCAGATCCAAATGTACCTGTAAAAAGGGTGACGTGTATGCGTGTGTGTGTGTGTGTGTGCTTGCGCACGCATATGCAAGCTTTGGGGGGAGGTGGATTGTGGGGAGAAATTAGGTAAGGATTTCTAGTCTTTCATTATTAGGATTATGACTGGGTAGACAAAGCATCGCTTTGAGATTTGTCTGTGTTTGAAAAGGCAGTTGAATGTTATTAATGTATTCCAGGAAGTACCGAACACCAACTTGAAGCTTTTATCAGCTTTTCTTTGCTCTAATTTCTAAAGCAAAAATGCCTTCCCTCGAAATACTCTATTAAAGGAACATATGAAATTAATGAAACATATCATTACTTTTACAATGGCCAAATTGTAGATTTGTCACAGTACAGAGACAGAAACTCATTAAGTCATTGTGCTTCTGCTTCACATTTTATAGTGTATTAAAAGAAAAAGAATTTTCCAAACCCACCAAACCTTCTTTTTTCCTATTGTGTCTGTGAAACTTCTTTTATAGTTTGAGCTGCAAATCATCTGACTTATCTCTCTATGCCTGTAGTATCGGTGGAACAGAAATCAAGAATAGCTGTGGCTGAAAATGAGAATCTCAATTTGGGGTTGTGAATTTCAAGGTTTATTTGAAAACTAGGATAGAGTTGACAAGTCTTGCATCCTTTGAAAGCAGATGAGGACAGCAGCATTCTTCTTTATCAGCCCGTCAGAGCCCTTCCCTCATATCTTTCAGGGGAACTGAATTATTTATCCCATTGGATTTGGGCATCTTAGCAAACGTCAGCAGAGTTGCAGTGTGAAGCCACACTGATGGTTCAGTTACCCTCTATATTATGTTGAAAATGCTGCATCTTTTGAGTGGATGCTGTGACTGCAGGAAAGAGTGATATGAGAAATCAAGTGTGAATCATGGTAGTTCTGGTGGGTGCTCCTTCGAGACTCTGTCCCTGCCCTGAACTATAATCGAGCTCTTTGAAAGAATATGAAAATCCTCTCAAACCTGTGCACACCAGTGCTTCTTCATTGCCTTTTATTTTCAAAATCAGCCTGCATTTTAAAAAGTATTGACAGTAACAATTTGACATGACTTATTTTTAAATACCTGCAAATTTTTTTCACTTTGGAAAAAAACAAAGCAAACAAAATGTCTCATCAGGCACTTGAGAGCAAAAGTGTCTTTGTGACCTTGATCATGGAGCTTTGTCTTTGTCTTATTTTGCAAAGTCATCTAGGAAATGACCTGTTGAGGGAGAAAAATGGTTTTTTGGGGGCCTATCCCACATTCTCCTGGGTATCCTTCAGTTAATCTTTGTATCTTTCAGTTAATCTTTGTGTCCCTCAGGGTTCGAGAGAGATTGATTTATTGACTGAGAGATTTTAAGAAATTGACTGGCAAGTTCAGAATCTTTATAGGTCAGCTGGAACCTCAGGCAGGATTTCTATGTCAGTCTTGAGGCCGAATTCTTTCTTCTCTGGTTTTTGCTTTAAAGACCTTCCACTGATTGGATGAGGCCCATCCATGCACATTATGGAGAATAATCTGCTTTACTTAAATTCAGCTGATTGTAAATATTAATCATATCTACAAAATACCTTCACAGCAACATCTAAACTAGTGTTTGGTTAAGTACTGGGCACTATAGCCTAGCCAAATTGACATATCAAATTAAATATCATACCTCTCAAAATGAAATTATTGCCTTCAGGCCTCATGTTGTATTGGAAGAATATGGTGTTTTGAGTGAAAGAGACTAGATTTAAAATCCAGGTCTGCCACTTACTGTATGTCCTTGAGTAAGTCTAAAATCTTCTGAGTTTTCTTAGTTATAAAATCAGGCATATCAGTTAAGATCCTTTCTCTTGCAAGGTACAGAAAACTCAATCCAGTCAGACTCAAAAAAGAGAGGGGGAATGAATTGGCTCAAGTGACTAAAATTTTGAGATGTTGGCATGAATTCAGCATTCAGATTGATCCAGAGCCCAAACAATGTCAGGGAGACTAAGGTTCTTATTTCTTCTCCTATCTCAGCTCCCATTGCCCTTAGTTTCCATTCTTGTAAGGCTCTCCCCTGGTGGTGGCAAGCCATTTCTAGCAACTTCAGTCTACAGCCTTTTAGGTTAAGAATCAGAGGGCATGTTTCTGTTCTCCCAAGACATTCTCAACCACTTTCTATGGCCAGGTCAGGAGGTGCTTAGCAAAGCCAGGCTTGGTCACATGCTGTATTTCCTGCAGCTGAGGATAGAGCCCCATCCAAAGAGATGGACTGAGAGTAGGCAGTGGATAGATCCCCAGTCAAAATTTGGAGCTATCCAAAAAGGGGAAATAGATGCTAGGGAGGCAAAAACAAATGTCCATTGCATGATGATGTTATACTTAACCCACAGGGTGGTTATCAGGATTCACTGTGTTTTTATAAACCCATGAAGCATAGCAGGAATTCCTTGAATGGCTGTTGCTCTTTTTGAAATGCTTCTATTGGTACAAGCTTGGGAGAACTCTGAATTGTACATACTTTGCAGCAGTGTGAAAACAGTGCTTCCATCTCAGCTGTGACTCTCCCAGGTCCTTCCCATCCTTATTCACTGTCTTTTTGAGAGGACTGGCCTTAGAGTAACTGGCCATTGAAGTTCAGTGTCCCTTCAGTCAGATCAGCTCTGATTGGTTTAAGTTCCTAACTTAGTATTCTTAGGCACTGGAGCACAGGACAGGAATGGACATGCTATATATGTTAGAAAAAATATTCCAGATATATTTTTTTAAAAGATGAGCTATTAAGGGATTTGTCTTAGATAGTCTTATATAAAGATGGCCAACATCATCTTGTTATATTATTTGTGTGTAATCAACCTGTCCTAAAGAGAATGAATGGAACTGATGGGAAGTGAAATTTTGGCAAATTGAAATGATAGTACAGGATAATTTTTAGTTGAAATTGAAATGAAGGGAGTTCAAAGCAGGGAAAAGGTAAACCATAATGGGAATTCTGAAAGGTTCTATAATCAACTTATCTTGAGCAAAAGAATTAAAAGCAATTAATAGAACATATTGGCTCCCGGGGCAAACTTAAATACAACTCCTTCCACTCCAAGCTCTTTATTTCATTCTTTTAGTTCTATCCCCAAACTTTCTCCCTCTTCCTTTTCAACTTCCTTTTCAGCATTTTTCTTTGTACATCTGTCCCTCGGTGTCCAGGGGAGATTGAGTCCAGTAACCCCTACGCATGCCCAAATCCGTGGATGCTCACGTCTCTTATATAAAATGGCAGAGTGCAAGGAATATATATAGTCGGCGCTCCGTATCCATGGGCTTTGTATCCATGGATATGGAGGGCCAACTACTGCATTTTGAATAACACTCTTGGGCTTATCAATGGCATCCCAGTTTGCTTAAGGAGAAAATGTGTGTGTGTGTGTGTGTGTGTGTGTGTGTGTGTGTGTGTGTGTGTGTGTGTGTTGGTGATGTTGGTAGGGTGATACTAGAGATGTTGGAATTAGAGATTGTGAAGATAGAAATTACTCAAATAGTAGGATTATTTTGAGTAAATTGGAGTGGTAAGAGATGGCAAGTAAGAATACTTTTAAAAATCAACTCTGGCAATCAAAGCACCTAAAACCCAGCAAAACCTTAGACCTTAACTTTGAGACCAAGAGAGTTAAGTGTTACTGTTAATGTGAAACAGAAAGATCAAACTTTAAAAAAAAAAACTTATTTGTTTATTTATTTATGGCTGTGTTGGGTCTTCGTTTCTGTGTGAGGGCTTTCTCTAGTTGTGGCAAGCGGGGGCCACTCTTCATTGCGGTACGCGGGCCTCTCACTATCACGGCCTCTCTTGTGGAGCACAGGCTCTAGACGCGCAGGCTCAGTAATTGTGGCTCATGGGCCCAGTTGCCCTGCGGCATGTGGGATCTTCCCAGACCAGGGCTCGAACCCGTGTGCCCTGCATTGGGAGGCAGATTCTCAACCACTGCGTCACCAGGGAAGCCCCGTTCATCCATTTTTTTCAGCAACTGCATCTAGAGGAAAAGAATGAGGAAATCACCTTTAGGAGATAGGGAGGAAGATGAGGTGACAAAAGATGGTTAATTCCTTGGAAGGGTTTTCTGATAGCCACAGAAATTTTTTGCAAAAATATTTTTGAATACTTTTTCAAATCATTCTATTCTATATTTTTCCAGATTTTTGAAAGTTGAAGACATTTGCATAGTCAAATGTTTTCGTCTGCTGTGCCAACAGACTGGTTCAAAAGTCAAGGATTACTCCTGCTTCCTGGGCTGCTGGCGTCAGCCTTCAGTGGGGAGGGGAGGCAAGTGCTCTGAAATACTGACTTGGAAAAACACTAGAGCTTTATGAACAAATATTTAGAAGTAGATCAAATTTCAGTTCTTCCAACCTTGGCAGACTTTCCCATCCATGAAACTAAATTAAAATTGAGAACAAATCAAATGAGGGGAGAAGGAAGAAAAGCTCTTCGAGGAAAGAACTCTAGGAATACTAGAAGAGTAGTATTTACTTTCTCATCTGCATCTTGAATCAAAAGCACATCATGATTCATTTAAATAATGATCTCTTTTTAAAGTGTTAGTCTGCTAGCAAGCACTTCCTGTATTTTATTTTTTTCTAAGTATCTCAACAAGGTTTTTTGTCCATCAGTACTGTTACAGGGCACCATTATGAACATGAACCAACTTGGCCTTGGCACCTTTAATTGGAACAAAGCAGAGAGGTTAGTGTACTGACAGTAATTGAATTTTACCATGATCATAACTGCCATCTAGACAGAAAAGCAGAGTAATGTTTTATTTATGTTAACAATGATAATATTTATGGAGTGCTTACTAGGGACTAAGTGTTCTTCATAAATTATTCCAATCAATATTTATATCAGCCATCTGAAGTAAGTATAATTATCCCCACTTTTTTGAATGAAGGAACTGAGGCTCCAGTAGATGAAAGTGACCTGGCTACTAACAGAATTCCAGCCCAAGTCCTTCTGACTCCAAAGCTCATATTTTAACCACGCACGCTGTACTCAAGGGTAGACCTTGGCTAATACTTTGCTTTTTAAGCAAATCAACATAGTTATGTACTGATTCGGAGATGGGACAAATAAGTAGCCACTTCATGGTCATCACTCTCTTCTTCATCTATGGAGGGAAAAATGAAAGTGCCTTTTCTAATTCACTTTAATGCATTATTAGTCATTTTATTGAGTGTTTTAGTTGCAGCTTCCCATAATGGTGCTATAGTGACAATTCCACTTTTTTTGGGGGGGGTTATAACATCTTTATTGGAGTATAATTGCTTTACAATGGTGTGTTAGTTTCTGCTTTATAATAAAGTAAGTCAGTTATACATATACATATGTTCCCGTATCTCTTCCCTCTTGCATCTCCCTCCCTCCCACCCTCGACAGTTCCACTTTTCCGTAATGAAATCTTGGACAGATTTCTTAACTTTCCATTCAGTTTTGGTTTAAGACATTCTCAGTTGCTATTTAAAAGTCAGTCTAGTTCACTTTATCAGACCAGTCTCAAACTCAGTGTCAAGCTTAACTTCTTTCCCTACTTCTCCTACCCTGACTCATACCTCACCAGGGCCAGCCTTGGTTGTGGATATAGTGGCTTGAATTGGGGATGGGATTGGAGAGACATGATCTGCTGCTTATAGGGTTCCTCCATATTTACTCTAGTAGATCCCCCATCCCTCCTCCCTTTGGACTCTTATCTTTCTAAGGCCACCTTCTCGTCCACCGTCAATGAGGAGGAGAAGACTGCTTGTGAGGCTGCAGCATGTCAGTTATGGAGAGTGCCTCTGGCTTGTTCTAGTTCAATCTGGTTCTCTTTGATCCTGGAGCCCATAGCTGATTTGTAGTCCCTCCTGTTTCATGGAACAACATCCTTCTCCCTGCCTCCTCTGTTGCTCCAGAACCATCCTTCCCTCAAAGGGCAGTGAGCTACCTCCTTTGTCTCTGTCAAAACCAGTCAGTATGTCCTGCAGTCCATTTCCGGGGTTCTGTGTCCCTTTGCTTGGTCCAGTAGCTGCATAGATACTACACAGTTCCTGCCCTTTGTCACCTGAAATTCTCTAACACATGGAGCCATAGGAAGTGCTTGGTTTCCTTTCTCTGTTCTTCTGAGGCACTGAAGACTGGAAGGACACCCTCTTTTTCCAGGCATCTGACATTATGGTTCTCTCAAACTCCAGTGCACTGAGCTACTCCAACAGGCCTCACACTGGTAGAAATCCCTGGACCCGATGCTGTGTTCAGTACACATTTTGTGCCTCTCTTTCCCTTCATGGGGCAGAGGGGATGGTGGTTACTTAAAATGACAACATGCTAGAAATGGAAGTTTCCAAACATCTTCCTCCAGAATATTGTCATCACACTCCACTCTGGTGGCTTCCGCAGGGTAGGCCTGTGGGTTCTGCAGCTTAGGAATTACTCATTCTGGGGTGGGGGGCAGTCTCTCCTTCTTTCAGTGCCCCTGCTCTATGAGTGAGTCTTTGCGACTGCCCCTCCCCCCATACTTGGTTTCACAGAGGAAAGTGATTGCTTCACAAACATTCAACTCAAAATCCAGTGACACTCCTCCCCTTCCTACATAAACTGGGATGCAGATGAAGGTGATCACGTTGTAATGAGAACACACAGGTGTCTCTCTCCATAAGCCCTGTGGATACATGCTGGTCATAACTGCTGGGGGCTCACTGGTGTCCCACTAACGGAGACTGTGGGATAACTAGCGTCTTTTCCCCTACCTTATTCCCAATTAAAAGATAATAGAAAAAATCCAATTTGCCATCTTGTTACCTGTAGATACACTTTTCATTGTGTACCTCAGTCTCTGAGAGTTTAGACGATTTCCCAGTAAATTGCTCTCTAAGCCATAGCCTGGTTGTGTCAGTCAGGAAATGCCTACTAGATATTTGCTTACTATAGTACAATTTTAGGAGCCTGTCATTCTTTAAGGAGATAACCTTTTAGGGAGGTAGTGAGCCATGAGGCGAAATTTGACTGTTTTAGTTTATTCTGTGATAATAGGCAATCTGATAAAAGTGACACTAAACAGAAGGGTTCCACGAAGACATCTCTTTACGTTATTCTTCTTTACCCAGAAGACCTTGAAGTGCATTTCTGACTCAAACAGATTTTAGCCATATTCACTAATGCTATTTTCAGAGGATATACAAATAGAGTCTTTAGGCACAGTTAAAGGTGCACCTGTACTTGTTCTTTATTATGCTCAACTCCAACCTAAGTTGCTGATGACCCAAGAATACATGCTAAAGATTATAGCCCTATGCTCCCAATGGCTTTCTCCTTTGATATTCTATAGTATTCATAAAAAGCTATATATCTTGAAGTTTATGAGACTTCAAGCGTGGTTTCTACCATACCTTTCAAATATTATCTTCATTAATCAAACCCACTGTTTTAAACTGCCTTGTTTCACTATAGGCCATATGTATGTTTTCCTCTACTCTGTGCCTATTCAGACTCTTGCTTTCCATTAAGATACAGGTCATATGTTACCACTGTCTCTACATGGTTAATAGAATCTACTTCTTTCACCAAGTTAATGAAGTTCAGATGGAAGAGAAAGTACAGAATGGTTTTTGGAAAAAGTCTTTGATCCACAGGACTCACTGCGATTCTTTGTAAAGAAAGATGAACATGTGTACCTGCATGACATTTTTGTCCTGTTGTTGATTTTTTAAAACAATGCTCAATAAAAAATAATGGGGTACAAAACAACTAATCAGTGTTTCTAAAGGCTACTGGGAAAGAGATAAGAAAATAAACTGGTCAAAAGACAGCAAAGGAAACTAAAAGGAATAGAGAAGAAACATCAAATGAAAGATATTACATTACATATTAAAGAGAACTATTAATTTTTATTTAAATTGGAGTAAAGTTTCACACAGACTGAAAAAAATAGGAGCATTAGATAAAGTTGATTTTGGTAGAAAAATTAAAATAGGGGAAAGGAGATTATTGGACTTACATGCTATTAAAAATACAGCTAAAATATTTGGAAATTTGAAAATTTATAAATTTGTTACTACAAGGTAAATAAGCAGTCAGAAAAAACTGCCAAGTAATAGGTTTTTTTTGTTTTTTTGTTTTTTTTTAATTCACAGAAAATCAGAAATCAGGGAACAAAAAAGATGTTGCTGTTGAAAGCTAAAGAAACAGAAGACAGCAACTCAAATTGTCTGGGGAGGCTTGGACAAGAGTTCAAAGAAGTCTACAAATGTATCAGACACTTGTTTTCGGGAATCCAGGGCTATTTTTGTCTGATGATTCCAGTTTTGATTCCAAGAATAATAATATAGTACATTTGTAGAAAATAAATCTGTAACTTAAGAACACAAAGAGATTATTGTCAAGTGATGGACAGCAGTGAGCCAGAATCTCCACAATTTCCACTGGAAACATATAAAGTGCATTAACATTTGAACAAAAGAAGGAGGAGGAGAGGGAGGAGGAGGGCAAGCTTTTTTGGGGGGCAGGCAACTTTCTTAACTCCTAGGGAGTATTTTTTTTAATATCTTTTAATCTTAATCTTATTTGTTTATTGTTGGGTGTTGTTAGAAAAAGCATATTATTTCTATATATCATATAGAAAATCTAGAAATATAGCAAAATACAGTTTTCTCTCACACATAAAAGAAAAATTCTTTCTAAAATTTCTGCCTCCTGCCTTATTGAATAATATAATTTGCATGTTTTAAAATATGCAGTAGAATTTAATTGGATTATAAACCCCTGCTGTTTGGGGAAAATCAGATAGTTTTCACTTTTATTATTTAAAAAGCTACTATTATGAGCATCTTTTACTAAGATTTTCGTACTCTTCTTTGACTATTTCTCAAAGTTGAATTACTCAAAGATAAGAACATTCAGATTTCTTTAAAACTCTTACTTTAGTTAACCTACAATTTGCAAAAATCTTAATTTGGGGTCTGATTGAGAAGTTTTATTCTTTGTGGAGAACTTTCAGAGTAATTTGAACAACCAAAAAAAACTGATATATGTAAGTAACCCAGAGCCCTGACTGCACTCACCCTGCCTCTTCTCTGTGTCTCTACCCTCTGAGATAGATGCATTGATTAGGCTCTTTTGGAGGGTCTGTCAGTGAGCATTTCTTCCCAGAGAAGAAGGTGTTGGTGGGTTGACTTTTCCGTGGACACACAATATGTAGCACTATCTGTCTCAATATTTTTGCTCTGTGGGTAATAGTATTCCTTGGATTCCAGGTTTAATGTAGGTTTTGATTCTCTCCCTTTTAAAAAAAATGCACTCTTGATCATTAAAATGAAAAGTCTTGAGAGATGTAATCAAACTCATTAACTACCTGTGAGTTCCTCTGAAATTACATGTTCAGAAATAGGACGTTCAGTGATGTAAGTTAAAAAATTATATCTGTAAAAGGCATGTCCCAAAACATGGTTATCTAACGAGATTATGGGTAATGGGCAATTTTAAAATGTCCATATTTATCTGTCACTGGAGCCGTGACTTAGAAAAACTGTATATGGTTCCCCAGAATGTGTTTTGAAGCTTAGTTTGTCCTAAAATCTAAATTCAGAGATGACTCTGTATACACTGCACTTTCCATTTAACTCCTATCCTTTGACATATAAAATGCTGGCAAGAAGGCAGGACATTCCAGGATGATACCAGGTAACCTCAGAAGCCACAGGGTCCTTGTTACAAAATTCTCTCCTTAGAGCTGCCAAAATGCTAACAATTCTGTCTTTGTAAGATTGATAACTCTTGATTGGTTGATTGGTAGTGGATTCAGGGGTAATTGGAATGAGTGATATGAGAGTTGAGGCAATTACTCAGACATTTCAAATCAAAAGAAAAGTTTTGCTATTAAGAGATCTAGGACACAATGGGACATGTTGGGCACAATTATCAAACCTGTTTGACTACATCCCATTAAATTCATTATATAACTGTTCATGTCTGCATTTCAGAAGGCTCCTGTTGTGTCTTGTCTGTTGCCTCTTACTGGGCTTCTATAAGCCAGTTTGATTTCATGCCTTGTTCTCTGCTTCTCCCAACTACTTAGCTCTGACCCATGCATCAAGCACATTTACCCATTCCTCCAGACTCCCTTATTGTCTACTATTCTTTGGAAAGCCGTATGTTTTCCAGATTCAAGTCCTTGTGCATGTTTTCTTTTTCCTATTCTATGTGAATTTCGGGATCCTTGCAAAAACTCTATACTTTCCTGTAAGTGGAGGAAATCATCAGTAAGATGGAGAGTGACCTATCTGGGTGAAATGTGACTTAGGAAAACTGAGTCTCCTCTGAATGTTCTGTCCTGTATTTCTAACTGTGTAAGCAATTATCTAATTTCCCAGAATAGTTAATATTAAGATGTGAATTTACAAGGATGCTAATATATGAAGTTATAAAAAGCAAGATCTCTGCTAAAATTAAAAGAGCATTGCAACCCAACCAATTTATTACATGAGAAGAGTTTTAGTTTGGCTGGATGTAATGTCATGTAGCTGTGAGAGCATATTTTCATAGAACACTTTGCATTTCTTAAGTCTACCATGGGGGAACTCTTTCAAGAAAGCTGGCTCATAAGGTTACTTCAGTGCTTTTGAAATTCAAGATGAAGAGCGAGCTTTACCAAATAGAGCACTTTCTAGTTCAGTGATCAAACACTGTATTTGGAGAGTGGAACTGAAAGTCTGCTAATTGTTTGCCTACAGTCATGATAACAAGATATAGCATCAACTGAACCTTTTCTCTGATATGATTTGTTGCTTTCATTTCTTCTATTTGAATAATTAATTCTCTACATATTTACCTATCACATTTATTCCACCAAAAACTGTTGATAAAAGTCTTCCTAAGACATGTCCTAAAATTTCAATTGATTGAACTTCAGGGCAAAGTCCTTTGGTGATGTTCTGATCGCCTATGGAAAGTACATGAGGCCTATAGAAAGTACATATATTAATTTATTGATTTTATGCCTGACTAGCAGTCCTTTTTTGCAAGTTTGTTTTATTAATTCCCAGTTTCATTTACTTTTGCTTTTTTTTCTCCAGTTGCTAAATAGGCATACAATTGTCATATTTAGGAAGTAAATAGTAAAACTAAAGGTCTCAAACTGGCAACCTGTTGACTGAATGCAGCATGTAGACATGCTGGATTTGACTTGTAACACATTTAAAAATAAGAATTCACTGAAAAATCTGAATCTCCCAGATTTGTCATGGAAAATCCGAAAAAGATCTGCCACTACTTAGCCCACCCCCACGTATGCTGAGTGGTAGCTGCCTGCTTCAGATGAAGCCAGGATTCTTCTGGTAACCCTCACCAACCCTCAGCAGGGCCTCCCCTGTCATTAACTGCCCGTCTGTCCCCTGCAGCCTTTGAATAAGCTGGTCCTGATTTTGAATACTTGAAGAGGCTTGGATGGAAATCCCCACAAGTAAATCATGGTCTTTTAAATAGCCCAGGCTTTTCAAATAAGATGGTGCTGATCTGGATATTCATTTCTGTCAGTAATAATAGTTAATACATACAATTCTCTGATCAAAAGTTTAAAAAGCATTACTATTAGTGATTTGTATTACAAATATTCATAAGCATGTGGTATTAAGAGCCATGTTTTTTATATCTGTTATATAGAATTAGAAATTAACTTTATAGGATGAGGTGCCCAGAGAAGTTTTATAACTTTTCCAGATCTTTAAAGAAAAAAGTATAAGCCTAGGATGAGAAATATAATGATGAATTGTGTCAAATTAAGCCTATGGGCCTATAGAAAAAAAATCCCTGTTCCCTGTTAAACTGAATCTTAAGTGTATTTCATGTGGAATGCTTTACAAAATACATCTGTTGGCTTTGGATAATAAGTTGCTAGAGAGTCTAATGAGCATAAATAATTTCAGATAGTCCCATTTCATTCAGCAAACTTTCATCTGGCATGCCTAGATGCTCTCCAAGTTGGTAATACCTTATTCAGTACATTGTGCTTATTGATATATTTTTGTCAGCTTAGAAGTCCTAGAGGATACCCATCAGAACCAGGAAATTTGTGTCCAAGCAAACATTTCAGGATCCAATGTATACTTTTTAAAAAAATATGCACAAAATTTATCACTTTTTAACCAAAAATGTGTTTTTATTTTATGAATTAAATTTTTTAAAAGAAATTACTTTCTTTAACACACAATTACTTGTGGTCACTGTTATTTCTTATTCCTATGGTGGTTCCATCCTTATAATAACAGTGCTGCCTGACATGGACAGTTCCTCAGGTTCATGGACTTGTGTTGGGTTCAGGACACATATTTTGGTTTGGAGAAGATGGTGTCAGGTAGACCAGGACCCAAAACCACCTTTAGCTCCTCTCAGAAAAGTTTAGCACTTTTCAGATGAGCTAATAACCTTAACAAAACCAGAAAGCAGCTAAACAAGCATACTCTCCTGGGAAGTAGGTATTTCAGCACCCATTTTGTCTACAATGGACTCTTATCATGTGCTAATGCTTAGGATTAGCAAACTGGTAGATTTAAGCCGTAAATATATAATATGAAATTTTTATTCAAATGTTACTAAATGTTTATTTAATGAAAACCGTCAGTGTTTTTATTGACCCCTTTTATTTTTTCCAGTCCTAGTTGTGAAGACAAACCAATATGTGGTTTTATTGCATAATCTTTAGATAATCCTCATAAAAATATTGCAAAGCTAAACTGACTTTTCTCCCCAACTTTCAAGTTAAATCTTATGATCTTAAAATCTCAAAATTATTGCTTGATCCCCTGAGTATTCTTTTTGTGTAGATGTTTGGAAAGTGTACTTTTTTTCCCAAATCAAGATTTCGTAGAGGAAAAATATTTCTTAAGAAAAATAAAAAATTTAAAAATAGAGGGAAATTCTTCCAACTTTGAAAATCAACTAAAGTAACTTTTTTTTTTGGTTTTAGTTTGTTTTTTTTCTCAGATTTCAAGTCAAGAATTGTTATTTTTCCCTATAAGAACCTCATTAGTGTGTCTGACCACAGTTCTTAGGAAGACACATTTGGTACTGCTTGGGAGCTAACACTTGTGTGTCAGAGCTTCCTGCCAAGTCTGGTTGTTCTTGGCAAAAAAAAAAAAAGAAAGAAAGAAAGAAAGAAAATATCACTTTGATGTGAACTCAGATTGAAGCTGATGTCCAAAGTCTGTGGCCTACATTTTAAAGAGAAATTGTAAAAGAACTAAAGCATCTCACCAATAGATCCTGAATCTTGGCCTCCTCTTCTTTTTAAACTGCAGACTGATAGAAGAGTTGCCCTATTCTGTTTCTCCCATTTTTGTAGAGTTCTGATTTTCTGAACTTTGTAACAGCCACTGTACAGGATACTGAATATCACATTGTTCCTGTATTGATGTTAAAAGGAAATTATCTGTTTGGCTTTAAATAATGTACCTATGTAATTTTCAACCTGTCATGTCTGACTCATATTCAAGTAGTTATCCTTTTAGTTTGGTTAACTAGTTCTATAATTTACTTTTGAGTCTGAGGGTGAAACAGTAATATTTTGGTAGTATTGAAAATAAGAAGCACTGTTTTTCAAGTTTGCTGTCATGTGTTAGTGCTTGGCACATAGTAATTGTTCAATATTTAAATGAATTATGAAAAGTGAATGAATAAAAATTACCATTTTTGTAGGTCAGAATTTCATTTGATTCAACCTAATACTTGCTCCATAGGGGTATTGTAGGAATTAAATAATATATCAGGTGGAAATTGTGTACACAACAGAAATACAATTAACAGTGGCTTGAATAGTTAGGGATTTATTTCTCACATATGATAAGAAGCCTGGAACTTGCCAGCCCAGGGTCGGGGCATATACTAACGTGTGGTTTTCATATTCATGGTTTCAAGGTTGCTGTTCTTCCGGCAAGTCTAAAGAGAAGGAGAAGGAGAAGGAGGTAGCATATTCTTTTTCAGAAATCTTTTCAGTAGGTTTCCACTATGTCTCGTTACTGAATCTCATGGCAACTCCTTGCTGCAGTAGAGGCTAGAAAATTAGGGAATTTTTGATTGGACACATTTCCCCTCCAAACAAAATCAGTGGCCTATTAGTAAAGGAGAACAGAATATTTATTGGGTAGGGCTAGCCATGTCTGCCAGCAATGAGATAATCCATGTAAAATGCTCAAAATGTCAGACACAGAATAACCACTAAGTAAATTGTAGCTGTTTTGCTTATTTATCAACTAATATTATTTCCCTCTTGCAACTCTCTCAGTAACCAAACGAAAAATGGAAGCCTACCTACCATGATGTGTTTAAGTTTTAATATCTTTGCCTTCTACATTTTTAAATTTAGCAAATGTTGAAAATATCTGTTTCCTCTTTTTAATATCCAAATTATTCAAGTTCTGCAATCTTGTCACTATTTCCTTTTTAAAAAAAATCATCAGACACTTGTTAAACATGTATTATGACCCAAACATTACACTAGATACTAACTTAACTTACTTTGAATATTGAATAAGACGTGCCCCAGTGTCATAAGAATATGGTGATCCTGTAAGGTATCATCTAAACTAGGACCCTTTGAGAGTGAAAGAGGGAATTAAAATAATTATCCAGTGTTAACTGCTCTAAACTGGCAAATCCAATACTCCCAATCAAATCTGGAAGTAAGGTCACTCTGCTTAAAGTTCAGTGTCTTTTGGAGAGAGACAGACATACAAATAAGTAATAATGATACAATGAGTTAAAATTAATAATACTGGCATCTACTGGGTGCTAAGGAAACACAAACGAGGAAGTAACTCATCCTCCTGGGGGTAATCTGCTTTCTTAAGCTGGACTGCATGTACAGGGTCAATTTCTGCACTACCCTATATGCACATCTTCATTTGACTTGCTGGTGCAGCCCTCACATGACTTGCACTATTTTGAGCTGTGGATGCAGGTTTAGAAACTCCACAGGCAGTGTTGGTCATGGGACCTGCACATTGGCCAAACTAGAGCTCTGGGGGCTCAGGCCAGTCCAGTTGTTACCCAGAACAGCCCAGTGTGGAATAGTGACAAATAGTACGTGGATGTTAATGCTCCATGGAGCAAACTCAGACCAGCCGGAAACAGTGAATGAAAAGGCATGAACAGATAGATTCTTTGTCCTCCTTTCCCACGAACAGACTATCTTGAGTTTGTAAGGTCTCTTTGAGAACCTCTGTCATTTTGTAGCCATCGGCTGCACCTATTTTCAGGGGTGTCCAGATAATGGAACCACCCACCCCTCATATGCTTTCCCTTCTTTCTTGCCTCATTCCCCCTCTCCTGTTCTCATTTTCCTCTGGGATTGTACCAAGACTAAAATCTCTCTCTCTATCTTATTCTTTCTATTCTGTCCCTGAGTAAACTCAGAAAATGGACAGTAAACCTTAAACTCTGTCCCTTCCAATTCACTTTCAACAATCTACTGGAACCTGTTTCTCAGAGTGGGTCCTTTACAAGTAGTAAAAGTGTTTTTGGTAAATAAGCACATTTTTTTTTTTTTTTTTTTTTTTTTTGCAAGACTGAGATCAGGAGCTAGCTGTGGGCTCTCTGCTGTGGAGGCACCATGACTGGATAAAAAGTCTCATAAAGATACAGATGTAGATGCAGTGGCTGCCCACCCAAGTGAGTCTGCTGTTTTCCTACGGTTTTAGATTTTGCAGAAAGGAGAGCTGCCAATACTGGGAGGATACTCCTGGGTCAGTGCATGCCATTCTGAAGGATGTCAGCTCTGAAAGAAGCAAATTCAGGAAGCAACCTCTGGCTATTGAATTGTGGATAACTGGGCCAGTTTAGTGCTCCCTGCCCTGGCACCACGCTCTTCTTATTCACAACAGACAGCAGTATTGCCTAAATGTGTTTCAGGGATTGATAATAATGTAGGACATCAAGAGTATGAAAAGCACATGTCCAATATCTATGTCAATTTAGTGTCCATTCCTAAAAACTGCTTTACTCCATTGGCAAAAACGTCATTGCTAGTGATAAATAGCAAAAATTTGATGTAGACAGATGATACTAGGGTTATGTAATATTTCATTGCTCTATAAACATGAAATGCATGCTATTTATGTATCTTTAAATGAATTAAAAAAACAGGCTGTGACCTTGAATCGCAAGGAATGATTCCTTCTTATATATGTTGTTCCAAGCACCTGTTAACGCTTCTGAATCTTAAACCTGTTTCCTTTTATATGAATTGTGAAAATAGTTACCCTAATGCATTTAAAAATTTTAATTTGGAACAATATAATTAGTGTAATATAATTATACAAATATAGTATTTTGTAGTCTTAACACAGGCAAAATTTCTTATCAGATATTTGGGAGGCAGGGAGTTGGCTTGTTTTTTAAAGAGCTAAACTCATTTTAGTAGCTTCCAAACTCATGAAAAGCTGTCTGAAAAAGAGGAAGAAAGAAAAAAAAAGGAAAGAAACGGAATCTTAATGGAAAGAATCAGAAAATTGCATTGAAACCATAGCTGAGTGAAGAGACAAATATAGAAATGTAGGAAGAGGAAACTGGGTATTTGCTTTTAATTAAGCCTGGATCCTCTTCTTGGCTACCTGGTGTACATTTTAGATAAGTCACTTAGCTGAGCTCTTTTATTGGCCTTGGGATCTATTTCATTGCTCACTACAAATTCCAAGGTGGTTTTAGTATGATTTATGTATCTGTTACTTCAGGGGTTAACAGCCTCCTAAATTTAATTACTGTTGCCTCACACTTAAAGAAAAAAGAGTTCTTTCAGGTAAAATTGCATTTCATTTAAGTGAAGTAACTCAGTTTTTCATTCTTTCAAATGAAGTCTTTGCTTCTACAAGTTTCCAAGACTGAAAACAAACAAAAGGTGATCAAAAAATTATCTTCTCTGTCATTTCTTCTAAATTTTCTTTGCCAAAAATATCTCTACTTTGAGGTATCACTTAGAGTTTGCCTTAGGCTTGGGGTGCTCTTTATTTCTTTAATAGTGTTTTAAAAGCCAGAAAGAACTAATTTAATTTCTTTAATTTGTAATTTTCATAATAGAAAGTATTTTCCCTGCAGAAGATTTGGGAAACTTACCTCAGGAAGATTTGTATGGCTTTCCTGAACAGAAGTTAGAACATGTGGATCATTAGTGAGTGGGGTAAAATAATGTATCTGAGGTTCTCTCCAGGATTATTTTCCTTCTCAGGGGCATAGAGACATCACTGATGCTAAGGTAATACCTGGCACGTAAGGAATTCTTGGTAAATGCCATATGCCTAGTACACGATAGATACTCAAGAAATATTTATTGAACATGTATCCAATGAATGAATATATAATGAGCAAACATTAATTAAATGAATTCCTACAGTTTATCTCTTGCCAGTGTCTCCTTCCACATCCCCAGTCTCTTAATCAGGAAAAAAAAAAACCCAAACCTAGATGTCACCATAGAGGACATCTCTGCTGAAATAGGGAGTCTCTCATGGGTGTGTTTCTGTTTAGTTGCTCCTTCTCTTTGCACCTGTGATACCTTGTTCTTGTCCTTATCAAAACTTTTTAGCTCCTCTGTCTTTACTAGAATATACAGAGAAAAAGAGCTTGGGATATGGGGTACAGTACATATAACTTGGATGGTGTAGTGACCCATCTTCAAGGTTATAGTCATAAAGTTTGAATCTTTTTTTCTGTCTTGAAAAGTACACACAGTTTTGCACTTAGCTGAAGACATCAAGAGCATGTTTCATAATTTATGTAGTTTGTTTCATCTATTTTTCGGGGTGGTATTTCCTTACAATGTTACAATTTGTTTTTCTTCTATTTGGGGGCACCAAGTTGAGATTTGGTGAATAGATGGGTTGGAGAGGGGGAGTGGGATTGAATTCACTGTGAATCCCCATTTCTAGAACTTTTTGAGGATGTTCTTATTCTTTGAATATCTAAAGACCTGTAAAAAATTAAGTACCCATTAAATATTTATTGAATTAATTACTATTTTAAAAAAACAGGTTGAAAGAATTGATAAAAGGATTTTTTAAATTGAGGACAAAGTTCCACTTTAGCCGGATTTTTCTAGGGATTTTTCTTTGTGTATGAAACCCACTTGTTAATTGCTCAGCTCTCTTCTTAGTTTTATCTCTGAAGACAGAGCCAGAGTCCTCAGGAATATTATATTGATTATTAACATTTTAAGTATTTCCTGTAAGTATGAAGTACTAATGATAGTTGATATACACTGACATAATAGTGGTTAATAAATAGAAAAATGATTCTGTTTTCATTATTTCCCATGCTACTGAACTAAGCTAGTTTTTGGAGACCAGCTACATCTCTCACTGTGAAAATTTTAGTAATCTGCTTATCAAGGTCAGGTTAAAAGGCATTGCCAGATTTTTTTGCAGACTAAAACACACTGATACACTGATGTATTTTTCTACTGTGAGTGGAAAATGAATGTAAAACAGAGAAATTGAATAACTAATATGATACAGTGGGGAAAACATGAAAAACACCAGATTGGAAAAAATAGTTGAGCTGATGTTTTCAGTTCTCTTGACAACCAAGTAGGCAAATTGATTAATGGTGCAGATTGCAGGCAATTCAGTGGCCACATGAATGGACGTAAGCAGATCATAATCACCTGACAAACTGTGATCCAAATGTTCTGCTTATGAAATGGAAATAACTGACATTAGTGCTCACACCCTAGCTGAACCAATGCACCCATTAAGCTCAGATTAGACACGTAGAGAAAGCAGTTTTAAAAATCCCTAAGACACAGTCTGTTTAAAATACAGTACAAATCTACTAAATTATCAGAAAGTAAATTAAGAATATAAATTGACTTGTAAATTGTCCTAAGTGAGAAAATACAGAAATATTCTCATCAGATTGTTGCCTTCTTTCCCAGAAATAGGCAAATGACTGCAGTTCTAATTTTGGATCACTAGTGGTACATTCCATGATTGTTGTTTGTTGGTTCCACTTTTATATTTCTAGCTATTTATCAGAAGCTAAGGAGACCTATTAATCATTTTCTCTAACTGCTCAACTACATAGTGTATCAATTGTAGTCTTGAAATAAGATACATGAGGTAAATGATTTGACATGAATTGTGGCCTGATGAACCAAGAAAAAAGATCAGACACATGGTAGATGTAATAATGCCTACCTTGTGTTTAAAATGCATGTTTGCTGGACTCTTCTGATTTGCCATTTCCTTCATATTGGCTTTCTGAAAGCACAGATTATAGAAAAAGGAAGTCTAATTCAAATTAAATTGCATATTGCTTGTAAAACAAGAGTAAGGGTTGCAGGTAACAGTAACACTATTCTTTTTAGTGTCTTTGAGTTTTTCTTGAAGGAAGTACCAAATCTTGCCTGTACGGAGTACATTACAGTTATTATTGATCTTATGTATGAAGCAGACTTCTGTGCAAGGTTACGCAGCACCATAGGAAGAATAATACATTTGACTGAATGACCAAGGGCTTTTAGTAAAAGCCTCTGTTTTGTCTGAGTAAGTCCAGAAAAGAATATGTTAATATAAGAAACTCATAGAAGAAGGGTTATTTATCCAAGTGTTTATAGTAATTGAATGGGCAATAAAACGTGATTGGGAGGCCTTTAAAAATATGAATATAGAACATAATGATATACCTAATTTACAGTGTCTAACAGATGAGACTATATCTTTAATCTGGATTTGTGCAGAGTGCTAAACAGTTGCACACTGAAAGTGTAGTTCTTTAGAGTACCCACTTGGGTCACCAAGGGCCAAACCAGAGTTCTCATTGCATTATTCCCTTGATATTTTAGTGCATGATCGATAAATACATTTACCACCACTTCCTGCTTCTGTACCCATGCATTGTCAATGATATTGCTAGGAGATTATGACCTTGTTTTTCAGTGAGCCAAACAGCATTCTTCCCAAAACACTCCTGCAATTTAATCAGAGTCAGCATAAGCTTGAAGGTTTGATCCCTGGTTATTTATTGTGATCTAGAGCAACTACTTCTTTATACCTCAGTTTTCTCATCTGTTAAAAGGCTAAGAGAGGTTGCGATAAAATATCATAAGCAAAATACATTGTTCAGTAATTTTTTAGGAAAACTGCACCCACTCTATACTCCCTAGGTATAAGGGTCTTAATATAACAATTGGAGGCTTACACTGGAAGAATTGGGGAAGGAAAGAGCAGAAGAGCCCCCTCTGATGAGCTCAGCCTGAAGTTATGAAGCAGGTGGTCCTTAAGAGCTCCCTGGAAAGGCTGTTGTGACTCTCCTGTCTGTACATATGTCTGGCTGCAAGTGTCTCAGGAGAATAATGCTTATCCTTTCCTCCTACCCCCCATTTTCATGTGAAAGCCACTCACTGAAAATTTAAATTTGAATCCTGAAGGGAAGGGACGTTAAGAAATGTAGGTTCCAGTTTATCCTCTGAGAGGTGAACTTGTAAGGAGATGGTAAAGATGTTGAATTAAGCACAGCTAATAGTTAAGAACAAACCTCCCACAAAACAAGTACTTTGGAGGCATTTCTGTGGGAAGATAATTCAGGTAGGAAAAACATTGAGAGAAGCAAGAAGAACTATAATCCTGCAGCCTGAGGAACAAAAATCACATTCACAGAAAGACAGACAAAATGAAAAGGCAGAGGACTAAGTACCAGATGAAGGAACAAGGTAAAACCCCAGAAAAACAATTAAATGAAGTGGAGATAGGCAACCTTCCAGAAAAAGAATTCAGAATAATGATAGTGAAGATGATCCAGGACCTCAGAGAAAGAGTGGGGGCAAAGATCAAGAAGATGCAAGAAATGTTTAACAAAGACCTAGAAGAATTAAAGAACAAACAAATGGAGATGAACAATACAATAACTGAAATGAAAAATACACTAGAAAGAATCAATAGCAGAATAACTGAGGCAGAAGAGTGGATAAGTGACCTGGAAGACAGAATGGTGGAATTCACTGCCATAGAGCAGAGTGAAGAAAAAAGAATGAAAAGAAATGAAGACAGCTTAAGAGACCTCTGGGACAACATTAAACACACCAACATTCGCATTATAGGGGACCCAGAAGGAGAAGAGAGAGAGAAAGACCCGAGAAGATATTTGAAGAGATTGCAGTCAAAAAATTCCCTAACATGGGAAAGAAAATAGCCAGCCAAGTCCAGAAAGCGCAGAGGGTCCCAGGCAGGATAAACGCAAGGAGAAACATGCCAAAACACATAGAAATCAAATTGAGAAGAATTAAAGACAAAGAAAAATTATTAAAAGCAGAAAGGGAAAAATGACAAAAAACATACACGGGAATTCCTATAAGGTTATCAGCTGATTTCTCAGCAGAAACTCTACAAGGCAGAAGGGAGTGGCACAATATATTTAAAGTGATGAAAGGGGAGAACCTACAGCCAAGATTAATCTACCTGGCAAGGATCTCATTCAGATTCAACAGAGAAATCAAAAGCTTTACAGTCAAGCAAAAGCTAAGAGAATTCACCACCACCAAACTAGCTCTACAACAAATGCTATAGGAACTTCTCTAAGTGGGAAACACAAGAGAAGAAAAGGACCCACAAAAACAAACCCAAAACAATCAAGAAAATGGTAATAGGAATATACATATGAATAATTACCTTAAATGTGAATGGATTAAATGCTCCAACCAAAAGACACAGGCTTGCTGAATGGATACAAAAGCAAGACCCATGTATATGCTGTCTACAAGAGACCCATTTCAGACCTAGGAACACATACAGACTGAAAGTGAGGGGATAGAAAAAGATATTCCATGCGAATGGAAATCAAAAGAAAGCTGGAGTAGCAAAACTCATAACAGGTAAAATAGACTTTAAAATAAAGAATGTTACAAGAGACAAGGAAGGATGCTACATAATGATTAAGGGATCAATCCAAGAAGATATAACAATTATATATGCACCCAGCATAGGAGCACCTCAATACATAAGGCAAATGCTAATAGCTATAAAAGAAGAAATCAACAATAACACAATAATAGTGGGGGACTATAACATCTTACTTACACCAATGGACAGATCATCCAGACAGAAAATTAATAAGTAAACACAGGCTTTAAATGAAAAAATAGACCAGATAGATTTAATTGATACTTATAGGACATTCTATCCAAAAACAACAGATTACACTTTCTTCTCAAGTGCACATGGAACATTCTCCAGGATAGATCACACTTTAGGTCACAAAATCAAGCCTCAGTAAATTTAAGAAAATTGAAATCATATCAAGCATCTTTTCCAACCACAATGCTGTGAGAATAGAAATAAATTACAGGAAAAAAATGTAAAAAGCACAAACACATGGAGGCTGAACAATACGTTACTAAATAACCAAGAGATCACTGAAGAAATCAAAGAGGAAATCAAAAAATATGTAGAGACAAATGACAATGTAAACATGACAATCCAAAACCTATGGGATGCAGCAAAAGCGGTTCTAAGAGGGAAGTTTATAGCAATACAACACTACCTCAAGGAATAAGAAAAATCTCAAACAACCTAACCTTACACCTAAAGCAATTAGAGAAAGAAGAAGAACAACACCCCCTCCCAAAGTTAGCAGGAGGAAAGAAATCAGATCAGAAATAAAGGGAAAAAAATGAAGGAAACAGTAGCAAAGATAAATAAAACTAAAAGCTGGTTCCTTGAGAAGATAAACAAAGTTGATAAAAGATTAACCAGACTCATCAAGAAAAAAAGGGAGAAAACTCAAATCAACAGAATTACAAGTGAAAAAGGAGAAGTAACAGCTGACACTGCAGAAATACAAGGGATCATGAGGGATTACTACAAGCAACTATATGCCAATAAAATGGACAACCTGGAATAAATGGACAAATTCTTAGAAAAGCACAACCTTCCGAGACTGAACCAGGACAAAATAGAAAATATAAACAGACCAATCCCAAGCACTGAAATTGAAACTGTGATTATAAATCTTCCAATGAACAAAAAGCCCAGGACCAGATTGCTTCACAGGTGAATTCTGTGAAAAATTTAGAGAAGAGCTAACACCCATCATTCTTAAACTCTTCCAAAAAATTGCAGAGTGAACACTCCCAAACTCATTCTGTGAGGCCACCATCACCCTGACACCAAAACCAGAAGAAGATACTACAAAAAAAAAAAATTACAGACCAATATCACTGATGAATATAGATGCAAAAATCGTCAGCAAAATACTATCAAACAGAAACCAACAACACATTAAAAGGATCATACACCATGATCAGGTGGAATTTATCCCAGGGAGGCAAGGATTATTCAATATATGCAAATCAATCAATGTGATACACCATGATAACAAACTGCAGAATAAAATCCATATGATCATCTCAATAGATGCAGAAAAAGCTTCTGACAAAATTCAATGCCTATTTAGGATAAAAACTCTCCAGAAAGTGGGCATAGAGAGAACCTACCTCAACATAATAAAGGCCATGTACGACAAACCCGAGCAAACGTCATTCTCAATGGTGAAAAAGTGAAAGCATTTCCTCTAAGATCAGGCACAAGACAAGGATGTCCAATCCTGCCACTGCTATTCAACATAGTTTTGGAAGTCCTAGCCACAGCAATCAGAGAAGAAAAAGGAATACAAATTTGAAAAGAAGTAAAATTCTCACCGTTTGCAGATGACATGATACTATACATAGAGATTCCTAAAGATGCCACCAGAAAGCTACTAGAGTTAATCAATGAATTGGGTAAAGTTGCAGGATACAGAATTAATACACAGAAATCTCTTGCATTCCTATACACTAGCAACGAAAAATTAGAAATTAAGGAAACAATCCCATTCACTATGACAACGAAAAGAATAAAATACCTAGGAATAAACCTACCTAAGGAGATAAAATACCTGTATTCAGAAAACTATAAGACACTGATGAAAGAAATCAAAGATGACACCAACAGATGGAGAGATATACCATGTTCTTGGATTGGAAGAGTCAATATTTTGAAACTGACTATACTACCCAAAGCAATCTAGAGATTCAGTGCAATCACTATCAAATTACCAATGACATATTTTACAGAAGTAGAACAGAAAATCTTAAAATTTGTATGGAAACACAAAAGACCCCAAATAGCCAAAGCAATCTTGAGGGAAAAAAACAGAGCTGGAGGAGTCAGACTTCCTGACTTCAGACTATATTCCAAAGCTACAGTAATCAAGACAATATGGTACTGGCACAAAAACAGATATATAGACCAATGGAAGAGGATAGAATGCCCAGAGATAAACCCATGCACCTATGGCCAACTAATCTATGACAAAGGAGGCAAGAATCTACGGTGGAGAAGTGACAGCCTCTTCCATAAGTGGTGCTGGGAAAACTGGACAGCTACATGTAAAAGAATGACATTAGAACACTCCTTAACAACATACACAAAAATAAACTCAAAATAGATTAAAGACCTAAATGTAAGGCTGGACACTGTAAAACTCTTAGAGGAAAACATAGGAAGAACACTCTGACATAAATCACAGCAAGATCTTTTTCGATCCACCTCCTAGAGTAATGGAAATAAAAACAAAAATAAAAAATGAGACCTAATGAAACTTAAAAGCTTTTGCACAGCAAAGCAAACTCTAAATAGGACAAAAAGACAACCCTCAGAATGGGAGAAAATATTTGCAAGTGAATCAACAAAGGATTAATCTCCAAAATATATGAACAGCTCATGAAGCTCAATATTAACAAAACAAACAACCCAATCGAAAAATGGGCAGAAGACCTAAATAGACCTTTCTCCAAAGAAGGCATGCAGATGGCCAAGAGGCACATGAAAAGCTGCTCAACATCACTAATTATTAGAGAAATGCAAATCAAAAACAATGAGGTATCACCTCACAATGGTTGGAATGGGCATCATCAGAAAATCTACAAATAATAAATGCTGGAGAGGGTTAAGAGAAAAGGGAACCCTCTTGCACTGTTGGTGGGAATGTAAATTAATACAGCCAGTATGTTGGTTCCATAAAAAACTAAAAATAGAATTACCATATGACCCAGCAATCCCACTACTGGGCATATACCCAGAGAAAACCATAATTCAAAAAGTCACATGCACTCCAATGTTCATTGCAGCACTATTTAGAATAGCCCAATTATGGAAGCAACCTAAATGCCGATCGACAGACAAATGGATAAAGAATTTGTGGTACATATATACAATGGAATATTACTCAGCCATAAAAAGAAACGAAATTGGTCATTTGTAGAGATGTGGATGGACCTCGAGACTGTCATATATAAGTCAGAAAGAGAAAAACAAATACGTATATTAACACATATATGTGGAATCTAGAAAAATGGTACAGATGAATGGGTCTGCAGGGCAGAAGTAGAGACACAGATGTAGAGAACAAACATATAGACACCAAGAGGGGAAAGTGGAGGGAGGGGTGGCTGGTGGTGATGGGATGAATTGGGAGATTAGGATTGACATATATATACGAATATATATAAAATAGATAACTAATAAGAACCTGTTGCATAAAAAAAATAAAATTAAAGAAAAAAGGAAGGAAAAAACATTGAACATTTAGAGTCAGTTCCTATAGTGATTTTGCTACTCACTAGCTCAGTGGCTTTAAACAGCTAGCATTATCTTTCTAGGTTTCAGATTCTTCTCCACTTATCCTTTTATGAGGACTAAGTGAGATAATGTATGAAATGCAGCTTGACTTTGCTATATAAACATGGTCCATTGCTCTTCCAGGTATTTGGCAGTATCACAGTACTTAAAGTTACATTTACAAAGGGTGTTCAAATACTCTGTTAGTCTGCAATACTATTTTAATAAATACTTAAGAAAATGTTTGGTTGCAGAAGTCAGTACTACCATTTTTTTTTAAAGAATTAGTTGAATGTCTGTTGTGAGGCTTAAATCAAAAAGTAGAGTTTACCATCCAGTAAACAAATATATACTATCATGTGGTAACAAAAGAGGAGCTATTTGTAATAGACTTGTCACCTCTTCTCTGATCTCTAACTTATGAAAAGGCAATATTTGAACAGAGACTTGAATGAAAGTGAGAAACAAAAGCTGTGAGAAGTTTTAAGGTGATACATTTCATACAAGGAGAAGAACAGGTGCAAAGATTGCAAGCTAAGTATGAACTTGGAATGCTTGAGGCATAGCACCCATAAATAGAAAATACTTAGGTATTTATACTCTCTGTAGTTAATGTGTAAGTTGGTATAAATTTTTCTAATTCATCTTTTATTATTTGGTAGAATTTGGTTTTACATTTTTGAAATATCATATTAACTGTCAATAATTAAATTTACTGATACATTTTTATCAATATCTGCCTAACATTTTCTTTTTCATCCAATAATTTTCCATTTTATTTTTCCTCTGGCTAAAATACATTTTTTAGTCTTATAGTGAAACTCTCATCTACTTTTTGTGTCTACTTTCTGTTGTTGTTAGTATTCTTATTCTTAAGGGATAGCTTTGCCGGGTATAAATTGTAGGCTACCAGTTTTTTTTCTCTCAGCACTTTGCAGATATTACTGAGTATTGTTAAATTGTCTTCTATACTTGGTTGTTGCCACATGAAAATTTTACCAGTTTAAAAATTATTCTTGGTAGGTGAATGGTCTTTTCTTTTTGATAATTTAGGATTTTTCCCTTTTCTTTAATATTATGCAATTTTGTGGTATTTGTCTAGATATGGAATTTGTTTTTATATTTCTTTTTTGGCATTCAAAATAATTTATAATGTGAAGATGCATGGTTTCCTCAGTTATTGAATGTCTCACCTATTTCTTGAAATATTGTCTGTCTGTCATTTCCTCCTTTCCCTTCATTTAGAAATAAATTTGGTCTTAGGTTAGAGCCTCTCAGATTATCCTCTGGCCCTCAATCGTTCTTTATTTATCTCTATGTAATGCATTTTTAGTGAATTCATCAGTTCTTAAAATTCAGTAGTTCTATCTTTGTGACTTTCAGCATTTATACAATTTATTGAGACTTCTAAGTTCATTTTTTTAATTCCCATGGTTTCTAATAAGCTTTTCACATAGGCAATTTTTTCGTTCTTCATTTCTCCATGTATTACTTTGTAATTTCTTTCTCACTATGGAAAAGTATACTTGCTTTAAAGATAGTCAAAGTGCTCCCTAAAGTTAATTTTATATGGAATAAATTGTTGTCTTAGTTATTGATTTTCTTGGTTGTAAACAGCACCCTTTTTTGGTCTCTTTATATGATGCATTTGAAGAGAGTACTAGCTTCAAGTCTTGGCTTCAGGTAGTAACACTGACTTCTGCCTGCTATCTCACATGAAGCGTTTCTAGACCCCGTTAACCTTTCAAGAGGCAAGATTCTGTCCAGCCTATTCCAGAACCGAGCAAACACTGAATTTCAGTTCTAATCCCGCTCTGTATTTCTGGTCCACTTCTAGTACATGAAGGTGTTTGAGTGGCTTTTTTTTTTTTTTTTTGCGGTACACGGACCCCTCACTGTTGTGGCCTCTCCCGTTGCAGAGCACAGGCTCCAGATGTGCAGGATCAGCGGCCATGGCTCATGGGCCCAGCTGCTCTGCGGCATGTGGGATCTTCCCGGACCGGGGCACGAACCCATGTCCCCTGCATCGGCAGGCGGATTCTCAACCACTGTGCCACCAGGGAAGCCCTTGAGTGGGTTTTTGAGCTGAGTTATGTCTAGTTGATTTTACCTATCATTGCTCTGTTTTGGGGAAACAGGTATGTGTTTAAGGGTGAACTTACAGAGCCATCTTAGCCAGATGCCTTTTGAGGCTTAATTAAATGTCTTATGTTTTCATAAATCATCTTTCTTCAGACATTTTAATAATTCATAGCCATAAGTTTCCTGCTGAGTATGTGCATGAACTACAGATACTCTGTGATAGTCTTTATTTTAAGTACTTTATTTCACTAAAGAATGCACATGCAGTAACTAAATTTGTTTATTATCGTTATTTGTTTCCCCAAAGATTTTAAATACAATTGTATGTGATTTAAGTTGCACTCCTTTCTTAGAATTTTAAAAATAAATTTCGAATTCAGAATTTTTGACAGGACATGTAGTATATAGTTCATATATTTTGGTTCTGCAAAAATAACTTTATTTAAAATCCATAGCAACTCTACACATCTCTCACGCCTCAGACAATTGTTTTCTCATTCCTCACTCAAGCTTCAGCTCTTTACACACCAAAATAACCCATTAAATTGAAAATTGGAGTGTCTGTACTGGTAACCTGACTGCACGGAAATCCACCAGTCTTCCCACTTCACTAGTATTGAAGGATTTGCCACAGTGCATCATGTAATCAGCCCAACACTGCTTATAATATCTGAATTTGAAAACTTACTTAGAAAATAAAATCTGTTTTCATTGCAACCCAGGAACTCATCATGCTAAAATTGTGAAGTGTGAAGAGACATTATTTGGGAGCTCTTGGTTCAGTGTCCTGATGGAAGCAGGTACACGGGAACAACTTTAATTTGTGCTAAGAAAGATGTCTATCTCATTTGAAGCAAGTCCTCTCTTTTATCCCCTAGGTTTTCTATACTAAATTATTTGGACCATTCATAATTTTTAAAAGATAAAATGTTTCTGAGGCATGGGTATCATTTGGAGTGAAAAGAAATTGCCTAATTCAACAGTTGGTTGTGTAGCAAATTCTGTCAGGCAAGTGGTGTAATCTAAAGGGAGAGATTGTCATTTCCTTTTTTTAATACTTGAGGGTAATGTTTAACTTTTTGACTTGTTTTTTTAAGTTGCTCAAAGTCAAAATAAATGGCAACATAAGATCTTAATGAGAAGGAGTCAGGAATACTACTTTGAATTTCTTCTAGTAAACAATAACCTCAGCCAGGACTTTTAGCTTCCTTTTTTTGAGTGTAAAATTGCTGTATTAAACATTTTTCCTTTTGAATATGTATTTCTAATTGATCAGGGTCTAGGGTTTAAAGTTGAAAAATCTCAGAGTCCAAAATTATCAAAGTATATAGGATTTTAATTTTTTTCCTATCTTCTTGGTTCGAGTATCTTAAATGTTTTATGAGAGTATGATCTGTAGTAAAACAAAGCTTCTATGAATCTCCTACTGTGTATTCATAGGCCATTTCTGATAGTCTATCGTTTAAAGAACTGGAGTCCTCGTCACAAGACTCAGCAGGCAATAGGAAACTGCCTGCCTGATAGCATTTCTGTTATCTCTGTTAATAAAAACTTAATTTCCTTTCTTCCCTCTTATACTGTCAGATATATTTTACCTTATTTATTTTCCTGACAGCTACGGGTCAGCATATAAGCACCCAAGAGTTGCTGTTTGGATTCCCACCATTTCTTCTTCCCCTCTTCCCATCCCCCTTTCCTGGCAAAGTCCTGGGAGAATGTGCGTCTGGGGCTTTTCCTGGGCAGGGCCAACAGAATTTCCATAAACATATCACAGCTTGGCATAAAGAAGATGCTGAAGGAGCAGCCACAGCATGTACAGCCAAAAGCACTTGTGGAAATCCTAGGAATGTTAACCAAGAGACTTGTCCCAAGTCCCCAGACGCTGTTCTCATAGTACACTTAGCATACTGTGTGACCGGACAAACAGCGCTTTCAGCTGCCTAGAGATTTTAGCCTGTGGTTTGAAGCATGACAGGATATGGCAGCCCTGACTCTGGATAATGTAGTACGATGCAACAGAATGCATCAAATTAGAAAATGGAAACTTTTCCTTCCCTGAACTGTAATTTAGCTGTCACTTGGCTTTAGAGCAGCTGAAAACAATTTTTTGAAAGTGAATGTTTATTTCCTGAAGTTTTGTGAATAATTACAGGCCTATTCTGTACATGTTCGACATTCCACCCGCATCTCCCATAATTCTGTCAGCAGTGGCAGCACATGCATGTGGTGGTCTTTTGCATTAAAAGAGGCTGCTGTTGAATGTGTGACACCTTTGATTTGAGGTGTGTGACATGCTTTACTTGTGACTCTCTCGTCAAGCTCAATACACTCCGTTAGCATATATTTGTGTGTGTGTGTGTGTGTGTGTGTGTGTGTGTGTGTGTGTGTGTGTGTGTGTTTCCAACCTCATTTTCTAAATGCTATGAGAAGGATCTACTGGGAAAATTCCTCATTTTACATCTGTCTTACCGCAGGAAGAGAAGGGCAGTGTAATGAATTTTTTATGATCCATATTGCCTAGTGTTCACTGAGACATTTTGCCTTTCCAGAGGAAGCTTTTGACCCCACGTGATGAGGGAGTTTGTAACCTGATTCTATTGTTAGAATAATTATAGTCTAGGATTTTCCTCTCAACACCCAAGTTAGCTGAGCAAGGTTAGATATTTTGAACTTCTTGCACCTAGTCCTCTTAAAATATATGCTCTGCAAAATCAAGTGGTTGAAAGCCAAGGAGTTGGTCATAATACAGCTTTTATATTGTTGGAAAGAATGACTTAAATGTGTACCTGTGTATCAAGTTTTGCAGAGCTGAGGGTTATATACATATAATAGAATTATTGATGGGACATTGATCAGGATTTCCTGTTATAGGAATCCAGTCGAACATTACTTCTGTTGAATATTAGAATTAATATTTGGAAATAAGATTTTTATTATAATTAATAAAATAACTCTGACCTTGGAATTGCATGGCATTTTGGGTAAATACTTTTCACCAGGTTCTTTAGCATCATATCTGTTTTCTGCACCACCTTTCAGGGAAAATATTGTTATTATTCTTATTTTCCAGAGTGCGAAACTAAAATGCAGAGAAATTTCATAGCTCTTAGACTGAGCATGCATATGAGATTATCATGGTGCTCCTCTTAAAATATTAGGTTGGTTTCAGGGCAAACAACCTTTGCCTGTCACCAAATCCAGCATTTGATTCCTGGTGTTAGTGTTATGAATAAGCAACTGGAGTTTCTTTTTTTTTTTATTTTGCCATCCATTCAAGGTCAAGATTTGTTGCTCTGTTGTGTGTTATTTAGGACTATTTTCTACATCTCCTAATTATTAAAAAACCCATTTGATTCTAAACTTCCTGTGCTGTAGCAGTAGAATCAAAATTTGGGGCAATGAGAACTTTATACTAGTGTCTGGTGGCTTGTGCATCTCTGTGAGACTAAAGGTACTTCAAAATTAGCACAACTGTACATTGGTTTAAATTTAATGCTAATACCATCTTTGAGATCTTTGAGCTGTACATTTTAGAAAATCACTGTTGGAAAAAGGCACCCTAACTTTTATTCCCATGGCTGTGAATGACAGCAGTGTTTTACTTTTGTCAATCTGATTCAATTGTAATAAACTAACATCTAAGGCATTGCCTGGAAGAACATAATATGCTGTGTATATACATATATATATGTGTGTGTGTGTGTGTGTGTGTGTGTATATACACACACACACATACACAGACACATATATAGAGAGAGAGGGAGAGGGAGAGAGAGAGATGTAGTTATATAATTACATACACAGGCTTACAGGAAAATCAATTATCTGTAGATGTAAGATACTGGTACACTGTTATGAAAGCAAACTTCTGACCATTGCTCAGACACACCTTTAAAGGGGAGATGGATTGCTGATTTTCATCCAAATTAGTGCCATAGTACCTAGCACTTTTATTTTCAGGGAAGTTTCTTTCTATCACCTTTAAATTTTGATGCTCATTGCTTTGGAGAAAAACCCAAATTGGGGGATGGGGGTCAGTGTAAGAAGTAGATTTTTCTATTTAATAGATAGTCAGCATATAAGTAGAAAGTGATGAAAGCAGTTCCATAAGTTTTCTTCCCTTATTATCACAACCTTGATGATTTTACACAATTAGTGCAGACATAATACCACTTAACCATTTTGCAGTTGGAGAGTGGGTTACTGTTGACTGCTATGATTTAAAGCCATGATTATGCTCCAGCTCAGATCTCACATCTAAATTTCAGACCTGTTTAACCAATTGTTTGCTTAATATTTCTTTAGGTGTCTAATAGAAATTTCCAGTATAACATGCCCCAAACTGATCTTTCCCCCAATATTTGTATGTTCTTCCCCACCATCTTAGTCAAATGGCAACTGTAGCCTTCTAGTTGCTCAAGCCAAAACCTTTAAAATTATCCTTGTCTCCTCCCTTTTCTCCCCTCCCTCAAGTTGAATCTATCAGAAAATTGATTCTAATTTCCAAATCTAACTAGAATGTAAATTACATACCTAGAATATAAATAGCATTCCACTGTTGCTACCGTGCTTCAAGCCACTCCCATCTCTCACCTAGATTATTACAATATCCTCTTAATTGATCTTCCTGCTTTGATATTAAGTGTGATTACACTACTCCAGGGCCTTTGCATTGACTGCCATGTCTGTCTGGAACACACCCATATCATCATGGCTCTCTCTCATCTATTTCAGGTCTTTACCAAACTATCAGCTTCACAACAAGGCCTCCCCTGACCTGAAGTCTCCTTCCACCAACTCTCCAGTACCACTTACACTGTTCTTTTTTTCTTTTCTCCCACATAATCTTCCATTATATTTTCTAATTACTTATTATGTTTGCTGTGTAATATCTATCTCAGTCTACTTCAGTGGAAGCTCCCCAGGAGGAAGACTCTTGCTCTATTTTATGCACTGATATATTCCAAGGGTCTAGGGCAGTGTCTGTACATCATAGGTGCTCAATAAATATTTGTCGAATGAAAGAAGGGATAAAAACAAGTTTGGGTTGCATCTGTGTTACTTGAAATTTGGAAATTCCTGACATATATTCTGATAGTATTTTGGTCACTACCTTACACATTCCTCCCCATCCCCTGGCCAACATTAATTGTTCATAGACACATGAATGTGAATTCACTACTACATTGCATTTTACAATATGTAATATGGTACAGATCTAAATTAAAAGATATGGTCACCACCCTCAAAAAGGGACAAGTGGTTGGCAACAAACATAAAATGATAGTGTATGCACTGTGTAATTCAGTGAAAATTTTTCATTTCCATAAGGGTTCAGAGGCCAGAGCCATCAGTAAAAGTTAGAATAATTATAGAAGGCTTCCTGGAACAGAAAAAGATCTTAAAATTGAAGAATAATATAAATAATAGAGTATATCATTGTTTTTATAAGGCCATGTCATGTTTATATCCACTTACATTGTTGTTATGTGGAGTTTTGGTTTTCCATAGTAGGAGTTACTGATACTAGCTCACAAACTGCTGATGAGGGCCTCTAAACAGAAAGGAAGGCTTGTCAACAGATTTCACATTCTGTTGAATTTACTTCAAGAACAAGATATTGGGAGGAAGTAGAGGGGTCTATATGATTTTCATTCTGTAGTAAATCAGCCAAATCAAAACTCAGGGATATGATGTGGAAAGGCAAGTAGGAACCTCAGGCATGTCAAGTTTTCCCTGGAGGGAAGCAGCATAGTCAGGCAAGCACAAAAGCCACATAATCACCTTATTCGTGACTTTGAGTTCATCTCTGCTGGTATCGATTGGCAAGCACTTGCAAAGAGAAAGTAGTGAATGTCACTCTTAGAGAAGAGCTTAAATATATTAGCTAGTTAATTGAAAGGCTTCGACACATACCAGGCTTCAGGCAACCCAAGAATAAATCAAGTTGAAATTTATAGTAAGTGGAAATAGAACAGAGTCAGATCATCCCTAAATGCCTGTGTTTCATAATTTTTAAGTTCTGTTTTAAGTATTACATCCTATTTCTTGTAACTCTCATCTAGTGTATGTATTTACTAACATTTCTCTTACTGTGCTTTAAAAATAGAATAATTTAGAGAAGGAACACATGCCTAAAGAGTACTTGTCTATGTAGTCTTCATGAGAAGGCTACCATGAAAAGCTGTGTGACTCAACCCTACTGAGTATTGCTAGCAGTCACATACTGCAGTTTAAGGTTTCCTGGCTACTTAACATGCATGTAAATAGCCTGGCACATTTAGTTATATACAGTGACTCAGGGACATACCAAAACCATATGGTTATAGTTTATCAACATAATAAAGATAGAAGGTAACTGTGGGCATGATAGAACAATGAGGTCACTTCTTGACCAGGACATAGAATACGTGTCCATTCATTTATTCATTCACTCAACAAACATTTATTTAGTCCCTTCTGCTGCAACAAAAAATGATTTAATAAGTGCAGATGGGAAAAACCTGAGAAAGTCCAAAGTAAGGATGAGGAATTAAACGTTCTGTGTCTTAAAGGAGGAAACATTAATTAATACTATGAACAGAGAGGTGTCATCATGTTGCAGTGAAGATTCTAGACAGGAAGGAAGGACTCTGGATTAGGGGCAGGAAGTAGAAAAGGCCAGGCTAGGGATATAGCAGGGAAGGAGTAGGAGACAGAGATGAGACAACTATCTAACATAAATAGGCCATAATAATGATTGGATGAGAACGATGGGACATTCTTTTTTGCAAAGTAATGAGAACAGAAGCCTGATTCTAGGATATGTCAGGAAAAAAATGGAGGCAGCAGATATAGGCTGCTTATTTGAAAAGTTTGACAGTAAATGGGGAAAAAAATTATAGCAGTAGCTAGAGAGGGCAGCTGGGTCAAGAGAACATTTTCTAGGAGAGCAGAGAACTATACATGTTTGAAGGCATGGGGTGAGAGCTGTGAGGAGGATTTGAAGATGCCTGAGAGGGCGGGAATCAATTGAGAATTAGAGTTTTGATGGTACTGGGAAGAGAGGAACTGGGTGGCACAAAAGGAGCCCTGAGCTTTACAGGAGGAAAGGGACTTGTTTCTTGAGACAGAGACAAGGATAAGAAGTAAGAAAGTGGTGTCACTGAGTTGTAGCTAAATGTACTTACAGATGATGACTTGGTTTTACCAGTGATGTAAATGCTAAAGGCAGTATCTGAGAAGGGTAATGACTTCCTTCCCTTTTACCTTATCATGACAACAAAAGCATGTTCTTAGGCCCACTTATAATGAAAACATCTCTCTCCTTTCCTGGTTCGATTTCCATTGAATATTAACTGTGATTTTTACTAAAATTTCTTCTCTTAAGCAGTCTTATTCTTTCATTTTTATGTACTCACTCAGCCAGCCACTTCAGTCTCCTGCATGCTGCTCTGTACCCCTAGAATCACCTCTCCCTATCATATGTTACTCTGGGTCCTTCTCTTCTAGGAAAGAAATCGTTTTCTCTCTTTAAATAAAGATCATCAGAAATTAACGTAATTTGATCTTTGCGTGTGTTGTCATCCTTTCTTGATTTTCAATTTGATTTTTACTTGAAGCATGATGTGTTTGAAGATTAATAATAGCACTTGCCTTTCCTTTAATCATGTTCTCTTTTTCCATTTTCAAATACAAGCCATTTAAGCCAGTGGGTGTCAAAGGGGGAGGCAGACAACAACAGTGGGTGAGCAAGATCGAATACAGGAAAAAAAATTAGAATTTACCTCTTTTTTAATCTAAAAATATGAAATAAACTATTTTTTTCTAATATTTAACATGCAAAATGAACAAGGCCCTCTTACCCAGTTAATATGTCACAGTGTCATATGTCATATATGCTATACAAATATCCAGTCTATTTTGGCATATTGCAATTTATGTGTGCCTGGTTTAGGAAATCTGTGCATTATATTACCCACTTTAATGAAAGACAATTCTTAATTTAAAAGTACAGGTGACTTTAAAAGATTCTGGCAGAAAAACCACAGATTAAAGTTTATACTCAATGCAAGCACAAACAAACAACTTAACATTGGCAGAACTGTCTCTATCACTTCTCAAGTAAGTGCAACATCAGCCAATATTCACACACACACACCAAAATGAGCAAACAAAATGTAAACAAGTAGTTAGCCAACAAAAGTGAAATTATTAAGAAGACTGTTTCAAATATAGGTTTATGCATATCATTAGTTGAGATGGCTACAATCAAAGCATATATTCTGCCTTTAGATACTAGTTAATGATAGTACATGCATAAATAAATAAATATGCATGTATTAGGGGATTTTGCTGAACATCATTTTACTAATAGGAGTGTACCATAATAGTTTGGAGACCTCCGATCTACTATATTTTTTACTGGAAAATATGAATAATTTTTTCATGAAATAACAAAACATTAAGCTCCCTATAACTGTAAAGTGTAGCTTTGAGATTGCATGACTTTAAAAAATACACTTCTCCTTAATTCACTACAAGCAGAATTCAAAAGAAGCCTCTTTATTAACAAAAATCAGTAAAATGCCCCAAGGGTGAAGACAGACACTCTGGTGAACTGCCACATAACAGAGGCACTAATTTTTTAAATTGAGTCACTATTGTATTTACATATCATAGTGTGTTCAAGTTCACACTGCAGACTGTTGGCCTTGATGGAAGGGAAAATTAATATTCTTTGGAAATTTAACTTATACCATAGTCTTAAACGTTCTAATTCTAAAGTTGCTTTTTTAGGTGCTTCAATATTGGACATGCCCATTTAGAGCTTAAAATTTCTCCTTGGAACACTCACAAGGGCTTAGGGAAAGGAGGCTTCTCAATGGTCTTGCTGTGCTAGGAGATAAATACTCTAATAATTTTGTCCTCAAAATTATCATGCATTGTGACTACCAGCCACACTCCATTTTCCATGATGATGTGGGAGATTTATTCTTTTCCATGAGTTAGCGTGGGGCACAATTGCAAATGTAATCCCATGGCTTGTCGTTGATTCAAGTGGACTGTTATATCCACCAGGAGTTCTATAAACTATTTTCCTTCCAGGATTTTAAAAGCTTTATACAGGCTCCCATGGGTAGATAACATTACGTTCTAAAATTGAAGTGAGCCAGTTTTTCATTTTATTAATTTTTTTTCAAAATTGAGAAGCTAGATCTGTGAATCACTAGCTATTCCTCATCTACATGGTGATGAATACTTATTTTTCTATTTCTTTTTTTATTGAGGTATAATGAACATATAACATTGTTTCACCTGTACAACGTAATGATTTAATGTTTGTATATACATTGAGAAATGATTACCACAGTAAGCCTAATTAACATTCATTACCATACATACTAAGAAAAAGTTCTTGTGATGAGAACTTTTAAGATCTACTCTCTAAGCAACTTTTCAAATATGCGATACAGTATCATTAACTATTGTCACCATGCTGTACACTACATCTCCATGACTTATTTATTTTATAACTGGAAGTTTGTACCTTTTGACTCCCTTCACTCATTTTGCCCACTCCCCACCCCCCACCTCTAGCAACCACTAGTCTGTTCTCTTTATTTTTCTTTTTTAGATTCCACATATAAGTGAGATAATATGGTATTTGTCTTTCTCTGACTTATTTCCACTTAGTGTAATTCCCTTGAGGTCCATCCATGTTGCACAAATGGCAAGGTTTCATTCTTCCTTATGGCTGAATAATATTCCATTTTATATCTGTATCTAGATATAGATATACACATGCACACACACATATACACCACATTTTTGTCAATCAGTCAGTGGACTCTTAGATTGTTTCTATATCTTGGCTGTTGTAAATAATACTGCAGTGAACATGGGGGTGCATATATCTCTTTGAGTTAGTGTTTTTGTTTTTTTCTGGTAAATACCCTGAAGTGGAACTGCCGGATCATATGGTAGTTGTATTTTTATTTTTTTGAGGAACCTCCATACTGTTTTCCATAGTGGCTGCACCAGTCTACGTTCCCACCAACAGTACACAAGGGTTCCATTTTCTCTACATCTTTGCCAATACTTGTTATAACTTGTCTTTTTGAATAACCATTCAAACAGGTATGAGTGATACCTCACTGTGGTTTTTATTTGCATTTCCCTCATGGTTAGTGATGTTGAGAATCTTTTCATGTACCTGTTGACCATGTGTGGGTCTTGTTTGGAAAAATGTCTATTCAGATCTTTTGCCCATTTTTTAATTGGATTTTTTGCTCTTGAGTTGTATGAGCTCTAATACTTTACTCCCTCTATCTTTCTTCCTCTTTCTCTCTCTCTCTCTCTCTCTCTCTCTCTCTCTCTCTCTATATATATATATATATATATATATAATGATGTATACTATACAATTGAAAATACTATTTTTTTAATTATAAAAATAATTTTTAAAATAGAAAGTGTCTATGGTAATGACTGCCTAGATTTACATAGTACCTGTTTAAAAGTTTTCAAAGTATTTTAGAACCTTATTAATTCACACTTCTCTCTGGTGTGGATAATGAACAGACTGAGAGAATAGAAGCAATGAAGTTACATGATGCTCCCAAGCTTCATTAGTAAGCAATGAAGAAGCAAAGAATAGAATCAGGAATCACCCTGTGACAGAGTTGCATTAGACCAAGAAGTTATCTAGGCAATAAAGTTAGTGTTTAAAATAATGATCTCTTAATGTTATATTCCACCTAATAAAACTAGTATCAACTAGACTATGTACTATCAAATTTTCTTTGTATGGATTGAATAATTTTATTTATTTATTTTTTTGCGGTATGCGGGCCTCTCAGTGTTGTGGCCTTTCCCATTGCAGAGCACAGGCTCCGGACACACAGGCTCAGCGGCCATTGCTCATGGGCCCAGCTGCTCCGCGGCACGTGGGATCTTCCCAGACCGGGGCATGAACCCATGTCCCCCACATCGGCAGGTGGACTCTCAACCACTGTGCCACCAGGGAAGCCCCAAATTTTAAAGAACAGATTTCTTCTGAAGTAATAAAAATTCTGAGATGCTCCTGTTAGAATAAAATTTAGTAAAATAGCTAAGATAAACTGCTTAAGGCAATCTAGACTTTGACATACAAAAGATTATGGGCCTGGCAGAAAAGCTCAAAGAACATTCTCTGTGCCCAGGAACTCCAGGCTTTAATTATCAAAGAATGAGAGTGGGTAAAAGAGCTAAGGTAACCACTCTAAAGCACTGAGGCCCTTCTTGATTATATGGCACTCTACTCTCTAAATAGAGAAAAAGTGGGAAGGTTGCAAAATATCTCCTGAGGTATGGAAAGCAGTTGGTGGTAAGACTGGAGACCAAAGAGACTCTAGAAGGTAATCTCAAAATCTTGTAACAGGGCAGTAAAATATGGTGATACCCAAGCAATTCTGAAAGCTGCTGGCTTGGCTGTGAAGCACAGACATATCTTTGGAATGTTGTCAGTGCTCAGGTCCAGTACTTGCTGATAAGAAGGTTGTAATTCCACCCTCAACATATTTTAAGCCAGTGGTGAGCTGAGTCAAACTAAATCAGCAACAAAGTTCAGACACACCTAGCCCACTCATTTCACCTCTAGTAGACTGACAGAAACAAGAACCTGCACCTTTCTGGAGGTAAACATTATTTGCTTTAGATTCTGTTGTTCTCTTAGAGAATGTCTGAGATATACTTAAAGATTACAGACACGCAAGGCAAGAAAATGTCATCCATGTTCAAGAGAAGAAATAGCTAGTAGAAGCAGATCCAGACATGAACCAAATGTTTGAATCATCAGATAGTGGCTTTAAGATCTGTATGATAAAAGATAATAAAATATATAGTAGAAATTATGCACAACATTCACGAAGACCTAGAAACAAATGACAATGAAAACACGACAATGCAAAACCTATGGGATGCAGCCAAAGCAGTTCTAAGTGGGAAGTTTATAGCTATACAAGGCTACCTCAAGAAACAAGAAAAATCTCAAATACACAATCTAACCTTACACCTAAAGGAACTAGAGAAAGAACAAACAAAACCCAAAGTTAGCAGAAGGAAAGAAATCATAAAGATCAGAGCAGAAATAAATGAAATAGAAACAAAACAATAGCAAAGATCAATAAAACTAAAAGCTCGTTCTTTGAGAAGATAAACAAAATTGGTAAACAATTAGCCAGACTCATCGAGAAAAAGAGGGAGAGGACTCAAAACAATAAAATTAGAAATGAAAAAGAAGTTACAACAGACACCACAGAAATACAAAGCATCCCAAGAGACTACTACAAGCAACTCTATGCCAATAAAATGGACAACCTGGAAGAAACGGACAAATTCTTAGAAAGGTATACCTTCCAAGACTGAACCAGGAAGAAATAGAAAATATAAACAGACCAATCACAAGTAATGAAATTGAACTGTGATTAAAAATCTTCCAACAAATGAAAGTCCAGGACCAGATGGCTTCACAGGTGAATTCTGTCAAACATTTAGAGAAGAGCTAACACCCATCCTTCTCAAACTCTTCTAAAAAATTGCAGAGGAAGGAACACTCCCAAACTCATTCTGTGAGGCCACCATCACCCTGATACCAAAGCCAGACAAAGATACTACAAAAAAAGAAAATTATAGAACAATATCACTGATGAATATGGATGCAAAAATCCTCAACCAAATACTAGCAAACAGAATCCAAAAACACATTAAAAGGATCATGCACCATGATCAAGTGGGATTTATCCCAGGGATGCAAGGATTCTTCAATGTACACAAATCAATCAGTGTGATACGCCATATTAACAAATTGAAGAATAAAAACCATATGATCATCTCAATAGATGCAGAAAAAGCTTTTGACAAAATTCAACACGAATTTATGATAAAAACTCTCCAGAAAGTGGGCATAGAGGGAACCTACATCAACATAATAAAGGCCATGTACAACAAACCCACAACAAACATCATTTTTCCACAGTGAAAAACTGAAAGCATTTCTTCTAAGATCAGGAACAAGACAAGGATGTCCACTCTCATCACTATTATTCAACATAGTTTTGGAAGTCCCAGCCATGGCAATCAGAGAAGAAAAGAAATAAAAGGAATGCAAATTGGAAAAGAAGTAAAACTGTCACTGTTTGCAGATGGCATGATACTATAGATAGAGAATCCTAAAAATGCCACCAGAAAACTGCTAGAGCTAATCAATGAATTCGGTAAAGTTGCAGGATACAAAATTAATGGACAAAAATCTCTTGCATTCCTATACACTAATGATGAAAAATCTGAAAGAGAAATTAAGGAAACACTCCCATTTACCACTACAACAAAAAGAATAAAATACCTAGGAATAAACCTACCTAAGGAGGTAAAATACCTGTATTCAGAAAACTATAAGACACTGATGAAAGAAATTAAAGATGATACCAACAGATGGAGAGATAAACCATGTTCTTGGATTGGAAGAATCAATATTGTGAAAATGACTATACTACCCAAAGCAATCTACAGATTCAATGCAATCCCTATCAAATCACCAATGGCATTTTTTACAGAACTAGAACAAAAAGTCTTAAAATTTGTATGGAGACACAAAAGACGCCCAACAGCCAAAGCAGTCTTGAGGGAAGAAAACGGAGCTGGAGGAATCAGACTCCATGACTTCAGGCTATACTACAAAGCTACAGTAATTAAGACAATATGGTACTGGCACAAATACAGAAATATAGATCAATGGAACAAATTAGAAAGCCCAGAGATAAACCCACGCACCTATGGACAGCTAATCTATGACAAAGGAGGCAAGGATGTACAATGGAGAAAAGACAGTCTCTTTAATAAGTGGTGCTGGGAAAACCGGACAGCTACATTTAAAAGAATGAAATTAGAACACTCGCTAACAACATACACAAAAATAAACTCAAAATGGATTTGAGACCTAAATGTAAGACCAGACACTATAAAACTCTTAGAGGAAAATATAGGAAGAACACTCTTGGACATAAATCACAGCAAGATCTTTTTTGATCCATCTCCTAGAGTAATGGAAAGAAAAACAAAAATAAACAAATGGGACCTAATGAAACTTCAAAGTTTTTGCACATCAAAGGAAACCATAAACAAAATGAACAGACAACCCTCAGACTGGGGGAAAGTATTTGGAAACAAATCAACGGACAAAGGATTAATCTCCAAAATATATAAACAGCTGATGCAGCTCAATATTAAAGACACAACCCAATTCAAAAATGGGCAGAAGACCTAAATAGACATTTCTCCAAAGAAGACATACAGATGGCCAAGAAGCAAATGAAAAGCTGCTCAACATCACCAGTTATTTGAAAAATGCAAATCAAAACTACAATGAGGTATCACCTCACACCAGTTAGAATGGGCATCATCAGAAATTCTACAAATAACAAATGCTGGAGAGGGTGTGGAGTAAAGGGAACCTTCTTGCACTGTTGGTGGAAATGTAAATTGATACAGTCACTATGGAGAACAGTATGGAGGTTCCTTAAAAAACTAAAAATAGAATTACCATATGATCCAGCAATTCCACTACTGAGCATATACCCAGAGAAAGCCATATTTCAAAAAGACACATGCACCCCAGTGTTCATTGCAGCACTATTTACAATAGCCAGGTCATGGAAACAACCTAAATGTCCATCGACAGATGAATGAATAAAGAAGATGTGGTACATATATACAATGGAGTATTACTCAGCCATAAAAGGAACAAAATTGAGTCATTGTTTGAGACGTGGCTGGATCTAGAGACTGTCATACAGAATGAAGTAAGTCAGAAAGAGAAAAACAAATATCGTATATTAATGCGTGTATGTGGAACCTAGAAAAATGGTACAGATGAACCAGTTTTTAGGGCAGAAATTGAGACACAGATGTAGAGAACAAACGTATGGACACCAAGCAGGGAAAGCCATCGGTGGGGGGGTGGGTGGTGGTGTGCTGAATTGAGAGATTGGGATTAACATGTATACACTGATGTGTATAAAATTGATGACTAATAAGAACCTGCTGTATAAAAAAATAAAATGTTTTTGGATGAGTAGACCTGATATTTTTCATTTTCCATAAATTGATACAAATTCAAAGCCTATCTTTCAAAATTCCAGCCGACTATTGGGAAGAAATAAGCTGATTCTAAAATTCATGTGGGGGCTTCCCTGGTGGCGCAGTGGTTGAGAATCTGCCTGCCGATGCAGGGGACATGGGTTCGAGCCCTGGTCTGGGAAGATCCCACATGCTGCGGAGCGACTGGGCCCGTGAGCCACAATTACTGAGCCTGCGCGTCCGGAGACTGTGCTCTGCAGCAAGAGAGGCCACGATAGTGAGAGGCTCACGCACCGCAATGAAGAGTGGCCCCCGCTTGCCACAACTAGAGAAAGCCCTCGCACAGAAACGAAGACTCAACACAGCCATACTTAAATAAATAAATTTTAAAAATAAAAAATAAAATAAAATTCATGTGGAATTCAAAGAATCTAAAACAGAATAGCCAAAAGAACACTAAAAATATAATTCTAAAAGCTTATACTACCTGATATCAAGATATATAAAGCTATGATAATTAAAATCATTTACTTTGGTACAATGTTAGCCAACAGATCAGTGGAAAAAACCTGGAATTCCAGAAATAGACACACACATGGAAATTGAGTTTCGATCAAGGTACTAAGTCAATCCAAAAGGGATAGTAAAGTCTTTTTAACAGATCTTGCTGAGCCAGTTAGAAATAAATTGCAGTCCATTTCTCATTCCATACATAATCATTAATTTAAATGGACATAGGTGTGAATATGAAACTAAGAACCATAAAGTTCCTTGAAGAAAACAGTAAGAGAGTATCTTCATTACCTAAGCAAAGCTATTTTAGTCAGAATACAAAATGTATTAATCATAAATATGGAGTTAATAAATTGGACCTCATCAAAATTAAGAATATCTGCTCATCAAAAGACACCATTAAAATTTAATAGACAAACCAAATACTGGGCAAAAAATTAATTTCAGCAAAATTCTCAGAATATTAAATAATATCCAGGATATCTAATAGGCTCCTACTCATCAATAATAAAAAGACTAAGAATCCCCCTCCCCCCAAAAGCCAAATAACACTTTGTAACATCACAAAAGAATATGTGAATGGTCACAGTGCTCATGAAAAAGGTGCCCAGCATCATCAGTCATCAGGGAAATGTAAATTAAAACCACAGTGAGATATCATTCAGAGTCACAGGAATAGCCAAAATAGGAAAAGAGATCGACATCTCTAAATGTTAGTTGTTAAAACTCAATTAGATCTTTTTTTTCCTTTATGTTCATTAGGAAATAAGTTGCTTACCTGTGTGCTTACCTGGATTTTTTATCATTCCCCTCCTTTTCATCAACCTCAGACTTTACTGTCACTGATGAACAAGCCAAGTTAAGATCCCTGGAAGATATTAATTTCATCATGAGTTTTAATTGTATAGATCATGCACACCCACAAAAGGAAACTATCCCAACATTAAAATTCTATCATTTTATCTGGTGGGTCAGATAAATATACTTTGTCAAATATAAGAATTGTTTTAAAACATAACAGAATTATTTCATTAGAAGTTATTTAGAATTATTTTGTTTGTATGACATATATCTATAGAGTAACTATCCTTGAACTTTGATAATCTGCCCACAACATATAGGGAAGATGAATGGATAAATAAAACGGAATGAGAAGGAAAATAGCGTGCAATTCCCTTGTGCTTTTAAAGATGAAAATTAGGAAAAATTGAAAATCATTAAGAACATAGTGTTTTATAAATAAGATAAAGAAGGAATGAAAGAAGATAAGGAAAAAATGCACGACTTTGATTTTCATTTATTCAGCATAATTATATTTCTCCTAATGGGTACCATTCTCATCATTTGTGGGAAGGATTCCTTAGAGTCTTTAATCCTAAATTCATGTAGACAGTGATCAGGGAACTGGGAGGTTCCTCCAGTCTTCCTACTTACTGAAAAATAATCTGTGATGAGAAATATGAAGTACTTATTAACACAGAGCTATTCAGAGTGATTGATGAAAAGGAAAGATACATCATACAATTCCCAGGGCACTAAAGGAGTTTCTACTTTATTGACTCAGTACTTAATAGAATCAGTCATTTATATAACCTGTTAAAAATGATTTGTAATTGAATGATGAATTTTATTTGGCCACTTTGAACTTTTTGGAAGTAGGGAAAGAAAACATTTTGCTGAAATAAATATTTTGTTCATTTATGTTTGAAACTTGGAATGCAATTCACATGAAAGAGTGAATTAAGTAGTAGTTAAAACAGTCATAGAAAAGAAACAGGTGAGTATTTAACAAGCACTCTTCTTTGCTTCAAATGAAGCTGGGTGATCAACTATTGTACTTTCCTTGAGTCATAATTTTCACTCTTCTATGCCTCCCTTACTTTGCATTGCATTATGTAAAACAACAACAACAAAACAACCAAAAACCTCAAAAGGGTCCCAAGTCCCACAAATACAGTATTACAATGTCCCCTTACATAAGTAACTTTACCCATTTAGTTTCTCATATTTGAAAAAACAAGGTGATTTTTGGTAGATCCCTCTTATTTGTCTTGTAAATAAGCATCTAAATTTGGGTGCTGAGAACCCATCTCCCACCTCCAGAATGTTCCCGAGTGCTATAGAACCAAGGTTAAGAACATGCACTTCGTTGCTAGGTAGACCTACATCTGCCTCATATAACTATGTGATCATAGACAAAACACTTAACTTCATAGCTCTTCATTTCCCTCATGTGTGAAATGGGGCATTCAGTGGTCATTGTTGTTGGCTCTCCAACAACATTGTACTTTCGAGAATTCATCTAAGATAATCGTTGACGTCCAGGCTCATTGCCAATAATTACTTCATGGATGGACAGGCCTGAACTACTTGGGGTCAACAAGATACAAAAGAGTGGCTATTTCTGTTGAATGTGAATAAGGGATTACATTCCATTGCTGGTGGTAGATACCTCATGCTCATGAGGGTAATCAGCCTTGTGATGAAGCCAACATGTCCAAGGAGGATGGAGAGATGGAAAGCGCCTTGATGATGCTGTTGATGAACTGATAGCCTAAAGTCTGCTCTACCTCTAGACTTCTGCTTGTTACATAGTCAATTTAAGTTGCAGGTTTTTTAACTTACAGCCAGAAGCTCAGTAATAGAGGAAATAATAATAGCCCTACATCATTTTCCTAAACCACACTAGCCCTGGAAGTCCTGGTGTTCCACTAGGAAAGACATGGAATCATAAAACTTTTTTTTACTGAATTATAGTTGAGGGACTTACCTGGTGGCACAGTGGTTAAGAATCCGCCTGCCAATGCAGGGGACACGGGTTCAAGCCCTGGTCCTGGAAGATCCCACATGTTGTGGAGCAATTAAGCCCATATGCCACAACTACTGAGCCTGTGCTCTATAGCCCGTGAGCCACAACTACTGAAGCCCGTGCACCTAGAGCCCATGGTCTGCAACAAAGAGAAGCCACCGCCATGAGAAGCCCGAGCTCTGCAATGAAGAGTAGCCCCCACTCGTTGCAACTAGAGAGAAAGCCTGTGCACAGCAATGAAGACCCAAGGCAGCCAAAAATAAATAATTAATTAAAGAAAAGAATTATAGTTGATTCACAATATTGTGTTAGTTTCAACTGTACAGCACTGATTCAGTTAATTTTTTCAGATTATATTCCATGATAGGTTATTGTAAGATATTGAATATAATTCCATGTGCTCTACAGCAAATACTTGTTGCTTATCTGTTCTATGTATAGTAGTTCGTGTCTGTTAATTTCATACTCCTGTATGTGCATCCCTCCCTCTCCCCTTTGGTAAACTAAGTTTGTTTTCTGTGTTGGTGAGTCTGTTTCCATTTTGTATATAGATTCATTAGTAGTATTTTATAGATTCCACATATAAATGATATCATATAGTATTTGTCTTTCTCTGTTTGACTTACTTCACTAAGCATAATATTCTCTAGGGCCATTCATGTTGATGCAAATGGCAATATTTCATTCTTTTTTATGGCTGAGTAATATTTTGTTGTATATATATACCACTTCTTCTTAAGCCAGTTGTCTGTTGATGGACACTTGGGTTGTTTTCCTGTCTTGGCTATTGTAAATAGTGCTGCTGTTAACCTTGGGGTACATGTATCTTTTCAAATTAGAGTTTCTGTTTTATCTGGATATATACCCAGGAGTGGGATTGCTGGTACCTCTATTTTTAATTTTTTAGAGAACCTGCATACTGTTTTCCATAGTGGCTGCTCCAATTTACATTCCAGCCAACAGTGTAAGAGGGTTCCCTTTTCTCCACACCCTCTCCAGAATTTATTATTTGTAATAATAAATGATAGCCATTCTGACCAGTGTCAGGTGACACCTCATTGTGGTTTTGATTTGCATTTCTCTAATAATCAACAATGTTGAGCATCTTTTCATGTGCCTGGTCGCTTTTCCTATGTCTTTGGAAAAATGTCTATCTAGGTCTTCTGCCAATTTTTTTTATTGGATTGTTTATTTTTTCACTATTGAGTTTTCTGAGTTGTTTTTATATTTTGGATATTAACCCCTTGTCAGTTGCATCTTTTGCAAATATTTTCTCCCATTCTGTAGGTTGTCTTTTCACTTAGTTGATGGTTTCCTTTGTTGTGTAAAAGCTTAAGTTTGATTAGGTTCCATTTGTTTATTTTTTCTTTTATTTCTTTTGCCCTGGGAGACAATCTAAGAAAATATTGCTACAATTTATGTCAGAGAATGTTTGACCTATGTTATTTTCTAGGAGTTTTATGATGTCATGTCTTCTGTTTAGGTCTTTAAACCATTGTAAGTTTATTTTTGTATATAGTGTGAGGGAGTGTTCTGATTTCAGATTTACGTGTAGCTATCAACATTTTCCAACACCACTTGCTGAAGAGACTCTCTTTTCTCCATTGTATATTCTTGCCTCCTTTGATGTAGATTAATTGACGGTAAGTGTGTGGGTTTATTTTTCAGCTCTCTATTCTGTTCCATTGATCTATACATCTTTTTTTTTGTAGCAATACAATGATGTTTTGATTACTGTAGCTTTTTAGTACAGTCTGAAGTCTAGGTTTATGCCTCCAGCTTTGTCCTTTTCTTTAGGATTGCTTCAGCAATTCTGGCCCTTTTTGATGTTCTATAGAAATTTTAGGATTATTTGTTCTAGTTCTGAGAAAAATGTCATGGGTATTTTGATAGGTATTGCATTAAATCCATAGATTGCTTTGGGTAGTATGGCCATTTTAAAATTAATTCTTCCAACCCAAGAGCATGGGATATCTTTCCATTTCTTTGAATCATCTTCCTTTTCCTTTATAAATGTTTTATAGTTTTCAGCTTATAGGTCTTTTTGTCTCCTTGGTTAAGTTTATGCCTAAGTGTTTTATTTTCTGACATGAATTTAAATGAAATACTGTTTTTATTTTCTCTTTCTGATATTTCATTGTTAGTGTAATGAAATGCAACTGATTTCTGTATATTCATCTTATATCGTGGGGCTTCCCTGGTGGCGCAGTGGTTAAGAACCCTCCTGCCAATGCAGGGGACGTGGATTCGAGCCCTGGTCCAGAAAGATCCCTCATGCTGTGGAGAAACTAAGCCCGCACTCTACTGAGCCTGCGCTCTAGAGCCTGTGAGCCACAGCTACTGAAGCCTCTGTGCCTAGAGCCCATGCTCCACAACAAGAGAAGCCACCGCAATGAGAAGCCCACACACCACAACAGAGTCGCCCCCAGTTGTCACAACTAGAGAAAGCCCACACGTAGCAATGAAGACTCAATGCAGCCAAAAATAAATAAATTAAATACATAAATTTTTAAAAAATCTTATATCCTGCAACTTCACAATTCATTTATTCTGATAGGTTTTGTGTGGAGACTTTAAGGTTCTCTATGTAGAGTATCATGTCATCTGCAAACTGTGACAGTTTTATATCTTCCAATTTGGATACCTTTTATTTATTTATTTTGTTCTGATTGCTGTGTCGAGGACTTCCAATAATATGTTGAATAGAAGTGGTGAGGGTGGGCATCCTCATCTTGTTCCTGAATTTAGTGGGAAAGTTTGCAGCTTTTCACCATTGAATATTATGTTGGCTATGGTTTTGTTGTAAATTGCCCTTATTAGGTTGAGAAATATTCCCTCTATACTCACTTTATTGAGAGTTTTTATATTAAATTGTGGTTGAATTTTGTCAAGTGCTTTTTCTGCATCTATTGAGACTATCATGTGTTTTTGTCTTCCCTTTTGTTAATGTGGTCTGTCACATTGATTGATCGTGTATGTTGAACCGTCCTTGCAACCCTGGAATGAATCCAATTTGATCATGGTGTTTGATCCTTTTTATGTACCGTTGTATTCAGTTTGCTAATGTTTTGTTGAGGATTTTTGCATCTTTATTCATCAAAGATAATTGGCCTACAATTTTCTTTTTTTGTAGTGTCTTTGTCTGGTTTTGGTATCACGGTCATGGTGGCATCATAGAATGAATTTGGGATTATTCCCTCCTCTACAAATTTTTGGAATAGTTTGAGAAGGATAGGTATAAATTCTTCTTTGTGTATTTGGTAGAAATTCCCAGTGAAGACATTCAGTCCTGGACCTTTGTTTGTAGGGAGTTTTTTTTTTTTTATGAGATTCTATTTCACTTCTAGTGATCTGTTTATTTGAATTATGTTTCTTCTTGACTCAGTTTTGGCAAGCTACAGGTTTGTAGTAACTTGTTCATTTCTTCCAGGTTGTCTAGTTTGTTGGCATGTAACTGTTCAGGGTATTCTTTTATGATTTTTTGTATTTATATAGTACTGGTTGCCATTTCTCCTCGTTCATTTCTTATTTTGTTTATTTGGTTCCTCTGTTTTCTTCTTAGTGAGTCTGGATAGAATGTGTTGATTTTATCTTTTCAAAGAACCAGCTCTTGGTTTTATTGATCATTTCTATTATCTTTTGATCTCTGCTTTATTTATTTCCTCTCTGATTTTTATTATTTCCTTTCTTCTTCTAACTTTGGGTTTTGTTTATTGTTTTTCTAATTCTTCTTAGTGGTAGGTTATATTGTTTACTTGAGAATATTCTTGTTTCTTGAGCAAGGCATGTATTGTTTTGTGCTTCCCTCTTACAACTGGTTTTTCTGCATCCCATCGACTTTGTAAGGTTGTGTTTTCATTCTCATTTGTCTGAAGGCATTTTCTGATTTCTTCTTTGATTTCACGGTTGACCCATTGGTATATTTTTTTCTTTTTTAGTAGCATATTATTTGGTCTCCATGTGTTCATTCTTTCCCTGTATTTTTAGTTTCATACTATGGTCAGAAAAGATGCTTGAAATTGGTTGAGGCTTGTTTTGTGACCCAGTATGTGGTCCAGCCTAAAGAACATTACATGCGTGCTTGAAAAGAATGGGTATTGTGGGGTTTTCCAATGAAGTGTTCTGTAGATATCAAGTAAGTCCCACTGGTCTGTTGTGTCATTTAGGACCTCTGTTGCCTTGTTTATTTTCTGTCTGGATGATCTGTCCATTGATTCATTTGGGTGTTAAAATTGCCTACTGTTATCATATTATTGTCAATTTCTCCCATTATGTCTGTTAGTATTCATTTTATATATTTAGGTGCTTCTATATTGGGTGCATATATATTACCGAGTATAATGTTCTCTTCTTGCTTTGATCCCTTTGTCATTATATAATGCCCTTCTTGTCTTTCTTTATAACCTTTGTTTTAAAGTCTATTTTGTCTGATATGAGTATTGCCACTCGAACTATCTTGTCATCTCCATTTGCATGATACATATTTTTCTGTTCCCTCACTTTCAGTCAGTGTGTGTCTTTCATCCTGAAATGAGTCTCTTGTAGGCAGCATATTGTAGGTTCTTGTTTTGTTTTCTTTTTTTAAATCCAATCTGCCACTCTGAGTCTTTTAATTGGAACATTTAGTTCACTGACATTTAAAGTAATTATTGATAGGTATATACTTACTGCTATTTTTAATCCTTATTTTCTAGTTATTTTTGTAGTTCTTTGTTCATTTCTTCTTTTTGTTTTTCTTTTTGTGGTTTGATGATTTCATTTTGTGCTATGCTTGAGTTCCTTTTTCTTTTTTGGTTTTTGTGAATCCATTGCATGTTTTTCATTTGTGGTTACCATGGAATTCAAGTACACTGATGCATAACTATATCTACTTACTTTAAACTGATAGTCATCCAAGTTCAAAAAAATTCTAAAAGATCTACATTTTTATATTCCCCTCTCCAACATTTTGATGTCCTATTTTACATATTTATGTTTATCCTTTTACTGTTTATTGTAGTTATAATTGCTTTCATAATATTTTATTGTTTTTTAATCTATGTATTGGCTTATTTAAGTATTAATATTCTTTCTAAAATTCTTTTCCATTAGAGTTTATTACAGGATATTGAATGTAGTTCCCTGTGCTATACAGTAAATCCTTGTTGTTTATTTTATATATGGTAGTGTGTATCTGTTAATCCCATATTCCTAATTTATCCCTTCCCCTTTCTCTTTGATAACTATAAGTTTATTTTCTATGTCTGTGAGTCTGTTTCAGTTTTGTAAATAAGTTCATTTTTACTATTTTTTACATTCCACATATAAGCAACATCTTATTTGTTTTTTTCGGACATACTTCACTTAGTATGATAATCTCTAGGTCCATCCTTGTTGCTGCAAATGGCATTATTTCATTCTTCTTATGGCTGAGTACAATTCCATTTTATAAACACACAGACACACACCACATCTTCTTTATCCGTTCCTCTGTTGATGGACACTTAGGATTCTTACATTTCTTGGCTCTTGTAAATAGTGCTGATATGAATACTGGGGTGCATGTATCTTTTTAAATTAGAGATTTTTTTTTAAACATCTTTATTAGAGTATAATTGCTTCACAATGGTGTGTTAGTTTCTGCTTTACAACAAAGTGTATCAGTTATACATATACGTATGTTCCCATATCTCTTCACTCTTGCGTCTCCCTCCCTCTCACCCTCCCTATCCCACCTCTCTAGGTGGTCACAAACCACCTAGCTGATTTCCCTGTGCCATGCAGCTGCTTCCCACTAGCTATCCACCCTACGTTTGGTAGTGTATATATGTCCATGCCACTATCTCACTTTGTTCCAGCTTACCCTTCCCCCTCCCCATATCCTCAAGTCCATGCTGTAGTAGCTCTGTGTTTTATTCCCATTCTACCGCTAGGCTCTTCATGACATTTTTTTTTCCTAGATTCCATATATATGTGTTAGCATACGATAATTGTTTTTCTCCTTTTGACTTACTTCACTCTGTATGACTGACTCCAGGTCTATCCACCTCACTACAAATAACTCAATTCCGTTTCTTTCTATGGTTGAGTAATTCCATTGTATATATGTGCCACATCTTCTTTATCCAGTCATCTGTTGATGGACACTTAGGTTGCTTCCATGGCCTGGCTATAGTAAATAGAGCTGCAATGAACATTTTGGTACATGTCTCTTTTTGAATTATGGTTTTCTCAGGGTATATGCCCAGTTGTGGGATTGCTGGGTCATATGGTAGTTCTATTTGTAGTTTTTTAAGGAACGTCCGTACTGTTCTCCATAGTGGCTGTATCAGTTTACAATCCCACCAACAGTGCAAGAGTGTTCTCTTTTCTCCACACCCTCTCCAGCATTTATTGTTTCTAGATTTTTTGATGATGGCCATGCTGGCTGGTGTGAGATGATATCTCATTGTAGTTTTAATTTGCATTTCTCTAATGATTAATGATGTTGAGCATTCTTTCATGTGTTTGTTGGCAATCTGTGTATCTTCTTTGGAGAAATGTCTCTTTAGGTTTTCTGCCCAGTTTTGGATTGGGTTGTTTGTGTTTTTGTTATTGACCTGCATGAGTTGCTTATAAATTTTGGAGATTAATCCTTTGTCAGTTGCTTCATTTGCAACTCTTTTCTCCCATTCTGAGGGTTGTCTTTTGGTCTTGTTTATGGTATCCTTTGCTGTGCAAAAGCTTTGAAGTTTCATTAGGTGCCATTTGTTTATTTTTGTTTTTATTTCCATTTATCTAGGAGGTGGGTCAAAAGGATCTTGCTGTGATTTATGTCATAGAGTGTTCTGCCTCTGTTTTCCTCTAAGAGTTTGATAGTGTCTGGCCTTACATTTAGGTCTTTAACCCATTTTGAGTTTATTTTTGTGCATGGTGTTAGGGAGTGTTCTAATTTCATTCTTTTACATGTAGCTGTCCAGTTTTCTCTGCACCACTTATTGAAAAGGCTGTCTTTTCTCCATTGTATATTCTTGCCTCCTTTATGAAAAATAAGGTGACCATATGTGCGTGGGTTTATCTTTGGGCTTTCTATCCTATTCCATTGATCTATATTTCTGTTTTTGTGCCAGTACCATACTGTCTTGATTACTGTAGCTTTGTAGTCTAGTCTGAAGTCTGGGAGCCTGATGCCTCCAGCTCCGTTTTTCTTTCTCAAGATTGCTTTGGCTATTCAGGGTCTTTTGTGTTTCCATACAAATTGTGAAATTGTTTGTTCTAGTTCTGTGAAAAATGCCAGTGGTAGTTTCATAGGGATTGCATTGAATCCGTAGATTACTTTGGGTAGTAGAGTCATTTGCACAACGTTGATTCTTTCAATACAAGTACATGGATCTGTTTTTATCATCTTTAATTTCTTTCATCAGTGTATTATAGTTTTCTGCATACAGGTCTTTTGTCTCCTTAGGTAGGTTTATTCCTAGATATTTTATTCTTTTTGTTGCAGTGGTAAATGGGAGTGTTTTCTTAATTTCACTCTCAGATTTTTCATCATTAGTGTATAAGAATGCAAGAGATTTCTGTGCATTAATTTTGTATCCTGCTGCTTTACCAAATTCATTGATTAACTCTAGTAGTTTTCTGGTAGCATCTTCAGGATTCTCTGTGTGTAGTATCATGTCATCTGCAAACAGTGACAGCTTTACTTCTTCTTTTCCGATTTGGATTCCTTTTATTTCTTTCTCTTCTATGATTGCTGTGGCTAAAACTTCCAAAACTATGTTGAATAATAGTGGTGACAGTGGGCAACCTTATCTTGTTCCTGATCCTAGTGGAAATGGCTTCAGTTTTTCACCATTGAGAATGATATTGCCTGTGAGTTTGTCATATATGGACTTATTATGTTGAGGTAAGTTCCCTTTCTGCCTACTTTCTGGAGGGTTTTTATCATAAATGAGTTTTGGATTTTGTTGAAAGTTTTTCTGCATCTATTGAGATAATCGTGTGTTTTTTATCCTTCAGTTTGTTAATATGGTGTATCACATAGATTGATTTGCATATATTGAAGAATGCTTGCATTGCTGGGATAAACCCTACTTGATCATGGTGTATGATCCTTTTAATGTGCTGTTGGATTCTGTTTGCTAGTATGTTTGCATCTGTTTTCATCAGTGATATAGGCCTGTAGTTTTCTTTCTTTGTGACGTCTTTGTTTTGTTTTGTTATCAGGGTGATGGTGGTCTCATAGAAAGAGTTTGGGAGTGTTCTTCCCTCTGCTATATTTTGGAAGAGTGTGAGAAGGATAAGTGTTAGCTCTTCTCTAAATGTTTGATAGAATTCACCTGTGAAGCCATCTGGTCTTGGGCTTTTCTTTGTTGGAAGATTTTTTATCACAGTCTCAATTTCAGTGCTTGTGATTGGTCTGTTCATATTTTCTATTTCTTCCTGTTTAAGTTTCGGAAGGTTGTGCTTTTCGAAGAATTTGTCCATTTCTTCCAGGTTTTCCATTGTATTGGCCTATAATTGCCTGTAGTCATCTCTTATGATCCTTTGTATTTATGCAGTGTAAGTTTTTACTTCTCCTTTTTCATTTCTGATTCTATTGATTTGCGTCTTCTCCCTTTTTTTCTTGATGAGTCTGGCTAATGGTTTATCAAGTTTGTTTATCTTCTCAAAGAACCAGCTTTTAGTTTTATTGATCTTTGCTATTGTTTCCTTCATTTCTTTTTCATTTATTTTTGATCTGATCTTTATGATTTCTTTCCTTTTGCTAACTTTGAGTTTTGTTTGTTCTTCTTTCTCTAATTGCTTTAGGTGTAAGTTAGGTTGTTTATTTGAGATGTTTCTGGTTTTCATGAGATAGTATTGTATTGCTATAAACTGCCCTCTTAGAACTGCTTTTGCTGCATCCCATACATTTTGAGTCATCGTGTTTTCATTGTCATTTGTTTCCAGGTTTTAAAAATTTCCTCTTTTTTTCTTCAGTGATCTCTTGGGTATTAAATAGTATACTTTTTAGCCTCCATGTGTTTGTATTTTTTACAGATTTTTTTCCTGTATTTGATATCTAGTATCATAGCATTGTGGTTGGAAAAGATACTTGATATGATTTCAGTTTTCTTAAATTTACCAAGACTTGATTTGTGACCCAAGATATGATCTATCTCCAAGAATGTTCCATGAGCACTTGAGAAGAAAGTGTATTTTGTTGTTTTGGGATGGAATGTCTTCCAAGCATCAGTTAAGTCCATCTTGTTTGATGTTTCATTTAAAGCTTGTGTTTCCTTATTTATTTTCATTTTGGATATACTGTCCATTGGTGAAAGTTGGAGGTTAAAGTCCCCTACTATGATTGTGTTACTGTCGATTTCCCCTTTTATGGCTGTTAGTATTTGCCTTATGTATTGAGGTGCTCCTATGTTGGGTGCATAAATATTTATAATTGTTATATCTTCTTGGATCGATCCCTTGATCATTATGTAGTGTCCTTCTTTGTCTCTTGTAATAGTCTTTATTTTAAAGTTTATTTTGTCTGATATGAGAATTGCTACTCCAGCTTTCTTTTGGTTTCCATTTGCATTGAATATCTTTTTCTGTCCCTTCACTTTCAGTCTGTATGTGTCCCTAGGTCTGAAGTGGGTCTCTTGTAGACAGCATATGGGTCTTGTTTTTGTGTCCATTCAGTCAGTCTGTGTCTTTTGGTTGGAGCATTTAATCCATTTACATTTAAGGCAGTTACCAATATGTATGTTCCTACTACCACTTTCTTAATTGTTTTGGGTTTGTTATTGTAGGTCTTTTCCTTCTCTTGTGTTTCCTGCCTAGAGAAGTTCCTTTAGCATTTGTTGTAAAGCTGGTTTGGTGCTGCTGAATTCTCTTAGCTTTTGCTTGTCTGTAAAGGTTTTAATTTCTCCATCAAATCTGAATGAGATCCTTGCTGGGTAGAGTAATCTTGGTTGTAAGGTTTTTTCCTTCATCACTTTAAATATGTCCTACCACTCCCTTCTGGCTTGCAGAGTTTCTGCTGAAAGATCAGCTGTTAACCTTATGGGGATTCCTTTCTATGTTATTTTTTTTTCCCATGCTGCTTCTAATATTTTTTCTTTTATATAATTTTTGATAGAATGATTAGTATGTGTCTTGGGGTGTTTCTCCTTGGATTTATCCTGTATGGGAGTCTCAGTGCTTCCTGGACTTGATTGACTATTTCCTTTCCCATATTAGGGAAGTTTTCAACTATAATCTCTTCAAAATTTCCCAGTCCCTTTCTTTTTTTTTTCTTCTTCTGGCACCCCTGTAATTCGAATGTTGTTGCAGAGGCCTCTGAGACTGTTCTCAATTCTTTTCATTCTTTTCTCTTCATTCTGCTCTGCAGTAGTTTTTTCCACTATTTTATCTTCCAGGTTCAGTTCTTCTGCCTCATTTATTCTGCTATTGATTTGTTCTTTAGAATTTTTAATTTCACTTATTGTGTTGATAATCATTGTTCGTTTGCTCTTTATTTCTTCTAGGTCCTTGTTAAACGTTTTTTTGTATTTTCTCCATTCTATTTCCAAAATTTTGGATGATATTTACTCTCATTACACTGAATTCTTTTTCAGGTAGACTGCCTATTTTCCTCTTCATTTGTTAGGTCTGGTGGGGGTTTTTTTTTTGTCTTTTTTTTTGCGGTATGTGGGCCTCTCACTGTTGTGGCCTCTCCCATTGCAGAGCACAGGCTCTGGACGCATAGGCTCAGCAGCCATGGCTCACGGGCCTAGCCGCTCTGCGGCATGTGAGATCCTCCTGGACCGGGGCATGAACCCGTGTCCCCTGCATTGGCAGGCAGACTCTCAACTACTGCGCCACTAGGGAAGCCCAGTCTGGTGGGTTTTTACCTTGCTCCTTCATCTGCTGTGTGTTTCTCTGTCTCCTCATTTTGCTTAACTCACTGTGTTTGGGGTCTCCTTTTCGCAGCCTTCAGCTTCATAGTTCCTGTTGTTTTTGATGTCAGCCCCCAGTGGCTAGGGTTGGTTCAGTGGGTTGTGTAGGCTTCCTGGTGGAGGGCACTGGTGCCTGTGTTCTGGTGCATGAGGCTGGATCTTGTCTCTTTGGTGGGCAGGACCACATCCGGTGGTGTGTTTTGGGGTGTCTGTGAACTTATCATGATTTTAGGCAGCCCGTCTGCTAATGGGTAAGGTTGTGTTCCTGTTTGCTAGTTGTTTGGCATAGGGTGTCTAGCACTATAGCTTGCTGGTTGTTGAGTGGAGCTGGGTTTTAACATTGTGATGGAGATCTCTGGGATAGCTTTTGCTGTTTGATATTACAAGGAGCTGGGAGGTTTCTGGTGGACCAATGTCCTGGACTCGGCTGTCCCACCTCAGAGGCAGAGCCCTGACATCCAGCCAGAGCACCAAGACCCTGTCAGCCACACAGCTCAGAAGAAAAGGGAGAAGGAAAGAAGGAAAGAAAGAAGGAAAGGGAGAAAGAAAGAATGAGTTATTAAAATAAAAAATAATAGTTACAAAAAGAAAATTTAAATGTAATAAAAAAGGAAAAAAGAAAAAGACCAACCAAACCAAAAAACATGCACCAATGATAACAAGTGCTAAAAAGCTTGCTAAAAAAAAAAAAAAAAAAAAAAAATGGGCAGAGAGAACACTAGGACAAATGTTAAAAGCAAAGCTCTAAAGACAAAATCACACAAAGAAGCATATACATACACACTCACAAAAAGAGAAAAAGGAAAATAATATATATATCGTTGCTCCCAAAGTCCACTTCCTCAATTTGGGACGTTTCATTGTCTGTTCAGATATTCCATAGATGCAGGGTATATCAGATTGATTGTGGAGATTTAATCTGCTGCTCCTGAGGCTGCTGGGAGAAATTTCCCTTTCTCTTCTTTGTTTGCACAGCTCCCGGGGTTCAGCTTTGGATTTGGCCCCGCCTCTGCATGTAGGTCGCCTGAGGGCATCTGTTCTTTGCTTATACAGGATAGGGTTAAAGGAGCAGCTGATTTGGGGCCTCTGGCTCACTCAGGCCCTGGGGGAGGGTGGGGTACAGAATGCGGGGTGAGCCTGCGGTGGCAGAGGCTGGCGTGATGTTGCACCTGCCTGAGGTTTGCAGTGTGTTCTCCTGGGGAAGTTGTCCCTGCTTCACGGGACCCTCGCGGTGGCGGGCTGCACAGGTGTGGATAGTGACCTGTGCTGGCACACACGCTTCTTGGTGGCTGCAGCAACAGCCTTAGTGTCTCATGCCTGTCTCTGGGGTCCGTGCTGATAGCTGTGGCTCATGCCCGTCTCTGGAGCTTGTTTAGGTGATGCTCTGAATCCCTTCTTCTCGCACACCCTGAAACAATGGTCTTTTGCCTCTTAGGCAGGTCAGACCTTTTCCCGGACTGCCTCCCGGCTACCTTTGGCACACTAGCTCCCTTCAGGCTGTCTTCATGCAGCCAACCCCAGTCCTCTCCCTGGGATCTGACCCTCCGAAGCCTAAGCCTCAGCTCCCAGCCCCCACCTGCCCTGGATGGTGAGCAGACAAGCCCCTCAGGCTGGTGAGTGCTGCTCGCACCGAAATTCTGTGCGGGAATCTCTCCACTTTGCCCTCTGCACCCCTGTTGCTGCACCCTCCTCCGTGGTTCTGAAGCTTCCACCGTTGCCACCCCTCATCTCTGCCAGTGAAGGGGCTTCCTAGTGTGTGGAAACCTTTCCTCCTTCACAGCTCCCTCCCAGTGGTGCAGGTCCCGTCCCTATTCTTTTGTCTCTGTATTTTCTTTTTCCTTTTGCCCTACCAAGGTATGTGGGCCATTTCTTGCCTTTTGGGAAGTCTGTTTTTTGCCAGTGTTCAGTAGGTGTTCTGTAGGAGTTGTTCCACATGTAGTTGTATTTCTGATGTATTCGTGGGGAAGAAGGTTATTTCCACGTCTTACTCTTCCGCCATCTTGAAGGTCTCCCTACGAACTGTTCATTTTTGATTGATTCATCTTTATAATTTCTAGTTCCTTTTTACAGTGATCTGTGTTTCTATTGACAGTTTTCCTTAATTCAGTTAGTATTTTTACTACCACCTTTTTGAACTCGTAGTCTAGTAGACTGGTAAGCTATGCTTCATTATTTGTTATTTTAGGGAATCTCTCTTGTTCTTTTAATTGAGAGCAGTTCCTCTGCCTTCTCATTTAATTTAACTTTCTCTGTTTCTATGAATTTAGGAGAAACAGTTATCTGTTTTGGCCTTGAAGGGATGTTTTTATGTGGGAACATTCGTGTATAGACTGTGTGTGTCCAGTGTTTTTGGTGAGAGGACTGGTTTCCTTATGGACACCAGCCATGTTTTTCCTCAGAGTGTGCTGGCTCTTAGCCCATTGATAAGGGGATGTGGTCAGTGTCTTAGTATCTAGAACCCATGTACAGTGTGAGGCAGGGCCTCCTCTCTGCTCTGTGGCTATCGCTGCCGTGTCAGGGATGGGGTCTGCTCCCCACTTGTTGGAGTAAAAAATCTTATGTTCAGGTTTGATCAGGCTCCATTGCCCTTGAGTGCATTCCCTGCCCCAAAGAAGTGATTGCTGAAGTAAGTGAGGACAGAATAGCCACAGAGAACCCATGCCACCTGTGTAGGCACCTGCAGTTCAGCTCAGAAGCAGCCCAAGTATCCCTCCCAGATTTAGTGCAGGGCTGTGGTGTGGAGTAGGCTGCGGCTGGGGGTCGGGGTGTTGTGGCTACAGGAATTGAAATGGCTGTGCTGCCACCTACGATCTGGGCTGCCTCTGTGGCAGACCTGTCCCAGGACCTGTCTGCCCCACATCTAGTGCTAAGCTGCGATTGGGTGTGGGTGGACCCAGAGTGCTCTTGCTGTGAGACGAACCGCTGTGTACTCTGCGTGCAGTGACAGTGGCCACTGCTGCCCCACGTGGATCACACCCCAGGCCTCCTGGGCATACAGTGACAGTGGCCACCAGTGCCCCACCCTGAGCACACACCAGATGCCCTGGTCTGTCTCTGTGTAGCTAGACTGAGTCTTGGCCCAGATATTGTGCCAGCCTGTGGGGTGGAGTGAGCAGGACCAAGGTGTTCTCCCCTTCATATTGGGGAGTACGGGGAGGCAGCAGCCACCAGTGCAAGGCTCCCTCTTCCCTGATTCTTGGCAAGCCAGTGTGTAGAGTCTGGGCTTCTCCAGCCTTTCTGTCTGTCCCAGTGTATTTCCCAGTAGGCAAGGAGGCCTGTCTCCTCCATGCAAGACCCCAGGACTAGGATTCCCACATTGTGGCTCTACATATTTGCTCCGCAGAGTGAGGATCTGCCCGTGCAGACCTTCTTTTCCTTTCAGTCTTCTTCCAGGGGCACAGGTCCCAACAGGATGCCTTTTTTTCCCTGTCCTATGCGGTTACGTGGAGATCTTTCCTGAAGCTTTGGTTGCATAGGAGATCTTCTGCCAGCTTCCGCTTGATTTTCTGTGAGAATTGTTCCACAAATAGATGTATTTTTGATGTGTTTCTGGGAGGTGAGCCCCTACATCCTCCTATTCTGCAGTCTTGAGCCCTCTCCCCGGAATCATAAAATATTAACCTTTCCATGAACCTTGGCTATTGAAGCTTGGAGATAGATATGATTTGTTTTAGAAATATAAAGATATATGACATTCTATATACCTAAAAATGGCATAGGAAAATTCTTACCTGTTTCAGACTCCTAAAGTGGATGGTTTGCCTGATCATCTATAACTATCTGGTGTTTTATGCTCTGATACCCACAGGCAAGGCCTTTCCATTCCTGGACAACTGTAAATACTATTGTCAAATAGTTTTTTTCTTTTAATTGACTTCACTTGTTTTAATTAACCCCTGTGTGTTAAAATAGTCAAAAGGAAAATGTTGATTTTTCTTTCCTTTTTCCTATTTTCATTTCTCTTTCAATTAATAAACTAAATTTTAGGTCAGATATTAGAAAGGCAAACCAATTCTCTGCACTGTTAAGTAGTAAAACAGTTATTATACCATTAGTAACAACTTCCATCCAGAGCATCTCTCCACCAGACAAAGTGTTTAAAGAGGAAACACTTAGTGAAAGCTTTAAGAACAAAGTACATTTCAACTAAGGCAACGTGGTGTGCAGCACATCAAAATATGGAGATTAAAGCACACATCAACTTTTCTCTATCACAGAACTGTCCTACTTGTCATTTTAAGAAACTAGCCTATCAAGCGTATGCTTTGATCATTTGTAATGGATTCTTTCTGACTGGTTGTCAACATGAAAATTAAAATATCTAGTTGAGAAAGCACAACAGCAACTTTGGTAAAGAAAGTCTAATCATTTGTTCCAAATAAAGGCATCTTCACTGATACAAATCAATCCAACATCATTGGTAAAATTAATTTTCTTGAGTATATTTATTAATATATTAAATGATTCATTATCTTATTACTAATATCACATTATCTTATTACTAATATCACATTATCTTATTACTAACATCACATCTAACATTTAAATTAAGAAAAACTAACTGTGTTTAACATGTATGATGAGAGCCTTCAACCATAGATCTGGACATTGACTACAGTATATCAATGTAGTACATTTTGTAATGATATGGAATGATTAGTGAAAGATCCATTCATGAAAAGCTAAGTTATTCACATATTTAATTTTTACTGTTGAAACATGACTACATCTTTTATCTTCTAACAAGTTAAAGATATGAAGGAAATAAGATCAACAAACACAGCTGGGCATTTGTTAAATATAGTCCTTCATTGATGGTAAACCTTAAACAGTTAACAAAAAAGATTTGACTTTCTCCAATCTAGTAAAAGCATAGAGTTTTAAATCTTAAATAACAACTTTATGAAGAAAGGAAAAATCAAAAGCATAACCCTAAATATTTAACTTGTGATCATTAAAACGTGAAACATGTTAACTAGGTAATATAATCATCCACATCAAGATGTTTGGATTTTTAGGGCTTCCCTGGTGGCGCAGTGGTTGAGAGTCCGCCTGCCAATGCAGGGCACACGGGTTCGTGCCCCGGTCCGGGAAGATCCCACATGCCGCGGAGTGGCTGGGCCCGTGAGCCATGGCCGCTGAACCTGTGCGTCCGGAGCCTGTGCTCCGCAACGGGAGAGGCCACAACAGTGAGAGGCCCACGTACAGCAAAAAAAAAAAAAAAAAAAAAAAAAAAAAAAGATGTTTGGGTTTTTATTTCTGTTATTTATTCAAGAAACAGTGTAATCATGTGATATGCTTATTTTTTAAAAAACGATGTGACACAATTGTCATCCATATTACCTATCACAACTTTTTTTATTTCACAATTTTAGTCTAGCCCAAATGATTAATATTACAATCCTAGCTTAGCACACATGATTATTAATGATACAAACAGTAGAAATTCCTGATATAAGAATGTGAACATAAAGCCTGGAAGTGGTCATTATAGAGAAATAAGGTGGCTTTCTGTTTAAACAAGATGAAAGACAGGATCAAATCATTGTGGAACATAACCACATCCACCATTTTCTTTGCCATTGACTAGATGGAACGTTTTATATTTTATATTTTCACCACATGCTTTACTCTGTGTCTTCTCTGTAATCAATAATGGTATTTCTTTGAATTTATTTGTATGTGGTATTAAACCCAAAACAGCAAATATAACACCTAATGAACTGTTTTCCCAGATTGGGAAAGGTCAAGAATTTTTTTTAATGTAGAGTAGCATTTTCCAAAATGCATTACTAGTTCTGGAGATAAGTGTTCTGTGTTAAAAAGGGTGCTGTGAGGAACACTGTAAACACTGTAAAATGATTTGACCCTTGAACAACATGTGTTTGAACTGTGAGAGTCCACTTATATGTGCATTTTTTTGTTAATAAATATATTGGGACTTTTTTTGATATTTGTGACATTTTGAAAAAAGTTGCAGATGTACCATATAGGCATAGAAATATCAAAAAAGTTAAGAAAAAGGTGCCATGGATGCATAGAATAGATGTAGATACTAGTTTATCCTTACACAGGCATAAGGTGAGTGATATCTAATATAAAACTTAATTTCTCATTGTTTTATAGTGTCACTTTCAAAGAATTACAGTATGCCTCTCTCTTGGAATTGGAGAAACTGCGTAGCAGCCCATCATCACAGGTAAGTGGTTTTTGAAAGTTTAACAATATTACCAAGACTGTATTATGAGTATGACTGTAGTACCTACCGTATGCCCTAACAGTTGTGTAACAATTCATTCATTAGTGAATAGGCTAGCCTACCATGAAACAATCCTGTTGATTACACTGGGCTACCATAAAGCAATCATATGGCTGCTTGTTCATTATCATTGCATGAATCATTATACCTGTAAATAAAAACGAATTTCTTTTTCACATTATCTTTTCATTTTTGATATAACTAGTGTTAGTACTATATATAACATCTATGGTATTTTGTATCACATGAGACAATATTGATGTAGGTACTGGCAGACGGTTCATCTTGGAAACTGATGATGTAAAGTTACGGTATCGATAACTGCAGTAGAGTTCTATAAACGTATATATTATCTTTCTTATGATGTTCTTAACAACACTTTCTTTTCTCTAGCTTACCTTATTGTACGATTATAGCATGTAATACATATAACATACAAAATATGTGTTAATCACCAGTTTATGCTGTCAGTAAGGCTTCTGGTCAACAGAAGGCTATTAGTAGTTAAGTTTTTGGGAAGTCAAAAATAGTTATACATGGATTTTCCAGTGTATGGAGGGTTGGCACCTCCAACACCTATGTTGTTCAAGGGTCAACTATATATCCAATTCCAAAAACAGACCCAAGACCCAAATAGAGATTAAATACAACAAATAAAATTAAACTGGATGGAATTAACTCTTTTTTTTTTTTTTTTGTAGCTGAGGGGGCTCTACTCAATGCTGCCTTAAATCTTTTAGTGATCTTAGCACAGTCTTATTGCCACACACTTGATTTGATCTATGCCTCAGGCAGTATTTCACTCTGAGAATCTTTTTAGGATGGAGGGAGTAAAAATTTGAAATAGTTTAATTTTCCAACTCAGAAATTCCTAGTCACTTTATAGTCCTTTCAAATTTTTCTTGAAATTTTAACACTTTTTTCTTTAACTGAGCCCTGCCACTGCTTTAAAAGAAGCCAGTTGCCACTTTGAACATTCTTCCTGAAAATCACCTTAGCAAGGTCCCAGAGTATATAAAGTATATTTCCTTTCTTCCACATTTCTTCAGGCACCTGCTTTACAGTTGTTTCACTACTGTATAACATGCGGTACCATTATCCCAACTTTCAATAAAAATTTTCTCAACATTTTTTTCAGCCTTTACTAGCACCTTTCTTGCCATTTGTGTAGCCTTCACTAACAATTTCCTTACTGTTATTTCTGTCTCTGCTCACAGTTTGTGCTCTGACTACAGAGAATTACCATTGGGTCTCTCGAGTACTATGGTATTCTGAGCAAAATTCCAGCTTTCCATCTTGCCTGGCCATCTGACAGCTGGTACAGTTGCTTGTGGTTTCTTAACTTTCTCATATAGCCTGAGACAGAATCCTGTCTTTTTTTTCTTTTAAATTGATCACATAATTTATTTTCTCAAACCAGGATGTCTTTGAAGGTGAAATTAGACACTATTAATAATTATTCTCAGATAACAGGCGAAGAGTTAGACTCTTCTGGGAAGAACAAGAGGTATGCTTGCCACACTTTTGGTTAACCTGAGTATCCCTCTCCTATGCAAACATTATAAATAGCTGGAAAAAAATTATATATACACTGGTACATTTTTCTCCTTGAGGAAGCAAAGATTCTTAATGCCCTTATGCACATAAGGCTAATTAACTTTAGAATTAGTTAAATTTTGAAAAATAATCCTTGCTCTGTTTCTTTAATATCTGGTTGATGATCTGGTTAGGGTTTCTCATATGTTTCAAGAAACCTTGTATAATATTGGGCCCCAAGACTTTTTCAAGAGTTTTGGTTGTAAGTATTTAAGGAAACCAAGTTTTCACCGTTTTTATGCATTGTGTTTAATTATGAGGAAATTCAGAGATGATAATAAAGTATTTATGAAGAAATTAGGCTCAGTGATGTTAGTAATAAGATAATGAATCATTTAATATATTAATAAATATACTCAAGAAAATTAATTTTACCAATTTATCAACCTGGCTGACTTCCTACAAGAAATCTGAATATACAGGGCAGAAATTATACCATGCTGAAATAAAGGCATAATTCAATCCAAACTTCTTTTCTATTGGTGTTCAGATGCCACAGCAGAATATGGGAATTTCCTCTGTTTAGGGCAGAATAAGCCAACAGAGAGCAGATTCTGTTTTCCCAGTGCCTCAGTGGTCCTGAAAGGCATGTTTGTTTTTCAGAAACTCTAGAAGCTATGATGGTTATCTGTGGCCTTCAAATTTAGTGGAAGTACTCCTAAAATTGCTAAATGCATGATTTATATGGGATTAGTCCATATTTCAGTGTTTTATTCTATGCCATTTGATTATAGTAGGATCTGTATCTGAACTGTGATGCTAGGAAATCTGTTGTATGATTTACAAGATATCAGTATTTCCTGGTTTGGGTAAATAAATGTACCAGTTGCTCTACTTGCTACAGGAAACAATGTTGTATAATGAAGCAAAATATTCTTTTAAGAGACTAATTCCTCTACTAGGATGTGACCTGGACACTGGAAAAAATGAGTATGGGAGGATTTGACTTTAGGTACAAGTTGTGTTATCTAAGATACAGAGTTACTCTTTCAGTGTGGTTGAGAATTAAGTACTTGGTGGTCAAACATAGTCTGTCTGTAAAAGCTTAATTTACTTCGGGAACCCTTTGAGTTTCATCATTTGATATTTCTTTGAGGTTCTTAGCCACATAAAATGTGTGGTCAACATGCAGCCACTAGGAAATGGTATTAGAAGAATAGTGACATCAGTGTGTATATCATTTAATTGCTTGTGGAACATTTACTCCAGTGACCAGGTTGTATATAAAATATTAAGTGTGAGTTAAATCAAGGGCCACGGGAAACTTCAGAGAGGTGAAACGATGGCAACCATTTTTAAAAGCAGTTTTCTCCTCTAAAATGATGATGTTAGACTAAATGATCTCCTTGTTGGCTTCTGTGTCTACATTTCTACATCATTGCTGCATAGGTTAGCACGCTTTCTGAAAATATAGAATTAAAATCAAGCTATTTCATATATTTTTTATTTATGCAAAGTGTAGATTGGTATTTTTTATGCTTCCCCTCCTAGAAATAAACATTAAAAGCAGTGTGTGCATGTGAATATGCTTCGATGTTAAGAAAGGCAGTTCTTTGCCATATTATTCTTTTCCTCTAGAACCCCTTTTTCTTTTCTCCAGTTAACAGTGCAGAGTTGATGTGAGAAAGGCTCTGGCTCTAGGGTATATCTGTTGCGTAATTTGGATGAAGTGGACATGATAGACAGATGGGTGGATGTGTACCCACCTTACTTACCTGCGGGGGGCAGCTTGGGAGCCCTTCAATGGAGGCGTTTCACTTTCTTGGTTTATTCAGGAGTCAGTCTTGGCTTATATGGATTCTCTGCTAAGGTGGAGCTCTGTCCCTTGAGTTTACTCTGTAGGAGTTACAGTACTTCAGGTTCTGTGCTTTGCTGTGAATGAGATTGCAGGGACAGTCTCCGCTGAAGTCCTGGGAGGGTTTATTAGGGGTTTCAACTTAAACTTAGTTGTTCACATACAAATCAGAGGGCTTTTTGCTATATGATGAACATTAAGATGATTCTTTTTGAGACAGATTATTGTATATAAACCATGGAAATTACCGTGGATTCGAAAGCTCAGAATCAAAGGGAAATTAGAGCAAGCTCCATAATACTTACTAATATTCCCTAAATCCAGTTGCGTATATCCCCCCCCAACACACACACACACACACACACACACACACACACACACACACACACACGCCTTATATGCATCCTTATGCCTAGAATAATCCCGAAAGCTAAGAGAGGTTCCCAGAGCCGGCCCGTCCCCATCACACAGCAGTGAGTTGTAGAGCTGTGCGTCTAGTCCAGGGCTCGCTGTCTGAAAAAAAAACAGATTTTTCCATTACAACACACTCACTCTCAGGACATCATGAAAAGGGAATTGTAAAGTCATCTAAGAAATTGTTTCACCTGAATCCTCCCTTCACTTTGAAGTAACGGAAAATGAAAGCTTTGCCCAGAGTCTTAACAGAGCAAAATCTAGACCTAGAAATCTAAACCTCAGTTTAGTATCCTTTTACTTAGCCTGAGATTAATGCAAAATTTTGGAGTAAATTGAGGTTTTTTTGCACAGTAATTATTTTCTAAGCTGTTGTGTCCTCCGGAGTTTTCTTAACACATAGCAGTTCTGTTCCAAGATTAATAGGAAATACAACAAAATGCAATTAAAATTATTATCACTCTGTGTGTGTACTGATTGAAAACCCACCCTGTGTTATGCATGCACCATTGATGATTTAATCCTTGGGAAAATGTGGGGAACATTTACATTGTAGAATATCAGACCTAGAAAGGGTCTCAGAGAAGCCTGATGTAAAAAGCCTCCTTCTGTAGATGAGGAAGAGAGGCCCAGGGAAGTTAATCGCATGGCTCAAGTCACCTGGTGAGTTGTATTTAGTTTGCCCTTTGATCTTCCCAGTCACTCCAGTGCCCATATCACTACATCACCTTTCTTACCTTTAACTAAATTGACTTGTTTTTATCTCTGCACAGCTAACTGTACACACACACACACACACACACACACACACACACACACACACACACAGAGTCTTAGAGGAAAAACAATGATACAGAATAAAAAAGATAAACCATAGGGAAATACAGACTTGCAGACAGGGTTGATGTATGTGCTGACTATAAATCTCAATACAATATGATTTCTTGTTTCCCTTAGTGGAGAATTTCGCAGAAATAGGCTCATATTAGAGATGTTTGTTGAACTTGCTTCTGGCTTTTTGACTTCTCTTTTCAGTATCCAAGAAACAGCTACCAGGATTAATAACTGGATCTCGTGCTTTCATTTTTTTATTTCCACCAGCTGTGGTTAAGGCATTTTCTTTCACATTCTTTTAAAATTCTCTGTTGTTATCAAGCAATCTTAAAACATTATTCGAAGAAGGATACCTAACCTAAACCTTTCACCACACTCTCATAGTTACTCTTTGTTTTTCGAACATCATCTGTCTTTGCATCTGTGGACATCACACACGTCTTATAACGTCCTGTCTTTGGGAAGACGTGTCATCTATTTTTTTGGTATAATCTTGGCTTCTTTCTTTATCTAAATGGAAAGGTTTCATAACTTCTCTGTCTTACCTAGAGGAGAAGGTCTTCATAAACTGTATTAATAAATGATATTTAATTATTGTCATGAATAATGAGCTACATACTCCATTTATGATTAAGTCTTCTCGACATCAACACATTTATTTCCCTTATGGGTAGGCGTAGCAAAAAGGAAAAATAACCCCCCAAAATCCTAGTTTAGTCTATTTTTTATTTAAAAAAAAAATCCACACCTCTGAACATGGGCACTCAGCATGTTCTCAGGTTCAATCAAACCCTCATCCCAAAAGCCTTCCAAACCCTTGTCTGACCTGGATGCTGCAAACTCTGACCCTTGCCTCCAGATTTCCCTTGCTCCTGCCTGTCATTTTCTCCAGACTCTTATTATCTGCAATATGAAATGCTGTGTGCTGATAGATATTGGCAGAACCTGGTTAAAATTCATTTCACATAGCTTGCTCTTACTTCAAAGGAACAAAGGTTTTTTTTTTTTTTCTTCTTCTTTTTTTTTAATCCTAAGAACAGAAAACCAAGTTATCTTTGTGATGTTAAGCATGAAACTGGGTCTTTGTTAGAAAAGCAACATCTGATGTTTCCTCTCTTTTCAACTCAGACAACTGGGCACTTCTGTATTACATAGCCCCAGTACCCCTGCTTTGGGATTTTGTCATGTCAGGAGCTGCTGACAGCTGACAAACTTCTGTGTGAAGGACGATGCTTACCCTCACAAAATTCCTAAGCCTGCAATCAGGAAAGAGAAGGCCTCTGTCTCAAGCAGGGGGAATATATTCTTGCTGCTCTTTTCAGGCAGCAAGAATCTATTTCTGGGTAAGATGGTTCTCTCCATCCCCAAGCAGAGCATCCTGTGGTACTCACCCCACCCCCTTCCCCGAGCCCGCTGCTCATCCGCAGCCGCATACGCGCTTCAAGTCATTAACCACCAACACTGCCAAAGTCCTAACAAGTTTCCAGTCAATTCTGTATCCCAGGAGTTCAGCGTATAATAATTGAAAATGTGATATTTGATTAAAACATAAAACCACAGCTAATGTAACAGCCAAAGCATTTTAAGCAAAGTCTTGTGTACCGATTGATTGACATGCATGGGTTTAGAGTAAGCAACCACAATGAAGACAATGCAGTCAGTCATTGTTTAGGGTAGGATGCTCGGCACAAGAGTTTTGCTTCCTGCCTTTTGTCTGTGCTCTTCATTAATGTGGGTCAGTGGCTGCGACACTTCTACTAAAGTCTAGCACATAAAGTGTTGACTTGCTTATCACCGTCTGTCATATAAGGGGACCTTATATGAGCTCTGCCGTTGTCAACCTCATAAAAGACTTAATATTTTTTTTTTGCATTTTACTCTATTTGCTTTATTGTTTGCTGTTTCTCTTCCATATACATCTAGATCGACAAAGACTTAATTTTTATACGTAGACTCCAGACAGACCATGGAGGGAAACATTCCTGTGGCATTTTTGATTGAATCATTTTTTTTCCCTTCTTGCAAGGAAAAGATTCTCTTCTGCCTAGGTATGCTGCCAGGTTGAACATAATGTCCATCCCACCCTTCAGTAGAGGCAGGACTGGACATTCTTAAAGACAGCACAATTCAGTGTTGCTCACTTTCTTTACATTTGATTCTATGCAGTTCTGCCTGTGAAATTCTTGGAGCCAAATAAACAAACAAAATAAATAACAAGATGCATTTATGGTGCTTACAGAATTATAGGGTTTTGAGAGATGGCATGGTATCCCGCTAGAAGCCATAAAAATACCCCAGCTGTTTCATAGTGTGCAGGAAATATATTGGTTTTACATTTTATAATTTCAGACCCTGTTGTCAACAGGCAACTTAATGTTACTTTATATTCTGCTCATCACAACCCACCATAATTCCTTATGGCAGAGCAAAGTACAATGTATTCCTCTGTGCTGACACTACTTACTGCTTTTTGTCTTCTATAAATGATTTGTGGCCCTGCTTTGAATTTTGGTAAGAAAGTGCATTTCCAGAACCTTTTATAAGAAACAGCACATTCTCCAGCCCAGGAGATTCAGTCTCTTAGGAAACGGGAAAAGGCCATTTGGCTCTTTCTCACAAGCCATTTATGTTTTCTCCCATTTCTTTCTGCCAATGTCCTTCAGGCCTCTCTTTTCAGAGAAATTCATCAAGCAGCGGTTGAAACTATTAATCCCTGCTTTAGTGCCCATCAGGCTGCATCTTCCTCAGGTAATCATTGTAAGCCCTCTATAGCATCCTCTTAAGGTCCAGGTCAGCCTGCCTCTTCCATTTCCATTTTATTGTTGATTCAAAGACTATCAAGTGATAATTGTGAAGAGCAGGAGAGGAGTTGACACCATTGTCTGGGAACCTTAAAAAGATTAGGAGTTCTGCCCAGCTTTTATACTTCATCGGTTTTGAACATCTTACCCAAACACTAGCTATCCAAGCCATAAAAGAGACCAGAATTTTTTTAAAAAGAGACTTGTGTATCCCACACTGAGATATTATATCTTCATGGAACTTGCCTTTGGAGTCCTCAAGTCATAAGCTGTTTTGACAGGGCTGTCTTCCCAGGTCCTCTGGGTTTGTGTTGAAGGGGAGAATTGAGGATGTTGCTGTGAATTGTGGCTCCCACAGCGGGAGGTAGGGGCTCTGTTTCAGGGGCTGCTCTGATGGTCTCCAGGGATCTCACTGTGAAGAGGACAACATGCTTTCTCAGAACAGTTCAAAGTCAAGTCAGCTTCGTGTAAGACTCTCTTATTGCTATTTACAGCACTCTTGCTATCTAAAGAAATAAGACCTTATAGCAAAGAGGTAATAACACAACCACCCATGTTAGTAATAGAATTATAAATCACAATTAAATTTCTATCTGAAAACATTATTAAGTTTCCCTAAAACACTTTTTGGTTAGAATTACATTCATGACGGTTTGAGTAATCAAGAATTACAAATAATACCATGCATTGTTTGAAGCTTTTTCCCAATTTAATTAATCCTCCATCAACCCTATAATGTGGGTCCTATTATTTGCCCATTTTACAGGTAAGGAGGAAAGGCCCAGAGAGGGTAAGCAACTTGCTGGAGGTTACGCCTCAAGAAGTAGTGGAGCTGGAATTTAAACACATGCAGTGAATCCAGGAACTACATTCCAACCATTATATGCACTGCCTCCCAAATTTTTATTGTGATATTTCCTGTGTACTTTGCAAATCACTTGTTGTATTTTACTTATTTCCTGAAATTTCCTGAAAAATATCCCTCTATTTTTCAGATCTTCATTTTTGATAGTAAACACATAAATGAAGTTTTAAACAAAGCAGACAATCTTCCTTCCTGAAGTTAAGGGGTACTTATATTTAGAAATATAAATAAAACTTACCATTCCATCTTAATGTGTATCAAGCCAACCAGGATTTTTCTCCCAGCACCAGGGAAGGTGAGGCAGTAGGAATGTCATAGAAGCCACAGAGAAGCTATAAAATTTAGCGATAGCTCCCATTCCTTGCACGATTACAAAATATTCCGTAGCCATTGCCTTTTAAAATCTGCCCTACAAATATTTGGGCTGTGTGTATTTTCCCCATTCTAAAAAATAAGGAAAATGGAGTTTATTTTTACACATCAGTAAATTATGAAATCCAGTTTCAAACCCAGGTTCCTCTGCCTGCAGAGCCTGTGTGCTCCCTGCCCCTCACCCTTTGCCTCGCAGAGCCAACAGTTAGAAAGGACAACTGAACTCCCCCATCCCATAATCCCCAGGTTCACCTTGCAGAAGGGTTGCAAACTTGAGAATTTGGTTTAAAATTTAATGAAGAAATGTCATGCTATACATGGTAAGCTTAAATCTCCAGGGTAGGGAATTATTTATTTGCCTTCTCAAGGGAACATGTTCAAATGTATTTCATTAATCTGAAGTAAGCAACTCATATTTTCACATAACCTCATTTCCATTCATTCAGCTGTATTGAAGCCAGTTTCCGTGGCTGGCTTCTTCATTGTTCAGGAGAGATTTCATCTGCTAATTGAAAAGAACACAGCTCTGTCCTCAGCAGAGCTAAATACATACAACAATTTCACCACCAATGCCAGACACATTATCAGTGTCCTGATCCTTTGGCCTTTGATACTTTCAAGAGATGTCCCAGGGGACATCTTTCGCTGGAATGTTAATCTGTTGCTTCTCTGACCTTCTACACATGTACCACATTATTATTACAACCCACATGCTTCTCTTTTCACGCTGTCATTTTGACAATACAACCATTGGGCAATTCATCTTTAGACTAGATAGCTGGAACAAAGTGCATACCAGTAAGTGAAATCAGATTGGCTAATGGTATTGTTTAAATGCAATAACATTTCTCTTCTGAAATCCACCCAGATTTCCAATGATGTGTCATGCCTGTGGGATGCTTGGTAACAATTAGCTACTGGTGATTCATCAAAGGATCTCAATGTGGGGATTTCTTCTTTGCTTTTTTCTGAACATGCTTTGGAAGCATAAATTAGTCCCCAAATTGGATCTGTGTGGATGTATCACTCGAGTTTCCTGTCTTTACCTTCTTGCTTCTTTCATCTGGCAGATGTTTGTTTCATCTTCAGATTTACTGAAAGTGGTGCAAAGATCTGAGAGCATTTAGCAAGACTGAAAAGCCATTTCTTTTAAGACTCTGCTCAAATGTCAAATGTCACCTCCTCGGAGAGGTCTTCTTTTGACCACCCCACATAAAATAAGCCTCACTCCTATTAGTATCTATCCTCTTTATCCTGCTTTATTTTTCCTTGTAACACTTATCATCAGCTGTCACATGATATATTTATTCATTGGTTGGCTGTTTCCTGCCACTAGAACGCAGGACCTGTGACTACAGAAATGGAGTTGGTTTGTTCTCTGCGGTCTCCACTGGGACTAGGACAGTGCCTGGCTCATAGCAGGGGCTCACAAAGGTTTGTATTTGTTGAGTAACAGAGAATCTTCCAATCTAGAACATACAGACAAGATGATGCTATAGAGACACATGGACTCCACATCCCACTAATAACCGGTAGGCATTTCTCTGTTACAACCATATAATGAAATCAGGGGGAAGAATATTACCCACAAATTACTGCTTATTTCTAGCCCAATCTTATCAACTAAAGCATTTGAAAAATATTGCCATTGGAAAGCTCCAGTCTCTTTTGTTTTATGGATTCTCTTGCTATGCCGACCATCATTTTCAAACATGTAGAAAGTGACCAAGGTTTATTTAAAAATATCATTCATGGTAGATGCCAGGAAGGCGTAAAGCTGTTATGAATAGAGCTTTTATCTATATACTTGAGCCAGATAATCATAATAACTGAAGAGTCTTCTAAGGTTGGAGGGTAGGGTGTGTGTGTGTGTGTGTGTGTATGTGTGTGTGTGTGTGTATGTGGGTGTACATGAAAGCACACCTGCATCTTCAAGCCCCTCTCTAATTACCATAAGAAGGCCTCTAAAATGACATTATGTATTGCTTCTGTCCATTTGCAAACAACGCAATAAAAGCCAGTGTTGTAAGCCACATTTACCTAGGCTCATGGGTGATTATATATCTTTGCTGGGTTCCTTAGTGCCCTGAAAGAGTTCATTCTGCTTCCAAAATTAACAAACTCATAAGTAACAGTTTTTGCAAAACTGGTAGGGAATGCTTAAGGATGTAGTTAAGTGAAAAGGGAATAAATGATTCATCTTCTTTGGATCTTCCATAGACCATAGTTATTTTCTTTCCCTACTGAGAAAATGACCAGTCTTCGTTTGTGAAAGTGATAATTACTGCGTTGGCATAATAACAGTTAAGGAGAGTTGCTATGGAAATCTACAGTGCAGTCCTAAATGGTGGATAGAATGGACCAGTCAAGGGGTCATGAAAAGGTGTGGTTTATGATCATCTGATTATAATATTTTAAATAATTTTCCATCTTTTTAGTTGTTTATTAAGTCTACTCTTCATATCCCTTCCCCAAAATACTCCCTACACTCTCCTCAAAATATTTGCTTACCTTTCTAGTCAAGATTAATGTCAAATCCTTAGTCTCATTGACTGGAGGCAGATACAAAGAGTAAGGAAGAGAATGTCAGGAAGGCAGGAAAGAGGCAGGAGATGTGAATTGTTTTTAAAATGTAATCTTCTAAAATACAGGATAAAATCCTTGGGGCAGAAAAGACGATATGGAAACACTGTTCTTTAAAGATCCAAGCAGCCTCAAACAGCATTTCTGATGGTCGTGAAAAGGAAGCAAATCATGTGACTTAAGTTCAGATAGTCAAGTCTCTAGGAAGGAAAGGTAGAGGCTGAAGAATGCAAGAATTCCAGGCCCTTCTTCCATGCCCGGAGGGACTATCACACACATTTTGACTTTATCACAGTGGACCACATGGTTAACAGTGGCCTCTTTGAATGTCGAATTAAACAACGTGGCTGCTGTTTTCAAAGAACGTCAGTGAGAGCAAGAATCGAATACACAGAAGACCAGAACCTCAGCTGCAGGGAGTTTTTTTGAGCAGGAGCTTGTTGTATCCTTTCACATCTAGCTACAGTATGTACTTTGCAGGGCTATTGCTTTTAATCTTCATTGTTAACTCCCTCTAAAGAAATTTGTAAAAGTGTAATCCCGGAGCTGCTTAAACCTGCATAGAAAGCTTCTAATTTCTAATTCATCTCAGCCAAGATTGAATTGTTTGGATCAACTTTTCCTTCAAGGGAGATAGAAATGAGAGAAGGTTGGTTTGAATTAGTTCTTCTGTGGAGATGAACTGAAATTCGTCAACTTTAGTTTACACATATACTTTTACTTTACATGTTGTCAACTTTGGTTTTATACTCAGCAAATCACATGAGATGACAACATTTTCAGGGGAAACAAACTACCTTTAAAATTTAGAACTCTTATATAAGCATCTGAGGAGGTTGGAAAGATAGAAGTGAGATCAAAGTGTAATAAATACTCAGAATTATTAATTTATTCCGTATATATTAATTGAACACTAGCTCTGTATCAGGCATGGTTCTAGATTCTAATCAAGGCTATGCTGATTGTCCACTTGGAGATTATCTGGGCAGTTGTTTACCCTGCATGGGCTGCTGAGGTCCCCACGTAAGCCTGGTCTGATCCCCTAGCATAGGTTCTGGATCTTACCCCCCTTCATACTCTTAATGAACTGTATCCATTTCCCATGGCTGCTGAAACTCATTACACAACTCAGTGGCTTAAAACAGTAAAAGTTTTTCTCACAGTTCTGGAGGTCAGAGGCCTGAAATGGGTTTTACAGGACTAAAGTCAGTGTCCCTTCTGGAGAGGCTAAGGGAGAATCTGTTCTTTATCTTTCTCAACTTCTATTCTATAGGCTGCTCACGTTCCTTGGATTATGGTTGCATCACTCTGGCCTCTGCCTCTGTCATCTCATCTCCTTCTGTGACCCTGACCCTCCTACCTCCTTCTTACATGGACGTTTATAATTACACTGCACTTACCCAAATAATACAAGGTAATTTCCCCATTTTAACTTCCTTAACTTAATCATATCTGTAAAACATCTTTTGTCATGTACAGTAACATAGTTATAAGTTCCAGGGATTAGGATATAGAGATTTTTAGAGGGCCATTATTCTGCCTCCTACAGGGACTGAACACCATGATTTACTGTTGCATTTCTTGTTTGATAGTCAGCCTCAGCCATCTCTTGCTTTCACTGCAGTTTGCTTTTGGAACACTTCAAAACAGTCCTCCCAATCACATTTACAAAAACTCTCCCAATCACAATTACTTCTTTATGGAAACAGCTCTTTGCAAGGTCACCTAGATTCTCCCCATTGCAATATTAACCTGATATACTTTAGGGCTTATCTTTCTCAGGATCTGTTAAGTGTGATATATTGATGACCATTCTTGCCTTCTTATTATAGTAAAAAGGCAGCTCTCATTATTTAGTGTTTGCTATGCTCCAGGCACTAAGCTAAACACTTTATAAACATTATTTCATTGGTGCCTTTCAATAATCCTATGAATTAAACATTATTTTCCACACATAAATGAAAAAGGCTTAGAAAAGCCACCTCAAGTACCACCTAGCACTTTCTAACCTCTGTCTCTAACTCCCACTTTTCTTCCAAGTGACAAATCTAGACCACTGATCGGCTCCTGGATGTCTTCCTGTGGTTGTCCCAGCATTCCTCTCTAATACTTGACCAGTGAAATACTTCCATCCAAGTCTTACCAACCAGAAATCTGGCAGTCACCCCATATTTCTCCTTTTCCCCCATGTCCAAGAGCCTCCAAACCCTACTGTTTCCAACTCCTAAACAACCCTTGAATCTTTCTCCTTGTCTCCTTCTTCATGGCCCCCACCTTAGTTTCGGCTTATCTTGACCCCCATTTTCTTGTGTCAGTTACTAAACAAGCTTCCAACTGACTTCTCTGACTTAGTTGTTACCCATTCACTCTATTCCTATTTTGTGAATTTACTCTCTACCTTGTTTCCAGAATAATCTTTGGAAAAATGTAATTCTTATCCTGTCATTTCCAGACTTAAAATTCTATAATGCTTCTCATTTGCCCTCACGTCTTGTCTTCTCACATCTCTGTTGCCTCTGTTCAGCCTCTTCCCTCTGCTTCACACACCCTCCCTAGTCTCCCCTCCTTTTCTTCTTCTCCCAATAAAACAGCACCAAATTAATAAACTTAGGTATAAGTGAATGAACATTTGGATAACTTTTCCATGCTCAATAAGGAATAAAAATTAAAATAATTTCAAGATGAATTTTTTAATAATTGGAAAATCTGAAATAATTAAAAGACGGGTAGGTTTGGCAAGACATGCAAACACTTAAATTGTTTAGGGGAATGTAACTTGGTTTTTTCTCTTTCTAAAAATCATTTTGTTAATACATAATAAGAGGCCTAAAATGTACATTTGACCTAATATTTTCACTTTTAAGAATATAAATCTTCACATTCAAGAACATTGCAATATTATTCATTAGGAAAACTTAGAGTCCTGTCCAACATTAGAGTAGTGATTTAAAAATTGGTATATACTATTTTGGAAAATTTTATACTTATTAGAAATCATATTTTTTAAAAATACAGCATAAATATTCATAATAAATGTTTAAATAGAAAAAGCAGAATTTTTTACCCCGTAAAAGAATTTACATTTACACATTGAAAAAACTAGGAAACAAGCCAAATAAATCAAATAAGTCAGTATATTAACAGAAATTATTTCTGATAGTAGGATTTGTGATGGCTTAAGTTATTTTTTTATATTTAAACTTTTTTTTACAGGGCTTAGGAATGGGGGATTGATGAACTGACAGAGCACAGAGCCAATTTGGGGGCAGTAAAAATACTCTGTATGATCCTGTAGTGGAGGATATATGTCATTATACATTTATCGAAACCCATAGAATGTACAATAACAAGAGTGAACCCTAACATAAACTGTGGATGTTGGAGTGATTACGACGTGTCAGTGTATGTTCATTAATTGCAACAAATGTACAACTAGGTGGGGAATGTTGATAAAAGGGAGGCTATGCATGTGTGGGAGCAGGAGATATATGGGAAATCTCTGTACCTTCCTCTCAATTTTTCTGTAATCATAAAAGTACTCTAAACAATTGTCTTTAAAAAAATTTTTTTTGTACTTTTCAGTATGTGAGTGCAACCTCTGGAGACAGATTGTCTGGATTCAAGTTCATGTCCCAGTTCTATTTCTTTCTGTGCAACTGTAGGCAAATTATATAACCTACCTAAAACTGGCATTTACTCATCTGTAAATTGAGAAACAGAATAGTGGGTGAAAATAATAACTTTTAACTTTTATGTAATATAACTCATATAAAGATCTTAGCATAGCACAGCCTAAGCACTCATTCAATGAAAGCTATGGTTTAAGTTATAAATATACAACTACTCTTACCGAGTTATAAATATTTTTAACTTGGTATAATTAGAAAAATTAAATGAAACTGATGATAAAATGTGTGAGCTGCAAGTCAGGGGAGAAAGTCCATTTGTCAGCCATTATTTAGCACTGAAATTAAGTCCTAAGAAGGCAAGGCAGGTAGACAACTGCACAGCTATATCCCAATGTCAGGGAGATTATATTTCTGAACAAAATGGAGTTTTGCCTTCTCTCTAAGGAGCAAACAGTTAAAGCAAATGAGCTCCCAAGTTCAGAAACATGGTCTTCAAAATACAAGGAGTTGGTGCTCACTGGGGATGCAAAGAGCAGGTGTCCCTGGGCAGGCCAATCTAAGCAAAGCATGTCTCAGCCCAGCTCTGTGGAAGGCTAGAAGTAATGAGCTGTATTTGTTATCTATTGCTATGTAACAAATTACTCTAAGACTTATCAGACTAAAACAGTACACATTTATTGTCTCACAGTGTCTCTGGGTCAGGAATTAGAGTATGCTTAGCTGGGTTCTCTAACAAGGCTATAGTCATCTCAAGGCGTGATTGGGAAGGATATGCTCCTAGATCACTCTCATGGTTGTTGGCATGATTCATTTCATTGCAAGTTATTGGACAAAACCTTAGTCCCTCATAAGCTATTAGCCAGAGATTTCCCTTGGATCTTTGCCATACGGGCATCTTCAGTGAGCAGTTCACAACATGGCAGCTTGCTTCATCAGAGTGAGAAAGTGAGAGGGAGAGAGTGTATTAGCAAGAAAAAGTTTTAGCAAGTTGAAAACCAGTATTTTTGTAATCTGATCATGGAAATGGCAACCATGACTTTTGCTATATTCTGCTCATTAGAAGCAAATCACTATATCCAGACCACACTCAAGGAGAGGGTATATATGAGGGCACAAATACCAAGAGGTGTGCATGTTTGGGGGAGAGAGGGGGTCATTAAAATCCATGTCTGGGGCTTCCCTGGTGGCACAGTGGTTGAGAGTCTGCCTGCCGATGCAGGGGACACGGGTTCGTGCCCCGGTCCGGGAAGATCCCACATGCCGCGGAGCAGCTGGGCCCATGAGCCATGGCCGCTGAGCCTGCGCGTCCGGAGCCTGTGCTCCGCAACAGGAGAGGCCACAACAGTGAGAGGTGCGCGTACCGCAAAAAAAAAAAAAAAAAAGCCATGTCTGAAGCTATCTACCTCAAGGACCCTAGTTAGTGGTCAACCACAGCAGCTATCTCAACTGATAAGATAAAGCGCTGGTTTGTTAAATTCTGCAGTGTTGACAAGCGAAGTATTTAGGTTAATATCGATTTTTATCCCTCTGATTTTGCCAATATAAGATGAAAAGCTAAATTGAAAAATAACTTAGGATAAGTGCTTTGTAAATTGTTCATTTACCTACTAAATAAGAGCATTAGAGGTGAAAGTGTAGAGGGCAATCCTAGCCCATATTAAAGCCTCAGAAAAGTAATAGATAAAGCTAATTTTTGTATGGGAGAAATTTTGGCCAGATGGTACCCAGACGTTCCTAGAAGAAATTAAGGATGGATTAACCAAGATATTGACAAGGGTTCTCACAGCTACACCAAAAATAGAAATAAAAAATAAATAAAAAAGAACAAGCAAATAAAAGAAAACTGCCTCCCAAAGATTGAAAATTCAGTACTGTGAAAACTTATGCAGTCAGTGGAGATTCTGGGCACTGAGGGAGAAGTCAGTCTTCTAGTCGTTCCATGCAAACCCTCACACTCTTCCTGAAGATAGAGTCATATTGTGGGCATTGTGCACCTGGAGAGACAGGTCTGACTTTGATCTCTAGCTTTGCCACTCACAGGCTGTGAGACCACTTGGAAAGTTATTTAGCCTCTATGAATTTTGGTGAGTCCATCTGGAATGAACGCAAAAGGCACAGTGAAAAGCATGGTACATATCGCTTGCTCAATAAATGATTGCTAAATTAGTGCAGAATTTTATTTTATATTTATTTCTTTTTTGGCCGCCTGGCTTGTGGGATCTTAGTTGCCTGACCAGGGATCAAACCCAGGCCCTCGGCAGTGAAAGTGCAGCATCCTAACCACTGGACAGCCAGGGAATCCCCCTAGTGCAGGATTTTAGAGCATGGGTTTGTTACCCAGTCCAAGCTCATAGTGATCTCTGAATGACAGGCCAATAAGTTGAGAGACAAGGTGTTGGGACGAGGAATAATAACTTTATTCAGAAAGCCAGCAGACCAAGAAGATGGTGGGCAGTCTCCCAAAGAACCATCTTACCCAAATTAGAACTCAGGCTTCTTTTATACTGAAAGGGGAGAGGATGTGACTGGTTGTTGCAGACTTCTTGGTGCTGGCCAGACCTGAGAAGGGATGTGATGATCGTTTGTTTTTGCAGCTGTCCATGTAGGTCTGGTCACGATGTTCCTGTACACCTCTACCAGACAAATGTTATTCTCTGTTCTGCAACTTTTCATCTCTAGATGAATGAAAATTGTTATACCTTTAAAGGTCAAGCCTGGGAGGCAGAGCCTTGAGAAAGGGCTATTATGTCAGGCTATAGGCAACACTCCTTTACAAGACGTGCAGAGCCAGCATGACTAAGTACGGGCAATAGAGCACGAAGGTTAGAGCTAAAGAACCAGATCCAATATGGAGTCAGGTTTGTTCTTCTCTGTTACAGGTTTTGATGTCCGATAAGTTGACATACTGAGAGTCAAATTCTAGTTTTCCTACTTACTGTCTGTGAAATGTTAGGAAAAAGAAATGCGATGTGTTTTAGTTTCAGTTTTCTTGTCTTAAATGGAGATAGTATCTATTTTAGAAGGTTATTATGAGGCTAAAATGAATATTGTATAAGTGTATATAGCATTTAACCCAGTGCCTGACACATGTTAAGTCCCTAAAAAGCTGTGGTTAGCCTTCAAATAACTGAGTGAAACCAAATTAACTTCATGTAGGATTTTCATGATGTTTCTTGATGAATTATAAATGACAGAGAGAATTCATAATTGATGATGAATTGGAGGTTAGCCAAACATCAAAAAAAAGTTCTGGAGTAAAGGTGAGGAAATGATTCTATATGCTTAGAGGAGTTAATAGAGGAGAATTTTGGGGAAAAAAACAACAGTCAAAGCATAGTTCACTAAAGGACTTGTTTATTTAATAAGAACATATCTAGTAAGTGGGCCTTCAAAGGTCAGTGCTACTTTTAGATGCGTCCCATTTATGGATTGTCTCTGACAACAAAGATGCCGAAAAGTTGGTTAGATGGATCTTGTGTCACTCAGAGTTGACTTGAGACATGTTGCTCTGGGAAGACTGATAAATTGGCACCTCTTAAGCCGTATTTAAGTATTTGTACCTCCTTTTTTATGGAAACTAGAAGAAGCTGATTTTTTAATTAACAAAAACTATGTGAAAACTGTCACTTATTACCTTCACTAGCTACAGAAGGGTGGACTAAAAACAAAACCAAAATATTTCCCACGTTTTTGTAGTTTTCTCAATTTCCTTTTGAAATTTTCTAGATGAGACAATATCTTGGGTGGCAAATTAAGGGGTTTAACATTTAGGTAATTAAACTAAATCACTCATTCCTGGTAAGCAAAGCAGCATGCATGAACAGTAGTCCTGTCAGACCCAGTTTTAATATTTTTTAATTTAATTTTTAAAAATTCAAGTATAGTTGATTTATAATGTTGTGTTAGTTTCTGCTATATAGCAAAGTGATTCAATTATACACACCCCCACACACAATATTCTTTTTCATATTCTTTTGCATTATGGTTTATCCCAGTATATCAAATATAGTTCCCTGTGCTATACAGTAGGACTTGGTTGTTTATCCATTCTATATGTAATAGTTTGCATCTACTAGTCCCAAACTCTCAATCCAACCCTTCTCCAGCCCTACTACCTCTTGGCAACCACAAGTCTATCCTCTATGTCTGTGAGTCTGTTTCATAGGTAAGTTCATTTGTGTCATATTTTAGATTCCACATACACAGGTAAGTGATGCCATATGATATCTGTCTTTAACTGTCTGGCTTAACTTAGTTTGATAATCTCTAGGTCCATCTATGTTGCTACGAATGGCATTATTTCATTCTTTTCATGGCTGAGTAATATTCCATTGTATATATGTACCACATCTTCTTTATCCATTCATCTGTCAACGGACATTTTGGTTGTTTCCATCAGACCCAGTCTTAAAATATTGACTTCTAAAGAACCTCTCTGTCCCTCAAAAAAATCTGAATTAATATCATCTTGATTTACATTGACTCCTTCACTAGCCCTGGTACTCTTATCCTATGACCTGTATTGGGGAAACAATTGACAGAGGGAGCATCAAGCCCTCCAGTTAACATTTTGGGTTCTTTATTAACACTATTATCAGTAGCCTCAGCAGTATTTGATCTTTCTTTGTGAACTAAGTCCAGATCTTTTGAGAGTGATTTATTCATTCTTATCACTTTTTTATACTATCAAGTCTGGGGCAAGGTGTTCTGAATATGAAACATACAAGATCTGTTTTCCAGCAATCCTCTTCTAGGCATAAGAGAAGAGAAGAGAAATTGTGTACCCAGAAACTCTATTCTAAGAGACAATCCCCTACCAGACAGAAAATATGAATGTAGCCTTTGGGTCATTTCAAATGGTTTTGTGATTTCTCCTCCAGTATGGACAACCAAGCCTCTTTTACCATTATTACCAAATTCTCTCCTTGCTGTCTTTGCTGGTGATGTTGCTAGTGGATTTGGTGTCTCAGTACCTTTGCAGGGCACTTTCATCCAGCTGTTACCATCTCATGCACTGCTGCCAAGTCTGTGGACTACCTGGTAGCCACCCTCCCTCTTGCACCACCATCACTCCCTCTACCCGTGCCATTCCTCTCCTCCCTAACCCCCACGGGTCCAGGCTCTGCTCTGGGAAGGACTCTGAGGTCCAACCAAAGATGCTCATTGATCAATATTGGGTCAGATCCCCTCATACTAGTGTTCCAGCTGATGCTTAGGGCTCTTTGGTTCTCTGGCTTTATAAGTTGAATCATCCTTTCACACAACCAAGTTGCCAGCCCTCTCCAGAGGACTTAGCTAAGAGAGTTAGTTTAAAGATATCTGTTTGGATGTGACTTCTGTGACCCTAGGTCTCTTAAAGTGGAGTGAACACTGCTTATCTCATCCTAAATAACTTAAGACTCATCTCTTTTTTTCTAAACTCCATATTTTAATGCCTCCACATGAGGAAGGGTTTCTGTTTTAGCATCATCGAATTATTATGGAAAAATCATCATCCTTGGAACAAAATATATCTGTGGCAGATTGTATTTTTAAACGATAGCCACAAAAAGAGCTCCCATCCCACACATACTTCTAAAATCTTAACCACTTATGTATAAAGAGGTGGAGGCTAGCTACCCTACCCTTCAGTTATCAGGCCATTACTTGCTCATAATAGAATGGATGGGAGTGACACAGAGTGATTTCTGAGGTTAGATCATAAAAGACAGTGACACACAACCCTCAGAATGGGAGAAATATTTGCAAATTAAGCAACTGACAAAGGATTAATCTCCAAAATTTACAAGCAGCTCATGCAGATCAATAACAAAAAAACAAACAACCCAATCCAAAAATGGGCAGAAGGGCTTCCCTGGTGGCGCAGTGGTTGAGAATTCGCCTGCCGATGCAGGAGACACGGGTTCGTGCCCTGGTCCGGGAAGATCCCACATGCCGCGGAGCAACTAAGCCCGTGAGCCATGGCCGCTGAGCCTGCGCGTCCGGAGCCTGCGCTCCGCAACGGGAGAGGCCACAACAGTGAGAGGCCCGCATACCGCAAAAAAAAAAAAAAAAAAAAATGGGCAGAAGACCTAAATACACATTTCTCCAAAGAAGATATACAGATTGCCAACAAACACATGAAAGAATGCTCAACATCATTAATCATTAGAGAAATGCAAATCAAAACTACAATGTGATACCATCTCACACCAGTCAGAATGGCCATCATCAAAAAAATCTAGAAACAATAAATGCTGGAGAGAGTGTGGAGAAAAGGAAACCCTCTTGCGCTGTTGGTGGGAGTGTAAATTGATAAAGCCACTATGGAGAACAGTATGGGTTCCTTAAAAAACTACAAATAGAACTACCATATGACCCAGCAATCCCACTACTGGGCATATACCCTGAGAATACCATAATTCAAAAAGAGTCATGTACCACAATGTTCATTGCAGCTCTATTTACAATAGCCAGGACTTGGAAGCAACCTAAGTGTCCCTCAACAGACGAATGGATAAAAAAGATGTGGCACATATATACAATGGAATATTACTCAGCCATAAAAAAATGAAATTGAGTTATTTGTAGTGAGGTGGATGGACCTAGAGTCTGTTATACAGAGTGAAGTAAGTCAGAAAGAGAAAAACAAATACTGTATGCTAACACATATATACAGAATCTAAAAAAAATGGTCATGAAGAACCTAGGGATGGGAATAAAGATGCCGACCTACTAGAGAATGGACTTGAGGACATGGGGAGGGGGGAAGGGTAAGCTGGGACAAAGTGAGAGAGTGGCATGGACATATATACACTCCCAAATATAAAAGAGATAGCTAGTGGGAAGCAGTTGCATAGCATAGCGAGATCAGCTCATTGCTTTGTGACCAGCTAGAGGGGTGGGATAGGGAGTGTGGGAGGGAGGGAGATGCAAGAGGGAAGAGATATGGGGATATATGTATAGTATAACTCATTCACTTTGTTATACAGCAGAAACTAACACAGCATTGTAAAGCAATTATACTCCAATAAAAATGTTTTTAAAAAAGTGACACTTCTGCCTTGTATCCTGATATACTAATTATTAACATTTTCATGTGCCATGTAAGCCATTTGTCAACGCTGAGGCTCTCATGCTCTTAGGAAGTCCCATAGCCTGTGCAGAAAGACCCCATGTATTCCCTGAGCATACATGAGAAGTGCCAGCCCTCAACTCTTCCAGTTCCAGTCAAAATTTGACTGTAACCACAAGAACAGCAACCATGCCAGAACTGCCCAGCTGAATCCTTCCAGAGTTTCTGATCCTCAGAATCTGTGAGAGGTAAGGAAATGATTGTTATCACTTTAAGACACTAACTTTTGGAAAGTTTCATTATTTGGCAATAGCTAACTAGAACAATGCCTATATTAGTTAGCTAAGGCTGCCATAACAAAACAGCACGGACTGGAAGGCTTAAGTAACAGAAATTTATTTTCTCACAGTTTGGGAAGCTAAATGTCCAAGATCAAGTTTCTGGCCAATTTGGTTCAACGTAAGGGCTCCCTTCCTGGCTTACAGATGGCCATCATCTTGCTGTGTCCTCACATGGCCTTTCCTCAGTGTGTGTCATGGAGAGAGAGAGAGTGAGCTTTCTGGTGTCTCTTTTATAAGAATAATCATCCTATAGGGTCAGGGACCCACCCCATGACATCATTTGATAATGGGGGAAGCTGTGGTTGTTGGCGGCGGGTAGTGGGTGAGAAATCTCTACTTTCTACTCAATTTTGCTGTGAACCTAAAACTAAAAAACAGTCTATATATTAAAAAGAAGCAGCAGCAGCAACCCTGACACCACTTCTCAATGCCTTGTTTCATTCCTGTGACTGACTTCTCAGAAGCAAAAGATGTATAACTATCATGATCAGTCTCACATGAAAACAAAAGAAGAGCATCATTTCATGAACACAAGGTATTTTCATTTCTTTCCCCCCAAAAAGTCTAAATGTTTTCAGCTGTTTCAAGAGGCTCACATTACTCCCTCTAAACTAGGTATTCAAAACACACTCCCTGATAAAGTCCTTTAATATGGAGCCCTGTATTCTAGCTGCTCTTCTACTTAGATGGAAGTGCCCATGGTGGAGAGAGATGGGGAAGAGTAAAGATAGATGCATGAACTACAGGGGTTGCCAACAGATTGCTAATTTGATCCACTCCATTCACTTCAGAATGAGCTGAGAACCACATAGCCTTCAGTTACTATGGCACCATTTGCTTCCAAACTAGGAGTTTGAAATGGTTTTATGAAAGACTATTCCAACTAGAACTCTTCGTCCTCAAACACATTTGTTTACTTGGGGTGGAGGTGGCAGAGAATGCCAGGAGAAAGTGAGTTTTTAAATATGGAAGATTACCTATGTGAGTGTGTAGAAATATACCCATATGTATAGTTAATATGCAGTTGGAAATATTTGTATGGCCAGATGTATCTTAATGGCTTCATTGTTCCTATGCCATTCCTTTAGCATTTGAGAAAAATTACATAAAAAGGGGAAAAGTCTATTTCCGGTAGAGATTCATTCTATGTGTTGAAATCGGTACTCTATTTACTGTGAGGGCTTACATGCAGAATTAAGTCCTATCCTAGGAAGTAATCAAATTCTTAGACTTTCTGTCATCTGGACAGCAAAATTTTATAGGGAGTTTTGAGGGCAGAACTGCATTCAGACCCACACTTACTGCGTTTTCTGTTCTGATACATACATGTATATTCATCCATCCATTTGGCATGGGGTATGCAATATCAGCTTTGGACTTTGCTGAAGTCTTCAGGGCATCCCCATTTGATCTTTGGGTAGTTTTGGGAATTCTTGAAAATTTCAAAAGGAATGGCTCCTTAGGCTATAATCTCCATTAGTTCTAAAAGAGAATACAAAGTGGATAATCCTCAGATCTAAACTCTACCTCTCATGGTTTGATAACCGTACTTGAATGTGAATTAAATATCAAATAGTGTGGTAGGTACATTATTTAACATAAACTGGGCCTTCTCTAGAAACCTCAAGGCTCAGCCATTGCTCTGTGCTGACTTTCTCTCGTGAGGTCAGTCCAGAAGGTCTCCTGGGACAGGATGCTGATCCCATTGGTACAGCACTGTGGAAAAACCAATCCGGCTCGCCCATCCCTCTCTTCTCTTCCTTAACACTCTATGCTGCGATTAGCTGACCATTTTGCTTCAGAATTCAGGAAAACCCCAGGAGTTGTATGATCAAGGGATGTCGAACCGGCTCATTTTCACTCACTAGCCAGTCACCTCGAAAGTACAACACAAATGGTCAGTCAACAGTCCGTCTCAAAAGTTGATACCACACAGCTTCTTGAGGTGGCTGCTGTGAGCATTTGTATTCTGAAGTCCTGTTGCTGGCATTCACAAAGCATGAATGGGAAAATAATGAGGACGAAAAAATAATGTAATGTGTGGTGGTTTGTATCAGAACAAGAGCAGTGAGAATAGGAAACGGCACACACTTGCCTCAGAGGGCTTGTCTCTGGGGGTCAGGGCAGCATGTTTTCTTTCAAGGGCAAAGATAAGGGGCCAGCTGTTGAGAAGAAAAAGAATGGGGAGTTGAAGAAAAGGTTTTAAATTTTAAAAGACTGATTCAAAGAAGGTCTGCTAGGCTATTGGAGAAATACATGACCTGTGGAGTGAAGGAGACAGGTCCACAGCCAGCCTCCTTGCCCCATTTCTAGCTTTCTTTTTTCAGTAAGAAATCATTTCTTCTCCCCAAACACTTCTGCACTAAAATCAAGTTTTCATTCTTATTGACCATGGGGAGAGCAACATCTTTGATCTTCAACTTACTGAAGCCGCTGCCTACTGTTCTACTTCAAAGTATGCTTTTATGACTTAAGGGCATTTTAATAAAGAGTGCTCCAAAACCCAGTTGCGTATTATCTGGAATAGTAAGGAGCAATGTAGCTTATCAGGTGACACAATGCTGGAATCATAAGGAAACTTCTATAAGAAAAAACAGCTGTAAATGTTAGGGAATCGCTTTTTAAACATTTGTACTGGCTTTGTAAGGGTATATGTTCCTATATTTTGTCCTTTCTGCTTGTCCTCACTTCTACTGTTTGGAAATTTACACCCTCAGAGGAGGATAAAGAGTTGGTTTGAAAGTTTCCATCCTGAAGAATATGTGAAAATGTGGTTTAGAAAATTTTCCTTTATGTTTCTGTAACATGTATGAAATGTCCACAACATGGTAGAAGCTCAGTGTGGTAGAATGTCAGGAAAGGGTCTCTTCTGCTATGAAACATAGTTTACAAACAAGTCATCAAACCCATACATTTGGAACTATGAGAAAAATTGCAGGTTATTTCTTTACCTGGGTAGAGAGAAGACATTTCCTTAAGTATGAAAGTAGGAAGATATTTACTGTATTCATCTTAATGATCTGTTTGTAGGGGAGCAAAGCTTCGACCAAGTCTTAGAAGAAAGAAAGAGGAAATGTTTTCTAGCTAGAGAAGTTCATGGTAGCCAAATAAAGTCTAAGCTGTGAAGCATTTAAACCAATTTTAAAAATACAGCAATGGGTATAGAATTAAAAATACATAGAAAGATTCTTTTTCCATTTAGGTTATTATAGAATATTGAGTAGAGTTCCCTATGCTACACAGTAGGTCCTTGTTACCTGTTTAATATATAGTAGTGTGTATATGTTAATCCCAAAAAAGAATCTGAAAAAGAATGGATATGTGTATATGTATAACTGAATTACTTTGCTGTACACCTGAAACTAACACAACATTATAAATCAACTGTAATATGAAATAAAAATTAAATTAGAAAATAAAATAAATACAGAGAAGGAAAAGTTTTAGCTTTTCAGAAGATTGAGGGTTCATGATTTGGCTTATTTGGTCAAATGTTCAAAACAAATTAGTTGATAGCTAGATAAATGCCAGATGGTGATAGACGCCCTGAGGTGAAACCAACCATCCACATCCACTATCTACCCTCTTGTGCAAGCAAGAAACTTCAGCCATGGAGTTCATCTTTTGTTTAGTTTCACCAACTGTTAATTTTTTTTCATATTCACTTTTTCTCTACATACATCCCATACACATCTTGCCCACCCTCTTTTTCTGCTGGGCTATTTGAAAGCCAGCCGAAGACGTCGTGACATCACAACCGTAAATACTGTCTCTTCAGAGCAATGGCATTCTGTCAAATAACCACAATATCATGATCATATGTAAGTGTTTAATATGAGTAGTTAATTTTGCATATTCAACAAATCATATTTAAAATTCTATAATTCTCAGAACACCTTAATTTTGCATATTAAACACATCATATTTAAAATTTTCTGAATTCTCTAAGCATATCATTTTTGCTGATTTTCACCTTAAACTGGGATCCAATCAAGAAAGACACATTGTATTTCATGGTCGCATCTCTTTGGGCTCCTTTAATCTATAAAAATTCACTTGCTATTTTTTTCTTTCATGCCTTTGAAATGTTTTAAGAATCCAGGCCACTAGTTTATAGAATATGTTGTTATCCGGACTTGTTGATTTCTTTCCTCAGGTTTAAATTAAGATTAAATATTTTTGACAATAGTGCTGCATAGGTGAGTTAATGTTACTTTTTTTAAAAATTTATTTATTTATTTATTTTTGGCTACGTTGGGTCTTCGTTGCTGCGTGTGGGCTTTCTCTAGCCCTGGTGAGCGGGGTCTACTCTTCGTTGCAGGGCATGGGCTTCTCATTGCAGTGGTTTCTCTGGTTGTGGAGCATGGGCTCTAGGCACACAGGCTTCAGTAGTGGTGGCATGAGGGTTCAGTAGTTGTGGCTAGTGGGCTCTAGAGCACAGGCTCAGTAATTGTGGTGCATGGGCTTAGTTGCTCTGTGGCATGTGGGATCTTCCCAGACTAGGGATCAAACCCATGTACCCTGCATTGGAAGGAGGATTCTCAACCTCCAGGGAAGTCCAGTGAGTTAATGTTCTTGCTGTTGCTTTACATCCAGAGGGTGTACAATGGTGTGTTAGTTTTGTCCCATTATTGGTGAGACTACATTTGAGCCCTTAATTAAGCTGGATCTCTCACTTGTAAAGGTACTTTCTTTTTCTTTTATATATATATAATCAATAGTAATCTGGGGCATAAAACTTTGACAGCATGCAGTCCTCTCTCCCCATGGTAAACAGAATAATACCACCCTCACCTTATTACCCCTGCAGATGTCTATGTCCTTATCCGTGGGACCTGTGAATATGTTCAGTTAAGTGATGGATAAGGGGAATGAGATAGCAGATAGAATTAAGGTTGCTGACCAGTTGACCTGAATACATGAAAATTACCCTGGATTATCCGTATGAGCCCAGTGTAATCACAAGGGTCCTTACAAGTCAAAGATGGAGGTGGAAGATTGAGAGGGAGATGTGACTAAGGAAAACTCGTTAGTGACATGTAACACTATTTTCTTTAAAAATGGAGAAAGAGAGTCACAAGCTAAAGAATGCAAGCATTTTCTAGAAGCAGAAAAGGCAAGGAAACAGATTCACCCCTAAGGCTTCCAGGAAGGAATTCTGACCTGCTTGATTTGAGCCTAGTGGGTCCCATGTCTGACTTCTAACCTACAGAACTGTAAGTTAACAAATTTGTATTGTTTAAAACCCCTAAACTTTTGATAATTTGTTGCAACTCTAATAGAAAATGAATATAACCCCTAAAATTTCATCCAATCCTTTTAGCATGCATTGATGATTCTTGTCCTAAAAAATTCTTACACTGGGAGTTGTAAATGGTATTATTTACTAACTGTCAATTCTTCCTTATTTATTAGTTCCCCCTCTTCTCTTTTTTAGTCCTTTCTTTCCCTCTTTCTCTCTTGAGTATCATTATGAACTCATGATCCTTTTTTAAAAATTCAGTTTTATGTAACCCATTACTTTTATTATTTTTTGATGCTTTAATTGTCCCAAATTTGACCAATGGTAGGCACTTCAAGCAGATTCCTATGACCATCTAGCATAGCCTCATTAGTCTTAGAGCACTTTCTTGATCTCTAGAACACAATATTTAGTGTTAACCTTATCCTTTTTTTCTCCCATATCTGAAATCCACCATTTTAACCAAAGAGTCCTGGTTACATTTAATGAAGAATGGCAACCTGTATGATGGGAGTTCCCTGGCAGTCCAGTGGTTAGGACTCTGGGCTTTTACTACCGTGGCCCAGCTTCATTCCCTGGTCAGGGAACTAGCATCCTGCAAGCCATGTGGTGCAGCCAAAAAAACCCCAAACTTGTGTGATAAGAGAACTAATTTTTATTGATACATTGGTATTTCAATGTATTTTCAGTTTTAGTAGACAGGTGAACATCTTTTCAAAATTTAAGAGACATTTGTTCTAGCTTTTTCTGTGAACTATTCATGTATTTTACCCTTTTTGTGTCAGCTTGGCTTTTTTTTTTCTCATTTTGAGTTCTTTGTATGATAGGGAAACTAGCCTTTTATCTGTTGAACATATTGCAGTTGTTTTTTCCCAAATTTTCATTTTTTCTTTGACATAATTTTGTAATGAAAACTTTTTTTAATATAGTAGAGTTTACTCATCTTTTTTAAAATTGCAACTGAATTTTGAGTTAGGAAAACTTTGCTCACATCCAGGTTATAAAGAAATTCACCCATGTGTTATTCTAGTACTTAAACATCAGTTTTTACATTTGGATCTCTTGTCCATTTAGTATAAAGAATGAGTCCAAAATTACCATTTTTCAGATGTCTCAAGAACATCTGTTGTAAGGTCCATCTTTCCTCCCAGCCATTTGATATGCCTTCCTTATCACTAAATTGCTATATGTTTTGGAGTCTGTTTTTGAACTTCCTATTCTGTTCTACTGGTCAGTCTGTCAATTCATGCACCAGTACCACACAGTTTTAATTAGTGTTTTGATAATATGTTTTACATATTAGGGCTAGTCAACCCTTACTGCTTTTTTTTAAACGTTTTTATTGGAGTATAATTGCTTTACAATGGTGTGTTAGTTTCTGCTTTATAACAAAGTGAATCAGCTATACATATACATATATCCCCATATCTCTTCCCTCTTGCATCTCCCTCCCTCCCTCCCACCCTCCCTATCCCACCCTTCTAGCTGGTCACAAAGCACTGAGCTGATCTCCCTATGCTATGGGACTGCTTCCCACTAGCTATCTCTTTTACATTTGAAAGTGTATATATGCCCATATATACACTACCACTCTCTCACTTTGTCCCAGCTTACCCTTCCCCCTCCCCAATTTCCTCAAGTGCATTCTCTAGTAGGTTTGCATCTTTATTCCCTTCTTGCCCCTAGGTTCTTCATGACCATTTTTTTTTTTTTTAGATTCCATATATATGTGTTATCATACGGTATTTGTTTTTCTCTTCTGACTTACTTCACTCTGTATGACAGATTCTAGGTCTATCCACCTCACTAAAAATAACTCAGTTTCATTTCTTTTTATGGCTGAGCAATATTCCATTGTATATATGTGCCACATCTTCTTTATCCATTTGTCTGTAGATGGGCATTTAGGTTGCTTCCAAGTCCTGGCTATTGTAAATAGAGCTGCAATGAACATTGTGGTACATGACTCTTTTTGAATTATGGTTTTCTCAGGGTATATGCCCAGTAGTGGGAGTGCTGGGTCGTATGGTAGTTCTATTTTGACTTTTTTAAGGATCCTCCTTACAGTTCTCCAGAGTGGCTGTATCAATTTACATCCCCACCAACAGTGCAAGAGGATTCCCTTTTCTCCACACTCTCTCCAGCATTTATTGTTTGTAGATTTTTTGATGATGGCCATTCTGACTGTTGTGAGATGATATTGCATTGTAGATTTTTTGTTTGTTTTGTTTTTTAAAATTAATTAATTTATTATTTATTTTTGGCTGCATTGGGTATTTGTTGTGGTGCATGGGCTTCTCATTGCAGTGGCCTCACCCGCTGCGGAGCACGGGCTCCAGGTGCACAGCCTTCAGCAGTTGTGGATTGCAGGCTCAGTTGCTCTGCAGCATGTGGGATCCTCCTGGACCAGGGCTTGAAACCATGCCCCCTGCATTGGCAAGCAAGTTTTCAACCACTGCACCACCAGGGAAACCCTGCATTGTAGTTTTGATTTGCATTTCCCTAATGATTAATGATGTTGAGCATTCTTTCATGTGTGTTGGCAATCTGTATATCTTCTTTGGAGAAATGTCTATTTAGGTTTTCTGCCCATTTTTGGATTGGGTTGTTTGTTTTTTTGATGTTGAGCTGCATGAGCTGCTTGTAAATTTTGGAGATTAATCCTTTGTCATTTGCTACATTTGCAAATATTTTCTTCCATTCCGAGGGTTGTCTTGTCATCTGTTTATGGTTTCCTTTGCTGTGTAAAAGCTTTTAAGTTTCATTAGGTCCCATTTGTTTATCTTTGTTTTTATTTCCATTTCTCTAGGAGGTGAGTCAAAAAGGATCTTACTGTGATTTATGTCATGGAGTGTTCTGCCTCTGTTTTCCTCTAAGAGTTTGATAGTGTCTGGCCTTACATTTACATCTTTAATCCATTTTGAGTTTATTTTTGTGTATGGTGTTAGGGAGTGTTCTAATTTCATTCTTTTACATGCAGCTGTCCAGTTTTCCCAGCACCACTTATTGAAGAGGCTATCTTTTCTCCATTGTATATTCTTGCCTCCTTTATCAAAGATAAGGTGACCATATGTGTGTGGGTTTATCTCAGGGCTTTCTATCCTGTTCCATTGACCTATATTTCTGTTTTTGTGCCAATACCATGCTATCTTGATTACTGTAGCTTTGTAGCATAGTCTGAAGTCTGGAAGCCTGATGCCTCCAGCTCCGTTTTTCTTTCTCAAGGTTGCTTTGGCTATTTGGAGTCTTTTGTGTTTCCATACAAATTGTGAAATTTTTTGTTCTAGTTCTGTAAAAATTGCCAGTGGTAGTTTGATAGGGATTGCATTGAATCTGTAGATTGCTTTGCGTAGTATAGTCATTTTCACAGTGTTGATTCTTCCAATCCAAGAACATGGTATATCTCTCCATCTATTTGTATCATCTTTAATTTCTTTCATCAGTGCCTTATAATTTTCTGCATACAGGTCTTTTGTCTCCTTAGGTAGGTTTATTCCTAGGTATTTTATTCTTTTTGTTGCAGTGGTAAATGGGAGTGTTTTCTTAATTTCACTTTCAGATTTGTCAACATTAGTGTATAGGAATGCAAGAGATTTCTGTGCATTAATTGTGTATCCTGCTACTTTACCAAATTCATTGATTAGCTCTAGTAGTTTTCTGGTAGCATCTTCAGGGTTCTCTGTCTATAGTATCATGCCATCTGCAAACAGTGACAGCTTTGCTGCTTCTTTTCCCATTTGGATTCCTTTTATTTCTTTTTCTTCTTTGATTGCTGTGGCTGAAACTTCCAAAACTATGTTGAATAATAGTGGTGAGAGTGGGCAACCTTGTTTTGGTCCTGATCTTAGTGGAAATGGTTTCAGTTTTTCACCATTGAGGACGATGTTGGCTGTGGGTTTGTCATATATGACCTTTATTATGTTGAGAAAAGTTCCCTCTATGCCTACTTTCTGGAGGGTTTTTATCAGAAATGGGTGTTGAATTTCAGACTTGACGGCAAAATTAAAACCTTTGCCGACAGGCAATAGCTAAGAGAATTCAGCACATCCAAACCAGCTCTACAACAAATACTAAAGGAACTTCTCTAGGTAGGAAACACAAGAGAAGGAAAATACCTAAAATAACAAACCCAAAACAATTAAGAAAATGGTAATAGGAACATACATATTGATAATTACCTTATATGTAAATGGATTAAATGCTCCTACCAAAAGACATAGCTTTGCTGAATGGATACAAAAACAAGACCCGTATATATGCTGTCTACAGGAGACCCACTTCAGACCTAGGGACACATACAGACTGAATGTGAGGGGATGGAAAAATATGTTCCATGCAAATGGAAATCAGAAGAAAACTGGAGTAGCATTTCTCATATTAGACACAATAGACTTTAAAACAAAGATTATTACAAGAGACAAAGAAGGACAGTACATAATCAAGAGATCAATCCAAGAAGAAGATATAACAATTGTAAATTTTTATGAACCCAACATAGCATCTCAATACATAAGGCAAATACTAACAGCCATAAAAGGGGAAATCAACAGTAACACATTCATAGTAGGGGCCTTTAACACCCCAGTTTCACCAATGGACAGATCATCCAAAATGAAAATAAATAAGGAAACACAAGCTTTAAATGATACATTAAACAAATGGACTTAATTGATATTTATAGGACATTTCATCCAAAAACAACAGGATATACTTTCTTCTCAAGTACTCATGGAACTTTCTCCAGGATAGATCACATGTTGGGTCACAAGTCAATCCTTGGTAAATTTAAGAAAATTGAAATCATATCAAGTATCTTTTCTGACCACAGTGCTATGAGATGAGATATCAATTACAGGAAAAAATCTGTATAAAATACCAACACATGGAGGCTGTACAATACACTACCTAATAACCAAGAGATCAGTGAAGAAATCAAAGAGGAAATCAAAAAATACCTAGAAACAAATGACAATGAAAACACAATAACCCAAAACCTATGGGATGCAGCAAAAGCAGTTCTAAGAGGGAAGTTTATAGCAATACAATCCTACCTTAAGAAACAAGAAATATCTCAAATAAACAACCTAACCTTACACCTAAAGCAATTAGAGAAAGAAGAACAAAAAAACCCAAAAGTTAGCAGAAGGAAAGAAATCATAAAGATCAGATCAGAAATAAATGAATAAGAAATGAAGGAAATGATAGCAAAGATCAATAAAACTAAAAGCTTGTTCTTTGAGAAAATAAACAAAATTGATAAACCATTAACCAGACTCATCAAGAAAAAAAGGGAGAAGACTGAAATCAATAGAATTAGAAATGAAAAGGGGGAAGTAACAACTGACACTGCAGAAATACGAAGGACCTTGAGAGATTACTACAAGCAACTATATGCCAATAAAATGGACAACCTGGAAGAAATGGACAAATTCTTAGAAATGCACAACCTTCCAAGACTGAACCAGGAAGAAATAGAAAATATGAGCAGACCAATCACAAGCACTGAAATTGAAACTGTGATTAAAAATCTTCCAACAAACCAAAGCCCAGGACCAACTGGCTTCACAGGCAAATTCTATCAAACATTTAGAGAAGAGCTAACACGTATCCTTCTGAAACTCTTCCAAAATATAGCAGAGGGAGGAACACTCCCATACTCATTCTACAAGGCCACCATCACCCTGATACCAAAACCAGACAAAGGTGTCACATAAAAAGAAAACTGCAGACCAATATAACTGATGAACATAGATACAAAAATCCTCAAGAGAATACTAGCAAACAGAACCCAACAGCACATTAAAAGGATCATATACCATGATCAAGTGGGGTTTATCCCAGGAATGCAAGAATTCTTCAATATATGCAAATCAGTCAATGTGATACACCATATTAACAGATTGAAGGAGAAAAACCATATGATCATCTCAATAGATGCAGGGAAAGCTTTTTTTTTTTTTTTTTGGAGTTTCCTAGCTCTACACATGTCTGGTTTTATATGAATGTTCGATTTAACTGGTTTAGCTCTCAGAAGACTTGGTGTGTTTATAGGGATTGCATTAAATTTATATATTCTCTTTGGGACAATCACAGTATATGCAATGGCTTTATCTCCTTTTCAAGATGAAGAAATGCCTTTTTCTTCAACTGTTCTCATCATTTTTGCATGTTTGTTGTTAAGTTTATTTCTAAGTATCTATTTGCTTGCTGTTGTGAATATTATTTTCTCATTGTAGAGAGGTCATTTTACTTTTTTTCCAATACTTGTTGCTCTATTTCAGTGGTTTTCAGTCTTCTAAGCACATTAGAACCATCTGGGAAAGTTAACGTTCTTACAGTGTAGGTATATTACAAACCAATTAAATCAGAATTTCTGGGTGTAAGGCCATAGCCATCAGTGTTTCTAAAGGTCTTCAGATAATTCCAATGTAAAACAAAAGTTGAGAATTGCTGATTGACTTGGGAGTGAGAAGGAACCTTGGCAGGCTTGATATGAAGTGAAAGAAATAAAAAGTCTTTATTATTACTGAGGAGTTTCTGTTTGGTTCATATATATTTGTAATTATATATTTATTGCAAATTGATGTTCTTAGCATTATAAAAGCCTTAATCACAATTGCTGATTTTTGGTCTGAATTCTCCCTTGTTTACTCTCAGGGTTGCCATCCCTGCTTTCTTACTGTTTGGATTTTCATGGTATACATTTACCCATACTTTTACTGTTAACATTTTAGAATTATTTATTTTTAACTATTATTTTTTGTATTTGGCATATATTAGGGTTTTGCTTTGTAAATCAATCTAAATTTTGAAAAATAGGTGAGGTGAGCCAATTTTGTGTTACTTATATCACAAATATGTTTGGTCTCAGCTTGATCTTTCTTTTTATGTTTTATATTGCATATATTTACAAATTATAGGCTATATTTATGGTTTTTCTTTCTCTCTATGCTCTGTTTTCTTTGCCCCTTTTTCTACAGTGCTCTCTTCATTAGGAAGTTCTCTGTATTTTTGTGCTACTGGTTACTTTTATGTTCATAATTTGTATGATATTCTTTGTCCTCTTTTCCCTTATTTAGATACTTTCTCTTTGTTTTGACAACTTTAAGTGATATCTTTAACTCCTACTTATTACGTGATAGTTAATGAGCTTATCTGATTTCTTTATCTGTCTCTTTCTCCTCTGATTTTTTGTTGAATTATTCCTACTAGGTCAGAATTCATAACTTTTACACACTATCTTCTACCTTCGCCCCCCACATTTGCTTGAACCTTGGATCTATAATTAAGTATATTCAATGCTCACTATTAGTCCTATGGCTGATGTTCCCCCAGTGTGTTTTGGTCAGATAGAGCTTGTTCTCTCATAGGGTCTCAGGAATTGTTCATGAGGACAGTATTCCTCAGGTGTTTGCAGGCTACATTGTCTGTAGCCTTGTTACTTGAAGAAGAGCTTGGCTGGATATAAGATTTTTGGCTCATACTTTCTCTTTTGGGTTCCTTTAAGCTATTGCTCTCCCAGTGTGTTGGTTTTATATGTTACTGTTAAAAAGTGTGATGCCAACCTGATTTTTTTTAAGTAAATTTGTCTTTTTACCTGGAAAGGCAGAAGATTTTTTCTTTATTTTTAATGTTTAATAGTTTTACTAGGATATATCTTAAAACTGACTAGCTTAATTTTTTTTGCTTTTCTTCTTAAATTGTAGTTGTCTATATATGTTAGATCATCTATCTTATATCTTTCACTGTCTTTGATTCTTCTTCATTTTTAAATTTTCCATCTTTTTGCTATATTATCTTTTCTTTCAACATCCAATGTTATATTTTCAGTTGAATCTAGTCTCCCTTGGACATCTTATAATTTAGTCTTTATTTTCAGTTTCATTTTATATTTTTCTTTTCTGAGTTTAGTCACTCATATCTTCTGTGTGTATAGTATATGTGTGTGTATGCCCATTTTGGTTCTTCATTTTTGAGTTTCTGATTTGACATATTTTATTTACACGTACAAATATTTGCTTAAGAATATTTAGTCAGGGTACTTCCCTGGTGGTCCAGTGGTTAAGACTTTGCCTTCCAATGCAGGCAGTGTGGGTTCAATCCCTGGTTGGGGAGCTAAGATCCCACATGCCTCGTGGCCAAAAAACCAAAAAACATAAAACAGAAGCAATATTGTAACAAATTTAGTAAAGACTTTAAAAATTGTCCACATCAAAAAAAATCTTTAAAAAAAAAAAAGAATATTTAGCCAGGTTGTGCTGTTATGTTGTAGTTTTTACCTGCTAACAGGTAAAAACTTTTCTATTTACAATACCTTTGTATGGATGCCGTCTGCCAATTTATGCTAATTTTGAAATGTCTTCTCTTCTTCTGTGTCAACAATAATGGGGTATGTAGGCAGGGCTGAGCAGTATGTTTGGCCCACAGCGTCTGTTACTGTGTGGATACCCTTTTCTTTGTATACTGTGTTGTCATTTTAAAATTAGTAGTGCTTGGTTTGGGTGGGTGAGGGATATTTTATGTCTTCTGATTTTGTGATTTTTAAAAAAAATTTCTATAGATCTCCTAATTGTCAGGGCTTGTTTCCTTCTTTCCTTTCACTCCCAATCCTCCTATGGTGCTCTTCCCCTTCTTAGTTATCTGCCATTCCCTGAAGTGGGGCCCTTGCAAGGTTTCCATCTCTGCTCTGGCACATTCTTAAGTCTTTGCCTATGGATTCTTCAGCAGCCAGTGTCCCAATCCACCAGGTCTCATGTTCTCAATGTTCTAAGATGGCATTTAGGGTGTGAGTCTCTCTTCCTGGGAGATAATTTTGATCTGTTGTCTGTCATACAAGGCATCTGATGCTTCTCTTCTCCCACACAGCACCCCCCCATGTTGCCATCTGTTGTCTCTGGGGTGAGCTCTAGCGCTTACTCTGCTGTGTGCAGGTATTGATTTCCCTACTTACACATGTGAAAGTCTGTTGTAATTTCTGATCCCGATTCAGGCTCTAAGTGTGGGTTCTGAACAGCTTTGTTTGCCATAGTTGTCGGCCTGAATGTTTGTTTTACGGAGGAAGTGGAGAAATAAGAGTACGTAAGCAACTATTTCCTCTGGGAACTCAGAAGTTTCTTACATATCCCTAACATGTTAACATATTTTTCTTAATAGTATTAATGTCTTAAATTCATATCGTATATTTTTCTCATAGTATTTTGACATAAAATCCTTTATTTGTTTAATGAAAACTGAGGCTCAGAAAGGTTAAATGAATTCTTCAATGTCATACAACTACATATAGTAGAAGAATTCAAATTGAAATTGGGGTTTCCTAAATTCAAATTCAGTTTTCTTTTCATGCCACCAATCTGCCATTTTAATAGTGTAAAAATTTACTGAAGTTCTTCCTGGAAAGAAGTAAAAGAAATACTTTCTAAAACACTCTCCAAGTATCTTTCAAAATAATGACTCCAAGGAAAGTATTGGAAACAGTAAAATATTAAAACTCTTTTCCTAATGCAAATGGTGTGGATATTGCCATATCTAAGAACTATAGCTACAATTCAATGAGATTGAACAATGCAATGAGGTTAAACTGTGAAAGACAGTATTAAGAGGTCAGTGTAATCTCACCTCAGTGATCACTTTCAATCCCACTTATACTCATGACATTACAATGAGTAGTTGTAAAGATGATGATAAACACCATAGCTTATCATCAAGAATCACTGATGAGTGATGTGCAGAAGCAATCAGAGAATATGGCAAAGAGAAGAAAGTTGAAAGATACTTGACCCCTGAATTTTGTGTTTAATGAAGGAAATTGTGTTGACATTTACCAGATATATTTGATGCTAAATGTTCATACTGTTAGGAGGAAGACATAAAAATAAATAAAATTATGGAATTAGGCTAATTAAGTCCTATTCCCATCTCTATTACTAACTACATTCATTTGAGTAAATAACTTGATTTCCTTGTAACCCACAGGTACAAGATGGCTTCATAGTTTGGAACTATGAAGAGAGTAGGTTTGCTAAAGTCTGCATTGACCAGAACATTCTGAAGTATGATCTGTTCTGAGTGATGATTTTAGGAGAGACAGTGGAAAACTGGAGTGCATCTGGAAAGGGTTAGCACCTGGAAACCATGTCATTTAAGGAACTATTAAAGGACCTGCTTATGTTTGGTGTAGTTAAAAAATATTTGTAGTATAGTACAAATGCTTCCAATATTTGATGGACTGACCTCTAGAAGGCCGATTAGACCTTTTCTGTGAAACTCCCTAGAAAATCTGGGAACAGCAAGATGAGATTTATGGTGCTGGCACCATTTAATGAAGTTTTCTAACAATGAATGCTTCCCACATGAAATATACAGCTTTTAAAGTAGTGACTCCCCTATGGTACCATTTCCCCGCCTCAACCTTAAAATGCCTGGCAGAGTTCAGATAATTACCTTCTGGGAAGTTCTTTGAAACCTTCTCGCATATGTGAGCTAGACATTTTCTAAAACAGTTGTGACATAAGAAATATGTATTTGGTCTCTGACCTCAGTTGCTGACACAGAGCTTCAAACACCCTTGTGATTTCTTGAATGATAGGAAGGCTGGGGGCATCATATGTTCTAATATTTAGTCTTTGACCCCAGTTCCTGACACAGAGTTCCTAAAACCCTTGTAATTTCTCGAGTGATAGGTTTGATAGTGTTTTATAAAAAGCTCCTAAATCCCTTGGAATTTCTTGGGTGTTAGGAGAATCTTTTGTTCTAATGAGGTGACTCTTGGTGATCTCCTGAATAGCTTTAGGATGGGGGCTGGTCACCAGAAAGACCAAGCCATGCTTAGATGCTTGGAACTTTCAACCCCACAGCCTAGTCCCCAGAGAGGGGAGAGGGGCTGGAGATTGAGTTAATAATTGATCATGCCTATGTGATGACATCTCTATAAAAATCACTCAAGTATGGGGTTTGGAAAACTTCTGAGTTGGTGAACATATCCATATTCCAGGAAGGTTGTATACTCTTCCCTGTAGGGACAGAAGCTTCTGTGATTGGAACCCTGCTAGACCTTGCACTATATATTCCTTCATCTGCCTGTTCATCTTTTTCCTTTATGGTAAATAAGTAATAGTAAATAAATGTTTCCCTAGGTTTTGTGAGCCATTCCAGCAAATTATCAAAGCTGAGTGGGGGTGATTGTGGGAACTTCTGACTTTGTAGCCATGTTAGACAGAAATGTGGGTCCCCTCGGACCCATTACTTGTGACTGGCATCAGAAGTGAGGGCTGTCTTTTGGGACTGAGCCTTTAAAGCTGTAGAGACTGGCACTAACTCCAGGTAGTTAGTGTCAGAATTGAATAAATTATAGGACACCCAGTTGGTGTTGGAAGAGTTAGAAAATTAATTGGTGTGGAGAGAGAAAAATACTGCACATCTGGCATCAAGTGTTGTAAGTAAAGAAATAGTTTTCCTTTAACAATGGTTTCCAAGCATGGCTAGATCAAAATTACATTGAGATACTTCTTAAATATATAGAGTCTTAAATATATAGAGTTAAACATAATCCATAGACTCTACTTCTGTAAATATAGGCAAAGTTCACAAATTTGTCCTAAAATTGTTCCTTGTTCAGCCAGCCAATTGATGCCTGAAAGATACACTGGTAGATACACTATTGGATACTGGCATAGAGAGGTAACTTTTAAACATCACAACTCCTTGTCTTATGGAGTTTAGTCTCATGGGAGAGACAAATATTAATTTAGAAATCATACCTTTGATACAAAGAATATCATGACAAACTCAGGTAAGTGATCTAAAGGGAAGAATAAAGGAGAGTATAAGAAAGGAATGTGTCTTAGCCTGAGGGCTTAGAGAAGGCTTCATTGAGGAAGGGACACTTGGCTAAGACTTGAATGGTGAGACTTAGTTACTCAGAAAGCTTTAGGGTGGAGAGAGGGCATTCCAGGTAGAGTTACAGCCATGTATAAAGGTCCTATGGCAAAAATGAGAATAGGGAGTTGGAAGGACTAAAGGAAGAGAAACGGGAAGTATGGCTGGATCGTGAGAGAGAGTGAGAAATGGGGTGAAACTTGAGATGTAGGCAGGGCTGATCCATGTAGGAGCCATGAATAATGTGTTAAGGATGTTGGTCTTGATCCTAAGAGCAATGGAGAAAATCACCACTGGATTTTTAGCATTTTGAGTGGAATGTAGCTGTTAAGTGCCCTGATCAGAGTTGCATTTTTAAATGATAATCCCAAGTACTTTGTCAAAAACAGATCGGCAGTGTAACAGAACAAATATTAGAAATTGTGGTATCAAAGACAAGGATGATGTGGAATTAAGGGGAAAACAGTATATTTGGGAGATATTTAGGAGGTTAAACAGGATATTGTGATGGATTTGACTTGACGAGAGGGTTAAGGTGTTCTCAAACAATTCCTGGGTGTGGGGCTTGTGCAGCTGAATGGAGGGAAGTGTGATTCATTGGCATAGGACCACTGAACGAGGACAAAATGTGGTGAGGACGTGATGATTCATTCTGGAATATGCTGAGATATGAGGTGCATTTTAGATACCAGAATGGACTTGTTGAATAAGCTGTGGTATATGTGAGTCTGGAGGTCTGAAAACAGGAAAGACAGCATGTTTCCATACCATTGCAAAGTGTTCTGTAAAGAAAAAAGACCCATAGAAATAATTCATAGGTAACAACTCTCACAATTTGAGTGTGGGTAATGTTAACTATCAGGATTATTGACATCTACCCTGCTGGTGTCATCTGTTGATTAAATCAAACATGATTTTAAAGAACAGAGATAAGGCCCAAAGCCCTTGGAGTTGTGGTTCACTTGCTTGGCTATGTCTGCAGTTGGACAACAGTGATTTTGTTTGTTTGTTTTTGATAACGAGATAGCATATACACTCTCATGGGAGCTGAAATGACTTCAAAGAAATCTTCACCCATGGTCCTTTGTTTCTGCAGGAGAGAAGGCAAGAGCATGGGGAGTGAGTGAATAGGATATGTAAGGTGAGAAAGCAGTCCAGTTAAACCACAAGGGGCTAATAGAAGTGAATCACATACACACACAACTCAAAGGATCTTTGGTTACCAAGTAAGTTTAAAAAGAATTGGAAAAATACAATCAGAAAAAAGGCAGCCCACAGATATTTAGAATTTTCCTCTCTGACCATTGGTCTATTTATTAGTGAGTGCTTCCATTTACACCATTTCCTAGTAAAATTTTCACTGGCAAAATAAACATTGATTAAATTTAGAGAAGCATTTAATTAGAAAGCCACTACATTTCTGGAGGGAATCTGTTCCGTGAGTTTCCTGAGCAATTGGGTACAGAAAAGAATGAGAAGACTGTTGTATGGCAATTCATTCATGGCTTAATGGCAGCTGACTACATGCTAGGCCCATGTGGCTTTACCAGGAAAGGTGAGTTGGCTAACAGCAAACTGAAGGAAATTGGAAAGTTGATCACAACAGCTGTTTATAGGCTTCAGATTTGCCATATTTGCTTTCTTGTCCTTTTCACAATTTTGAGAACTTATAGTAATTTGTATGGTATGCATGCCCTTTAATCATCTCAAATCCTATTAGGAAAGTGACACATACAAACATAATGGGTATAAAATGGGACAAGGTTGCTGTGAGTCTTCACTATACATGTAGGTAAAACCTGTTATTTCAGTGATGTATGTATGTATATCAGCTTGGTATTCCCTTTGCTCACACCTGCTCACACCTTGTGGCCTCCTATTACTCTATGGAAAAGGATGTAAATGAAATATCCAAAGGTAGTAGACAAACAAAGCTGCCAGGCAGAGTGAGCATAATGTATGTCCTATTCCCAGTGTAGCCCCAGGTGGACAATGAACCACTTCAGTGCCACCGTGATGCAGGTTTGCCTTGACATTTAGGCTGTGGCTCAGCACAGAAGCCCTGAGTTTCCTCCCTGACCCATTTGACTCTGCATTGCAGGCAGTGAAGGAGCCCCTCACTGTGTTATTACTCATCATGCCTGACGTGCAGTTGGCAACCTTATTTGTGAGGCACTGTCTGTATTCTCTGGTAGGTTGGCCTCACCCCTTGGGAGATAAGAAGTGTGTCTTTGAATCAAAAGATCTGAAAATGCAGTCAAGATGTAGTCCTGTGATGCCTTAATATACTTTAAGCCAGGGCCTCTTTTATTGTTTCTCGAACACCATTTCCCAAATGCACTGCAGCAGTAACCTATTCTTTAGAGTGCCCTTGCAGAGAGCACCTGATATATCCAGCTGGAAGAAAATGCAGAGAACAGATTCGACCCTGCTGCTGTGCACTCAGGGCCTGGGAATATGTCAGGAGGAGGCCCTGTTTTTCTCAATGAGACTGGGGATGAATGCAGAATGTCTCTCCACTTCAGAATCCTTCAATGCTTCCTGAAGACGATAGTTTGTATTGTTTGTTTCTTGGCATGGCACTCATTGTACAAATGACATCTCTTATATAAGAAACTAAACAAAATTAAATTCAAAAGTTAAGCTCTCTTGCTTGGAGAAGTTTTGAGATTTGAGTAGGAGGATGCTCTCCTTTTCCTTATATTTCTGATCCTTTCAAAATGTGAAAAAAATTTCTTAAGTCAAGAGCCATACAGAAAACAGGCTGCAGGCCAGATTTGGCACTCAGACCGTAGTAAGAAGACCTGTTTTAGAGTTTCTGGGATTATAACTGCAACATTACTTTAGTTTTTAATTCAGAATATGGAAACAAAGAAAGTGCACCTTGTTCCTTACTCCTTGTTCCTTCTTTGTTCTTGGAGCTCCTTGCACTTTAACACCCATGGCCTCCCTTTTGCCCCTTCACTCACTGTGCTTTAGGGAAGGGCAGTTCTGATGAGATGGTAAATTGGGGGGAAAAAAAACTAGGCTTGCTTGGCTCAGTTCAGCCCTTCTTCCTCGTAGATGTGAGCTAACCCATTCATTCATTTAATAAATAGTATTCAGTGCTTATGTATATCAGACATTGTTCTGGGCACTGAAGTTGCAGCTGTGAAGAAAACAGACAAAAATCCCTTACATTCTGATAAGAGACACAGAAAATAAACATAATAAGTGTTTTTAAAGTAACAAGTCTTAAAAAAGCAGAGAAGAAATATCTAGATGGGAGGGAGCTGAAATTTTAGATAGGAAGTACAGGGAAGGCCTTACTGAGAAGGTGATTGTAACTAACACCAGAAGGAAGTGTGGGAGAGAAGCATGTAGATGTCTGGAATTAGAGCATTCCAAGCAGAACCTTCTGCAACCATGCAAAGGGCCTGAAGCACAGATCACCTCCAGAGTTTGAGGAAGAGCAAGGAAACAGAGTAGCTGGGAAGTAGGTGGGAAATAACCTAATATGACTTGTGTTTTAACAAAATCACTTGACTCCTGTGATAAGGCTCATTTTGGGGATGGGGAAGATTGAAACAAAAGTAGAGTTAAGAGGTTATTGATATAATCCAGAACCGAGATGATGGTACTAACAGTGAAGGTGGCTAGAAAGAGTTGGATTCTGGGTACTTCCCTGGTGGCTCAGTGGTTAAGAATCCACCTGCCAATGCAGGAGACACGGGTTCATTACCTGGTCTGGGAAGATCCCACCTGCCACGGAGCAGCTAAGCCCATGCACCACAACTACTGAGGCTGTGCACTTTAGGGCCCGCAAACCACAACTACTGACCAGACGTTCTGCAACTACTGAAGCCCTCGTGCTTAGAGCCTTGCTCCACAACAGAAGCCACTGAAATGAGAAGCCTGCCCACTGCAATGAAGTGTAGCCCCCGCTCACTGCAACTAGAGAAAGACTGTGCACAGCAATGAAGACCCAACACAGCCAAAAAAAAAAAAGTTGGAGTCTAGGCATATTTGAAGAATGGGTGACAAAATTTGCTGATAAATGAGATGCAGTATGAAGAACGGTAAGCATCAAGAACAAAGATAAACATCAAAGATGATCTGAGTAACTGAAGAATGAATTTGCAGTTAATTGAGGTGGGCAAGACTGGGAAAGGAGCTGGTTTTGGTGCAGTTGGAAGGTAAAGATCAAGACTTCAGTTTTAGACACATGGAGTTTAAGATGCCAGTTAGACTTCCAAGTGGAGATATTGAACACGAGAGTGGATACATAACCCTGGAGTTCACCAGGAAAAGCCCAAGCTTGGCATCAGCTCAGAGATCATAGTTGAAACCATGGGACATGATGAGATCATCTAGACTCTAGAGAGTGAGTGTAGTCAGAAAAATAGATGTGGTCCAAGGACTAACAGCTCGGCACACCAACATTTAGAATTGTAAGCAAGAGGAAGGTACAGCAAAGGCAGCTAAGAGAGGTGAGAGGAAACGAGCTGAGTGTGGTAAAAGATATTTGAGTACCGGTTCCATTGCTCATCCTCTGAGGGATACCTTATGGATCCATACTTGCCTGGGTCTGTGTGGATAATTCTGCCTAATTCTGGTGTGTGCTATTCATGATACTGCTAGGCTTATATACTTGGATGAAGCCATGTCTTTGAGTCTGATCTCAAGTGCCACTTTTGTTCTTTTTCTAAAACTGTTCAGGATTGGGTGGAAAAGAATGGTCTATGTATTAGGACTCCTTTGGAGCCTCCTAAAAGAAAAACTGAACAAGTACATTTGGTTTGGAGATAAATCTTTTTGTGACTTTCAAGCCAAGA